>NC_088883.1:24826978-25133465 GCF_032884065.1 Artemia franciscana | reverse complement strand
AGAAATACTTACTTGCCTTTAGGCTTTAGGTGTGATAAAGAAAAATGCATTCTTTCGTATAATTGTCCAAGAGCCTATGGTTCTGATTGTAAAAGCACTCCAGAGAAATACTCACCTTAGTTACCCACTGAATAACATCACGTGACAGTTTTCAGAAGCCTAGATAGAGACAGTGAAAGATGCAGAAGCAGCAACGATATATATTTTAGCTCTCAGTTGCAATTAAGTTAAGCACCAGTTAATTTAGCAAGCCTTCTGTAGCTATTTAGCTTATTATAGATTCATTTTAATTAACACCAGCTTCTGGATCCCAGATCATTAACCTGGTCATAATTTATGTTTTCCAGGAAGATGGTAGATGGTAAGTGGATGGTAAGGATGGTAAGGTGGTGTAGCAGGTATAATAGGTTTCCAATATAATATACCCGTATGTTCAGTATAAATGACTGACATGCTTATAAATCAACGTTATGTATTGAGATCCTGGTAATTTATTATGATATCTCTTGCGCCAGAGCTTATTATGAATTAATTTTAATTAACATTAGCTTCTAGTGCCCAGGTAATTAATCTTGTAATAATTGGTCTTTTCCAGGGAGGTGAGGTGAGGTGCACACCAATTGCATGTCCAGTTACAAACTGTAAGAACCCAGTTCGGCGACTTGGCGAATGCTGTCCGGTCTGTCTCAGTAAGTTTATTTTTAATGTTTTGAATACTATAATTATAATATTTGTAAATTATAATATCTTGTAAATCTTATGTAATTTACAGTAAAAATATTTGAAATTTCCGCAAGAAACTGTGGATATATAGATAGGTGACAGGTTTTACACTAAAATGAATTCGAACTTAAAATGAAAACTGAAATTTGAATTTAGAATCGAAGTACCTTCAACACCTCTTGACATTATACTTCTTAACACCTTCAACTTAGCCTCTTTAACACCTCTTATAACATTGAACAATGCTGATGAGTTAATTGACCCTTTTATTACTATTACTGCTGCAATCTTATTTAAATATTAAGCCAATCTAAGTCTGAAAACTCACAAACACCCTCCCTAAATCCCTTCCTATTCAAGACGTCTCTTATGGCCACCTTTCATGACATTTCCCCCTCAAAATTCACTAATACTGACTTTAGCTGAACCAATGTTATTCCTTAGTAGAAGTGTCATACCTCACTCAAAGTAAAAAACAACAATGAGTTGCCACGTTGTGTAGATCTTAGTAGATCTGAGACAATTTTGCTTTCCACTATATCTCGACATGATGTTGCCAAACTTTCTAAGAAATATTACAATGTACGATTATGTAAGTTGCAGCCCCCCCGCCCAGCTCAGAAGACAGAAAATAAACGAAAGGCAGCAGCAGACTACGACAGTCGAAAACGCATGACTCTTTTTTAGCAGAAAATTAAAACTCCCTTTTCGAACAAGTTTTTTTGCATAAATTACTGTTTTAAGTATGGCTAGTCATACGGGTGCTAAAAACACTCAGTATATTATGAAGTCACTTTTTGTATAAATTAATGTCTTAAATGTTGTCTTTCAAACAGGTACTGAAAACAGTCCGTGTACAATTCCTGTGGGAAACTTCTAATAAGTTCTCCTTCATTTTTCGGACCTCCCACGTTTCAAGACCATGTAAAGCAGAGAAAAGAAAGATAAAGAAAGATAAAGATAAAGAGAAAAGATAAAGAAAGACAAACCACAAATTTCGTCTAGCTGCATTGCGACTTCATTTACTATATGTGCGCTACTATAATGTTTGCTGTTAAAAGAGAGAGAAAACAAAAAGCTAAAACAAAAACTGGAATATTTTAATTAAGATTAAAATTCTTAATTAACATTAAATTAAATTAATTAAGATAAAATTAAGATTGTTCAAATTCTTGCAACTAATTTCAAATGCTAAAAAAAACATGCGAGCTCCCATGTTTCAAAAATGTATCGTCCGTGGTATCAGTCACATACGGGACGCTGCTGCTACTACTGCTAACAATTTACGGCAGCATCAAGCCACCTGAGGCCACTGCAATTAAGCACGCTCTGCCTCCATCTCAATCTAATCAAAACCTATCTCTTTACACCCTCCCAGGAAATCCTCATTTTCCTTAAATCTTTCCATACGATATTTTACCACCTCAACCGAGGACGACCTGCTTTCCGTTTAGCCCCAAAAGGTTTATCTTTGTCAATCTGTCATTCTTCATCTGCCAAATGTACCCTAGTCATTTCAACCTTCATACGAGATAATATATATATATACGAGATAGTAAATAATTGTGTCAAAAAATTTACTTGAAAGTCACCTCTGTATCTAATGGAGAAAAAAACCATCAGAAACAAGAAAGAACGGCAAACAAACTTTAAAATCCTAAAAACAATCCAACGTCAGTTCAGTAAACTACAAATTTTTGACCCGTTGAATGCTAGATGATAAACCCTGGCTCTTTAGACACTCAAAACAATCCTGGCTCTTTAGACACTCAAAACGAACAGTAAGACTTTCTATCTCAACATTATTTTCTCTTTGCTTTGACCTTTCAAATCTGTTTTGCAAGCTATTACAGATTTATCAGAAATTAATTTCCTATGAGAATATAATGGGAAGTTTTCATCTTCCGAAGCCATTTCAAGTAATATTCCATTAGATAATGTAAATTTGGCATTTATCCAAATTGAAATCCAATCAAGAACAGTTAAAAGAGGGGCACGTGAGAGCGGAACATCAATACTTTTGAAATGTTTATGGAAAAAGCGTAAAAAAACAGTGTTTGAATCATAGAGATAGAAAAGAAAACAGGTCAAACTTGCAAAATATTGCAGTCAGATTTTGCCACAAATCTAAAGTCACTCAGTTCTGGATACTCACTATTTTAGAATGGTATAAAGAATAAATAGCGAAAACTTTCTATTTCTGTGGTTAAAATTTACGGACTCGGAAGTTTAAACTTTCAAATATTAGTTATCAGACAGCCCTGGTCCGTGCAATAGAATTTAAATCAAAATCATCCACTTCCCATTCAGATCGTAATTACAAGGCAGATAATTCTATTTAATAAGTATTAATTAAGCCAGAGGCTTTTGATCGAGTCTTTGCGTTTTTTTTTCGTTCGGTTTTTTTGTTTATTTTGTCTTGTACATTCAAAGTTAGCTATAGGCTAAAGGTCTAAATTCTAAAGTGGCAGAGAGTTGAATATCGTAGGCCTATTAGCTTTGGATTAAGATATGAAAGATTTATATAAGGACTAGTTCTTATGTAGAAGATCGAAATAGAGAAATATGAAAGAAAAGTTTTAACCCTTAATAATTACTTAATAGGTCTTTCTCACAAAATTTGAATTCAAGTAAAGATAAAGTCTCCAGGCTCGTTAGGGCTAAATCTCAGCCGCTCCCACTTACGGGAGAAAATACTCCCGATGGAAAAAAAATGGAAATCTCTGGGAAACCTCAGACAAGCAGCCGACAAGTTGCAGTAAGAATATGGAAATAGTGATAACAATCTTAATACTGGGGATGGGAGGGGGATGTATAGGGGAGTCCATGAAATAAAATTATTGGCACAAATTAATACTTGCAACTTGTACAAACTAGAGACAAATTTGCTGTAAGAAGAAAGCAAGAATCAATTTATTGGATGATAATAGTATTCAGTAGAAAAGATAAAAGAGGGTTAGCCTGTATATTGGTTATAAATCCGTGTCAAGGGAGTCAGTTCTGGGAAGGGGGAGGGGCAATATGAATCACCGCAAGCCACGTAGTTATAGTATTGCTCTAACAATTCATTTTGACAAAATATGACCATTTACATGTTTTATTAATTTTTTTAATTATATATTTCTATTCTATTTTGGTTAAATGGGTGTTCTCTTGGAGGGATCGTGTTGTCTTGTTTCAATTTACATTTTTTTTTAATTTAAATATTTATAATTTAATATGTTGCCTGTTCTTGATTATCCTATGGATATTGCCTTTGTATTCCACTATGTTTCTTCATTATTAAAAGAATTTCTTCATTGGATTGTTTCATACGTTACGATTTTGAAGATAGTCCTTTGTTTTTCTTTTCTCTTTTTTTCTTTGTATATCTCTCTCTCAGTGTCTCTTTCCTCTGACTCTTTTCTTCTCTATCTCTCTTTTTCTATAACTCTCTTTTTTATCGCTCTTCTCTCTCTCTCTCTCTCTCTCTCTGTATATATATATATATATATATATATATATATATATATATATATATATATATATATATATATATATATATATATATATATATATATATATATATATTTCATATATATATATTAATATATATACATATTTCTGTTTCTTTTGTATTGGGTTATGATAATTTAAAATAATCAACGATTAGCAAACAAATAAATTGAAATCTAAGTTCTTATATTTCTTAAAGTGAAATAACGTAAGTGTAATGTTCCTGAAAAAAGAAGCTATTAATTGTGTTATAGATAAATCTGTCTTTTAAGTAGGCTAAGGCAGCAACTACATTCTTTAAGGAAGCTTTTAAGGAGTTTTTTTGTTTTCATAATTGACTGAGTCCAACCACTAAGGGTTCATTTTTTACGAGGATGGTAGTTGAAGTCAGTTTTACCTCCCATCTTCGTGAAAACAACCGTTGTTTTGCATCCTGCTATTGTCCATCCTGCTCTTTGCTGGTTCTAAGGGAGATATTAACTTGATCTCTTTGTCGAGTTCAGGAGGTTGGATTAAGGGAGGTTGGAGCTAATCCAGTGCAGAAACACTTGATCACATGAGTAGATGACGTCCATATAGTTCTCATCTTCTTGAAAACGGGCCTGCACATTTGTTAAACAGATGTAGTGATTAAATAAGACAAAAACAGCTTGAAGTGGATAAATGACTGTCATTTAGCTGACATCTGGTTCTTCTGGATGATATTTCATCCAGCAAGTTTTCGAAATATGGCTTTTTAGTTTAGAGTTCAGATCTTCCTGGAAAGTTTCTCTCAAATTTTCATCGTGTATTCTACCAACATCAAAACGTCCGGGCAGGTAGTTACCCTCCCGGCATTTCAGCTTTAAATTAACCGTAGGCGTTACGAGATGATGATTAGTATTAGTATTTTGTATTGATCCATATTCTGGAAAGGTTTATAAAATCATGAGTATGATCCAAGTTGTAATTTAATCTTGCCCAGTGTGTGGGACGACGAAGGATAGCGTAGAGCATATTTTACGGCGAATGTCACACGCTTAATTTGGTGAGCCTTGCTCTTTTGAGGCTGGTAATTCCCAACCTCAAGATTAGTTTTCCCAGATGTTTCTCTTGTGTCAATTTTTTTGTGTACCCCATATCCTTGAGTAGCCCTGAGTAGCAATATATTCCATACATCCATCTATCTAAAAATTCATACAGCTTCCTTAAAAATTAGATGAAAATCACTGACAAATGTGCTTACAAAACAGTTAAAAAATGATAATCTTCAGTACTACTTTGAAAGAAAAATATCCTTCATATTACATTACCAATAACAACAAAATACTGACATCTATGGCCGTAGCAAACAATGTTTTTGGAGGAAAACGGGCCTTAAATAAATAATTCAATTAAATAATTATAGAGAAGTGTGTTTCTGGTGGAGTCTGGTACGACCATGGAGACAGAGAGGCATCTAGAGGCTGCAAAGTCACTGAATGTAGAGATGGCGTAATGAGATCAGTAGCTCTAAACCCAGCAGAAGTATGTCCTCCTCTTCCGTGTCCACCATCTGAACAAGTTTCGAAACAGGGAGAATGTTGCAAATTCTGTGTTGGTAAGTTATGTTACTCGAACTCATAGACAACAATTATATATTACTGCAGATATTACTGCAGATTATTTATTATGTTTCATCAGATATCTTACTTCGACATTATTGCAAACCTCAAATGGCCATCCAATCAGATGATTCGCTTCCTAAAGTTTGACGATATCCAACGACATTGCACGAATGGTGCTTTATCCAATCCGAGAGTCGGTGGCGCGTTATCTAATCCAATGACATACTGCGAAATTACACGGGCAGGCGGGTTTCATTAAATAGCCAATATAATTGAGGATCTCTTCGTTCAATTTATTTTGTTGGGAGTAAGATATCTGTATAAGCATCAATAATTTGTGATATTACTGTATGATGGAAGCCGGAGTTGTCACATTTTATTAAACAGTCATTTATTAAAGCGATCACTCCATGTTTGTTAGACAATATTTGTAAAGTGACCAAAAGTATTGAAGGTGATAAGTACTTGCAAGAGAACTTGTGATTATTCCAGACCTTATTTTTATTTTTCTTGATTTTCTCTAATAAAATTTGAATGTTCTGAATATGCTTACTTTTAACGAGTGGCATTCATGGAAACATTTCTAGAAGAAAATGAAGACAGACGAGTGAAAGCACCAAATTTTTCGACCACCAAACAATTGCCCAGTTGTATGTCTGTATTATATACCTTTTGTCTGTGCTTTTTCCCAACCTTAGTGGGTTTACTTATCCATGTTAATGCTTAGCTACTGTCCCTTTTAGGCCATATTTTTCTGGGAATAGGGATTAAGCATAGGGTTTTGAAGATTAGAATAGAGCCTTTTGCCAGAAGAACAGTAAAATAAGAAATTCGCCTGTTAGATAATAATTGATCCACGTATGAAGTGCAATGTTAATGCCTTATATGGTTTGTAGTGGCACTGAAGAATGGGATAATTTCCCCCATACCCTTATTCTCGTCCACTCTCATTTTAAAAATATATTTTTGTTTTCTATTTAAAATGCCCATTTTTATAATAAAACAAAATGACATCTTTAGATTTGAATGAATTCATTTGCCAGCCCCCCCCCCACTTTATTAATTGGTGCCACTGATTTTTGGTGATAGTCTGAAAGGGAATATTCTGCCAGATTGTCAAGGTTTTGGTCCCCTTTTGGCTGAAATAAACAATTTTAATTGGAATCCAGTTTTGGTAGATTAAGCAATTTGAGGTGCAACCTCAGAAAAGTAATGGAAACAAAGTATGACCAATTTTGTTTTCTTAATCATGTTTATTTAGGCTGATTTGAGTAAGTTCATTCGACTTCTGATAATAAAATAATCAAAATTCTCACACAAGATCCTGTAATTTACTGATTTTATGGAATTTGCTAATTTTACTGGATTTTACTGAGTTTAAAATACTAAGGACTATGACAATGAAATCACGTTGTTGTAATTGGCTTCAACTTACTTATATTAAACTTATAGCTTAAACTTATAAAACTTATTAAATTCAAAGTAAACTTAGCTTAAACTTACCGTTTGAAACTTAAACCATATATGTCTTAAAAAATTAGGAATTCAAATTCCAATGAAAAGGGCCTCCATGTGCAGTTATAGAGTTTGTGGCAACATTTTCTGCCAAACTTAAAATAAAGAGACGTGGGGAGAAAATCAGCAAAAAAAAAGCTAAGAATACATGACGCCAAACTGCTGAAGAGGGTATAGCTTCCCTCTGAAGTTATACCGTCTTTTTGTATCAACGATTGATAAATTTTACGCCCGCAAAACGTTGCTAAATTCAACTAAATAGCTTGCTTACTTATTTTTATGGTTCAACTTGGCAACACTGACAAAAATATTTTACTATCTTAAAAACCTTCGTAATAGTGAAAAAACCAAAACAAAAATAAATAGACCTAAGATAGGTCAAGAGGAGAGGGAGTTTTCATTTCGATGTTCTTGGTATTTTAACGTTAAAATTATTTTTCTAAACATTTTCAAAAAGTGAACTGAACACTTTGACTGTGGATTTTAGAATTAGAGGTTTCCTATTGAAATAAATTAGTTAGAAATAAGTTTAAATCGTGATGAGTAGCTTGCGAGACAAGAACTCTTAAAGTAAAGTGATTTAAATTCTAGCCATACAAGTAAACTAAATTAAACAAGGGAGTTATTCTCACGGAAATTCATGACTTGGCAAATTTTTTTGAAAATACTTGGTTTCAAAGGCGTATCCAGCATTTTTGTTCAGGGGGGAGGGGGATACGGTCTTGCTTGGTTTCCCAAGGTATTGGAAACGGGTAAGAACTGCAGAAAATACCAATATCAGCATCTGGGAAAGAGCAATACATGCAGTCAAATTTTATGATTAAACTATAAGCGGGCTTTTTGAAAGGGGTGGGTGTAGGAACTCTAGGTATCCATTTTGGGTCATATTTTGGACATATGGTACGATGAATGTTTGAAAGGTTCATTAATGTACCTCTGACCGCTCCACGTGGATAAGGCTGACGACGCTCTCAACGCCAAGCCGGTATGAGCATTAAGAAAGTAAACAGACGAATCTGGAGGTTCTTCTTTTAGGAGTTAATTTTTTTTCCTAGCAGAGTATTTTTTTCTAGAGTGTCAAACATATCCAATGAATACTTTAGCCATGTCAAATTCCAACCTGGTTTGGCTAATCGACTGTTCTAACAATATTCAAGGACGCTTAATTGATCAAAAAAAATATTCTGTCAAAAATTTGGGGTTAAACAAAAATTGAAATTTTGACATTGGATTGACATTTTAGGAGCAGACTATTGCAGACAAGGCCATGAATGTCATGGCAATGCGAGTTGTATCAATCTTCGAACTGAATTTTTGTGTCAGTGTAATCCAGGATTCTATGGAGATGGGAAAAATTGTACTGGTATGTTTTTGAGCATTGACGCTGCATGCGCTACGGCTTTTTTATATTTGTCAATAATGTATGGCTGCTTTTTTGCTTTTTGAAGTTAATTTTAGTAGTTGTAAATCAGACCTTATTATGTTTGCAGACTCTCAGTGTAGACTACGCATTCCTGATTCTTACCCAGTGCTCCCTCCGGATAATTTTGGTTGATTCAGGCTTAAATTATACTGGTGCTGGTTAAATATCAAAATAAACATTGTTGCAAAATACGACTATATTGCTACAAAAAAAAAGAAAAATAAAAAAAACAAAAAAAAAAGAAAAAAAAACAAGGGAAACTTTGGTCTGTCAATAAAAATTCAAACGAGCAAAAATCCTTATCGATAGTGATTTTAATTCACTGAAGCTTCACTGAACAATAGGTAAATCCACTTTTTCATGGCTGAAATAAAAGTAATTTTACTTTATATTTTATCAAAATTATGAAACCAAATAATTTGAATATGCAAGGCTATTAAGCTGAATCGATAAACAAATCAATTTGACAAATAAAACCAATTGATAAACAAAGTTAACTAAAAACGAGAAATATTTAACTGAAATAAGGGTTATCTTGCCTCTGTGTTATAATGCCTCAGATTTTCATTTTCTATTTCTTTTTCTTGGTTTAAATTTGGTTTTGCTTATTTTGTGTTGTCTTTTTTTTTCAAAATAAACCCATTTGTATGCATTTGTCGGGTTACTATTGAGCATTTTGGAGATTTCTGTTTAACGCCCAACCATCATGAATGGCCTCCGTTTTTAGGTTAATTCATGTAAATTATGTACTTTTTTGCAAATTTCTCATCTTGTCTAGGTGATATGAATGACGAAAAGTTTAGCTATTAGATAGATTTTGTATCTACTAGATAGCATATAGGTACGCCTAGCATATTATTTAAATACGGTGGAGTCATGCGATGCGTGGTCAGACTCATGTGATACAGAATTATTGTCTGTTTACCTGTCTATTTCTGTTGCTTCTGCCTGCTTCTATGGAAGAGGCCAATGTTGGGCTATCTATAGACTGCTTAGTGGGCTGGATTAGTGACCATTTTGAGTTAGTTGAATGTTTTATAGTACCTATTTTGTTGATAGATGCAAAAACTAATGTAAAAGAACCGGAAGTAAATGGCCCACTAAGATCTGCAAAGTTAGGAAACTTAAAAAGTTAATATTCACTTTAAACCAAAATAACTAATAGCACCATAGAAAATCCAAAATCTATGAATAGCGTGTTTTTTTTCTTGATTTCAACGTCATGTTTTTACTGCTGGAGCGGAAATTTGAAGTGACTGAAAGCTCATATCAACATTAACTTGTTCCTAATTATTGCCTACTGTTACTATTGCCTTCTTACTGCTTTTCATATTCATTTTACACGTAGGAAAACACTCCACAGCTTCCCTCTTTTCCAATTTCAAAAATTACGGCTAAACTCTTAATTCTGATCCGTCAGTCACAAATTCTATTCTGAATATTCAAATTCAAATTCTCTTTCAACAAATATTGTTGAAATATAGAAATTATGAATGGGATGCATAATTGGAGCTGTAGTCGTACGCAGTTTTCATTTGATTGACAAGTGGGAATATAACTCGGCCTGGAGGGGCTTAAGCAATTTTTTTTGGGGGGAGGGTGGTGGGTAGTATTGAAAAATCAACCTTATTTGTTTATAAAGAAGTGAAAAAATTTAGAAAAGAAGTTCGTGAAAAATTTAGGATCTGTTACCCCCCTCCACAAATATCCCTAGCCTGGGTATTATCCTGATTTATGCGTTTTGTAGCAACTAGAAAATTAAATTTTTTGCTTTATGGATAAATAAATTAATAAATAGACAGATTTTTGGCCCCTACCTTTTTCAACAACCTTGATAAAAAAAATTAAAATTATCTTTATTCCTTCTCTAAGATAAAAGCTTTTCACCTTTTTTTCCAGATATAGATGAATGCACCACGTTGGGTGGAAAAGAAGGTCACCACTGTGGAAACAATACCATCTGTGTAAATAGCATCGGGTCTTATACGTGTCAGTGCATTGAAGGATACGCCCGTGAAGATAACTTTACATGCTCTGAGATTGATGAATGTGCTGTAGGATTGCATAATTGTGATGCTAATGCTCATTGTACTAATATTCCGGGTGGATACAAATGTGACTGTACAGCTGGTTATGAAGGGGATGGCAAATATTGTAAACGTAAGTTCCAGTTCTAATTTGGGACCTAGGTTACGAGCAGAAATTATTCTAATTGGAATAGTCTATATTACTTTTTAAGGGAAAGGTAAGGTTAAAAAAAATTTTTATCATATAACAGTGTCATATCGTTTTTGATTACAGCAAAATTAACTATTCTTACATGTTTTTTTTCAGGGGAATTAAATCCGCCTTCCTTACCAGGGACGTAGCTAGGATAAGGCCTCAACCCCCTTGATTTCCCTAATGTCTGAGCGCTTTTTATTCAAATTATCAAAAAGCTTTTTGTTATTGTCCCATCCCCTCATTAAAGAAAGATCTTATGTACGCGTTTTCCCCTTTACTATAAGTGCTCTTGACTTCTCCTCCGCTTAACCATTGGCTCTGGATCCAAAAATGACATAATGGTATGCTCCACCTTTCTTTTTCAGATTGAGCTGATCAAGAAGAAAAACTGAAGATTTTGGTTAGTTATTTTTGAAATCACTTTTTGAGTCGATTATTTTCCAGTCTATTTAGGCATATCCTCAATTAGACCCTTGTGAGCCTAAACATATGCTGTAAAGATTCTTTTTTTAAAGAAAGAAAGGGTTTATTAATCAACAATAAACATAAAAAAACCTGAAGCAAAGCTTGTTTAGGTAAATAATCACCCCACTAGGCCTAAATATAAATCAAATTATGAAAGGTGACGACAATCAACCACCAAAAACAAAACAAGAAACGACAAAAATAAAAATAAAGAATCATTTGGTACCCCCCTTCATCAATCTCTCAAACCAAAAAATCCATCAATTTGACTAATTTTGATCGACGATTTGGTTGACAATTTGATAAACAAAGAAACCAGAGAGCTCATCACACATCCTTCTCGTAAACCCTAAATTGTTTTTTCAGCAATTTTCGCAACTTACTAGGGTTAGTTTTTTGTATAATACTATGTGGCAAAGGTATTCCACGAACTAGGGCAAACATGGCGCACAGAAAACTTTGATTATTTAGTAACTGTTCTACGATTCTTAGACTAAATTGATTCCTATACCAGCATAATACTCCTTGCATTGCATGCTGGTTGCATGCGTGCAACCAGCATGCATGCTGGTTGCACGCATGCTGGTTTTGCATCCTTGCTGGTGAACAGTTGAAGCTGGTAAAAAAAGACCACTGAAGCACTTTGGTAACAAATTATTTTGGTGCTCAAACATAAAAGAGCATTATAAAATTTCACTAGAACAAAATGGGCAACATCTTAAGTTCAACATGCCTGAGCTTCAATGAAAAACGTTTATTTACATCTGTAAGTGCTCAAACCGCATTATTATTTAGCACTCTCAATGGATGAAGAACTGTGAATACAGAAGACCATATAGTAATACTGTATACTAGCTGTGAATACACAAGAGAAATAAAGTGTCCTTAGGATAGTATCCGGGAAAGTATGCTTAATTTTTTTTTTATTATTACGATGCTGTGAGTAATCTTGGCAGAAATATGACGAACATGATTCTTAAAGCTGACGCATTCAGCTCCAGGAAACTTCCCTGATTTATCACGTAAGATGATGTTTCCACTTAACTGAATCTGCTCATACCAAGGATAATAATTACTGCTTCAACCATATATCACCAAGGAGCTCTTCTTGTGGTTTAACTTCAGTTTATTCAGTCTCATCCATTTTTCAATGTATAGCATACCACTTTTTAGAAGATTTAACAGCCGCTTTTCTGTCCTAGCAGCCGCCGTATAATGGGTATTATCTGCCAAGCTCAGTAAAATAGTCTTAACCTTAGAAACTTCACTAGTTGACAGACTACAGATTACCAGGCAATTATTCAGATCATTAAAATAGATAAAAAAAAACAATAGGAGCCTAGAACTGAAACCTTGAGGAACGCCACATTTTATACTTTTGTTACTTGATTGAAAATGCCCTATTTTAACTTACTGGGTCCGTTTATTTAGAAAAAAACTTGTTGATTGCAATAAATTACAACTAATACCACAATTCTCCAGGTTTTTTAATTTAATATTTCATAATCCACGCAGTCAAAGGCCTTCTTAATATCTTAAAATACTGAAGCAACTTTCAGACTACAGTCCAACGCATCATTAACAAATTACGTTAAAAATAGAATATCTTGCTCCGTCGACATTGTGTTTCTGAAGCCAAATTACAATATTCAGTGGAAATTTATTTAACCGTAAGCTCCCCGGACTTATGGCCTTGGGACTGCTTCGGATTGGGGGTTGTAGCAACAGCATCATGCGTGCTGGAGGCTACGTACTTATTCTTGCAGTATTGTACGGCCTTGGGACTGCTTCAAGATTTGACGATCATAGGAACATCATCGTATTAGTTGGTGGCTGAATACTTGTACTTGTTCGGCCTTCAGCCTTATTTGGATTGGCGGTCATGGGAACATAATCATATTGTCTGGGGGCTACATACTTGTACCTGCACTTGTAACTTTGTACAGTATTGAGATTGCTGCAGGATGTGATGGCCGCGTGAACATCATCATATTGGCTTGGGGGTACTTACTTGAACTTTTACTTGCATCAGGGTCAGGCTTGCCTTCAGTTAGGACAAATTTTTTTTTATGCCTTCAGTAGGACGAAAAAAAAACCGGAAATCCTATCGTTATTTCCAAATCAAAGCGGTCCCAAATAATGTTTCATACAAAACTTGGATGATATGTTCTAAATTCATCAATGGAAAATGCGTGCAAATGTCAAAGGGGAGTATCTGCAGTATGTATGGCACAAGCCTAAAAGAATTCAAGGATCTTCCCTAATTCCCAGTACCAAATCTCTTCTGTTCTGTAATATGTCTGCACGACATTTCCTAATTTCAATGAAGTGAAAAGAATGTTGGTATCTTAAAACATTCCCAAACTCAAAACGAACCATTTTCTAACTTCTGTTAGTTAGAAAGAATTCAAAGATCTTATCGTCGTTGTTAAGGTCAATCTGGCTCCCAAAATTATGCACTATCTCTGCACGATATTTCCTTGTTGCCATAAAGCAAAAAGAATTCTTATATCCTATGATCGCTCCCAAAACAAAACCATATATTTTCTAATTTCAGTAAGGTAAAAGAACTCCAAAGTCTTATCATCATTTTCAAGGTTCAGGTTGTTCGCAAACCCGTTCTGTACTATACCTGCACGACATTTTCTAATTTTAGTAGGTTAAAAATAATTCGGAGATCTTATCATGTTCCCGAAATCAAAGGCTATTTCATTATTTCCTAATTTTACTGGCAAGGAAAAATAAGGTTTCTAAGCTTTTTTCCGGGAACCTTGCTTTGTTTGAGCGTTTATATAAAGATAATTTATATCAAAAATTAGAGTGTATAGCTTAGTGATATGGCTTCATTTTGGTATGTTTATAAAGGTACTTATATGTATGTTTGGCATGTATATTTTTTTAAATAAAAAGCAAAATATATTAAATTGGAATACCCATTGAGAGATTTTTGAAGCGGGGAGAAGGAACGCTAGAAGTATTGTTGAATATGTGCGAGTTGTTCTCTTTGTTTTGAAAAACAAAATACAAGAAAATAAAAAATAGCCGAAAATAAAACAGCCCTAGCTTCAACGAATTTCAAGCCGGACAGTCCTGGTTGAACTTCATTGAAGTCATGATGCTGTTTCAAAAGTTTAAAAAAACAAAAATTAACTTTAAAGTCTGTACTTTAATGCAAGTTTCTTTTTTATATTTTCGTTTGTGTTGTGCTGTGGACGGCTCTTAGACACAGGGTCGAAATATTCATTTAGATTTCGCATTCCA
Organism: Artemia franciscana; assembly: GCF_032884065.1. Lineage (NCBI taxonomy): Eukaryota > Metazoa > Arthropoda > Branchiopoda > Anostraca > Artemiidae > Artemia > Artemia franciscana. The sequence continues at coordinate 25,118,774 of NC_088883.1, read as the reverse complement.
CTATCTTATAGAAACAAATTGCCGATTGTTCTACTTGTATTTTTTTGTTTATGATGGAAAGGCAGTGTGGTCTTCTTCGCTATTTATTTTTTGTAGCCATGATCCATGTGGCTTTAAAGCATTAGATATCTACATATATATACTATGTCCGTTGACTCTATTTTTTATGTTTGTTTTTGTTTTGTTTTTTTTTGCAATGGCCCGAAGATGCTTTCATAGCAATAAATATATGTCCATATTTATCTATCTATTTGTGGTATGTTGATAAAGTAATACCAGGCAGTGTTTGGTATTGTGGGTGCTGACTTTTTGCCCCAATGTTCCACATGTCAAATTCTTGATGTTGGTGACTATTTAGTCATTGACAATATTGAATATTGACGATTTTGTTTTAAATTGTTGAAAAAGGGACAATTTTTTTCTTTTTTTAATGAAGTTTAAATCAAGGAGGCACACTCGTGCTTCTTTAGAGAGGCGAACCACGAATATGTTAAGCGATCTTCGGTTCCAGTGGTCGCAGAGGGATGGGGAGGGATGCATTTCGTAGCCCGAGCTCCAACTAAGAAACCTGCCAAATTTCATCCCCCTCCGACTTTTCCTTCATGGGGAAAATCTGGCCGAAAGTTTCGACCCGTCAACCCCAGCCCCCCTTTAACGTTGTCCGATCGGGCTGAAATTCACAAGTTAGCCCAGGAGCTTATCTGCGGAATTTCAGCTTGATCCAATAACTCCTTCCCTGTTTTCCAGAAACCACGCATAGCCACTTAATGTTCATATTCTCCTTTTGTTTTGTTTTTTCTGAGACGCCTACAGGTTACAGCCGACATCGGATCTGGGTGTACGAAGACTCATTCGACGCGGAATTCTCCGAGTAATTTTCCTGGAAAGTTTCGTCGGAAAATCTTAACCCCCCGATTTTCTAGCTTAGAAAAACCAATTTCCCCATTGAAGGTAAAATTTTCTCTTGTAATAACATCACTTGTTTGAAAAATTCTTACACGATCAGCAGCTTGGCGCAGCGGAAGCGTGCTGGGCCCATAGCCCAGAGGTCGGTGGATCGAAACCGCTAGCTGCTAATTTTTTAAAATTTGTAAAATTAGGTAATTTTGTCAGTTTGAATTTATTGATACAGAAAGGGAGAAAATAAACATGGAAACATGTGGTCAGAGTTACATACTGGAATGTTCACAAGAATTTATACTGAAGCGGGGGTAAGGCTTGATGGAAGCAAGTTAAAGAACCATTTAAATTGATTTCCTAATTGAAGCCGTTGGTGAAATTTTCTATTGTAATAACTTGTTTGATAACAAGCATAACAGCAGCTTGGCGCAGCGGAAGCGCGCTGGGCCCATAAACCGGAGGCGGGTGGGTAAAAACCACTAGCTGCTAAATTTTTAATTAAGCTGCTAAACTATTAAAACTATCAAAATTAGATAATTTTGTCAGTTTGAATTTATTGATACAGAAAGCGAGAAAATAAACATGGAAAATTACTAATAAATTACATCCACCATGGATTGTAGAAAAACGTACAGAAATAATATGAAAAAACTTCGTTTTCTTGAAGAGTTAAAGAGGCTGCGTCCCAAAGTCGAACCTTAAAACGTACAGGAATTAGGAGAGGCGAAACCCCCCGCTTTTAAAGACTCTTTTGTACAGGTCTTTTGTTGTGGGGGGCTACCGCCCCCCTAACCCCCCGCTCTTGGCTTTTGAAAGGCCCTCTTTTAATTAACAAAAAATTGAAATGAATGAATAATGGAATAACTTCGAAAAATGTTAAACACAAGAGGTCAGGAGAACCATTACGCCGAAACTAGTAATTAGTAACAATGAAGTCCCCCCACAACAAAAAACCTGTACAAAAATTTTTCATATTATTTCCTTCTAGAAGAGGTCTTGGTGATATCATCATTTTAGCGGGGTGAATAGACGAATATGAGGCTTGTCCGGTTGGTGGAAGTTACAGCTGCAAACTTGTCACAAAATGGCTTGTTTTAGAGGGAACATTTACCTACAACCACCTACAAAATATTGATTCTTCGTGTTGTTTTTAGTAGTACTTTATGACATCATGTCGTCGAAGTTTTGCTTATTTTCGTCATTATAAGCTCCAAAACGGAGGAGGATTTGCTAGATATTTTTCAGAGAAATAGCCTACCGATGGTTTTGAGTACCCATCTGACTGACGGGAATTTCGAAAAGTGAGCCGTAGTAAAATTGTGGTCCAGCCCTTTCTTTCTAGGGCTATACTAAGGCTGAGTTGGCTAGAACACATTCTCCGAGACGCATGACAGATTGCCAAAGATCTTCCTTGTCAGTGGTTGATCCAGGTGGGGTGGTTATGGCCCTCCTAACATAGTGGTGGATTCCGGGTGATTAAATATCATATTTTCACATGAAATCATTTTTTTTTAGAGGATGAACAGATTTTTTTTATAGTGGGGTGGTTTTTATAACTTACTATGTTTTGTATGAATATTTTTGTATCATTTTAATTTTAACAGATTTATTAGAACTGCAACACTCACCAGATTTGAGGTTAGATGTATGACCATTTGCACTACCTATCTACGACGTATAATTGTTGAGGTTCCCTTTAAGTTGCTGGTATTTGTTTGTTCGCAAGTTTATCCGAGTATCCTATTGTACGCCCCCACTAAAAAAACAAATCCCAAATCCACCCTTAGTTCTCGTCGGCCAAAAATCTAGGGGTAGATGTAAAGCAGATCGTCCTTGAATGGGGTGGGAGGAAGTCGTAAGGAATAATGTTAGGGAAATGGGAATTTTTGGGTGGGTGTAAAGAGGGAGGCTTTGAATGGATCGGGATTGTGTAGGGCCGTGCGTAGCTGTGCTGGCCTAAGGAGCCTTGGTGCTGCACTGAGTTGTTAGTAGTAGTAGTAATAGTAGTAGTTTTATAAGTTTTAAATTGTCCAAAAATTAATTAAAAACAAAACTGATGCATTTTAAGGGGTCAAAGACTTGACTTCTATCAATTTTTTTTACTTGTATTAACATAATAAACAGAAATACAAATTATTACAAATATAAATCAATAGGCTTGGGAAAATTTTTAATTTTGCTAACGCGTAGTGATAAACTACATAAAAATTCCTAAGGGCATCCTAAATTAGTATAAAAAAGGAAAAAAAAACCTACACAAGTATTCCTAGAAGTATCCTAGACTAACTAAAATAAAAACAATATTAAACAAGGACAATCGCTTTCTCCCAAACAACCCCGGAATAACAACCACCATCCAGATACAACTCCATCCACCCCCCACCCCACCCCTTCAACCCGCTTCTCCCTCCAGCCCTATAACCCACTCATCCCCCCCCCAAAGAAACCCACAAGAAATACTCTTTTAATCTATTTTTAAACTCTGGGAGGTGCTCCGCCACCCAAACGCTCACAGAAAGTAAATTTCATACAGAAGGGCCAAGATACTTCGAAGTAAAGCTAGATCTTACACTATTTTCATCCTCCACAACCAAGTTCTCACATCTTCTTGTATCATGCTCATCAACGGAACTTCTGAAACGGTAAAACTCATTAAACATTTCCGGGACTAGATTATGCACACAATTAAACACAAACAACGCCACTTGATAGTCCCTTATCTGTCCAACATTGAGTAGTCCTAGCGACTTAAAGCCTGCGCTGGTCTTTTTCACATTATTTAAGTACTTTACAATAATTCTTGTCGCTTGATTTTGTAGAATTTGCACACGCTTGTAATTAACATAAAATTGCTGTTCCAAACCTCCACATCCATATGATATATACGGGTAGATTATTGCAAAATATACCATGCAAAGAGTACGTTCCGGCAGAATGTGCTTCAGTCTTCTGAGAATGCCAACTCTACCTGCCATTTTGTTGGAAATTAAGTCGTTATGGTCCTTCCACGAAAGATTAGAATCAATATAGAAGCCAAGGTACCGTAGTGACTTCACTTGTTAGACAGGCTTTGCACGCAATATGACTTTACCACTTACATCAAGAGAGTCACCCACTCTATCAAATGTAAGTGAAAACGTCTTCTTTACATTCACTGACAGCAAAATTAAACTTGTAAACTCCTCCAGTCTTTTGAGAGCATTATTAGTTTTTGCTATTAAATCATCAACTGATTTTTCAAATACGGTTAGCGCAGTGTCAACCGCAAAATAATTAATACACACATTCTGCAGATAAAAGCGCATCATGTCCATGTAAACTAGATAAAGTAAAGGGCCCAGCACAGAGCCCTGAGGTACACCACACTTCCCAGGAAAAGACGATGAGACTACATCATTTAAAACGACTTTAAGGGACCTACCATAAAGAAGACTCTCAAAACATCTTAGAAAAACTCAATTTATTCCAAATTTCTCATCGATGAAGCAACACTTCGTTTTCAACACCGTCAAACGCTTTTCTATTGTCAACAAAAATACACATAGGTTCGTTACCTGAGTTTAATGCTCAGTTAACACTCTGAACCAGGTACTGTAAGGCGGGCGTCGTGGAAAGACTCTTACGAAACCCAAACTTTGTCCAAATCAAGAGCCTATTCGTCTGAAGGAAATTATACAGCCCTTTATATATACTACTTTCTCCAGTATTTTGAAAAGATAGGTAGAATTGATGTGGGTCTCCAGTTTTCTATAAGTGTCTTGCGACCACTTATGTGAAGGGGAATGATCTTCACCCCCTTAAACTGCAACAGAAAACTTCTTTTTTGTTGGGAAAGATTAATGGTAAAAACTGGACAGAGAAGGATATATCCTAAAATCGCTTTAAGAGCTCGAAAAGACAAACCACCAACACCGGCAGAATTAGACTTAAGCAACTGCACAACTTTACGCACTTCTTCACTAATGCATGGCTGAAATTCCATATTAATGTTTCACCACTGACGTCATTAATAGCATTGCAGTTCATTTCATTATATTTATAGCTAACACTAGACTGCATCTCGGAGCCAATATTCGAGAAAAAATTAGCAAACCTATTTACAATTTCAGTTGAACCACCCCGGTTATATCCTTCCAAATTAATGTCTGCCGTGGTCTCTTTTCCCTTGCTACCCATGATCTCATTTGAAAATAATCAGAATATTTTCCAAAATAATCAGACATTACTTTTCTCCTCAGTTTATTCACCAGATTTCTTTGCTTAAAAAAAAAAAAAAGACTCATCACTTTTGGAATCCAAGTATGTTTCATAAAACCAATTTCTTAATCCTATTTGGTCAATTATCTCCTCTGTTATTCATGGTTTACTTTGATTTAAAAACTGTTAATGGACCCATTCTTTCGTAAATGGGGTAAGTCACTTCCATCAGGCAATCCAGGGCTTTAGAGGGCATTCTTTCTCTTCAGACAACTGACTCCAGTCTATTACACTCACTTCCTCTGAAAATTTTAAAGATTTTATTTTTCATCAGCCGAAATCTTAGTTTTTTTCCGGACTCGTTTAACACTACATCAAATAGCAGCTGACAGTGGAAGATGATTAGACTCAAGAAACTTGATCATTTCCGGAAAACTTCGATTCAAATCAATTGAAGGAACAAATACATTCTCATTAATCGTTGTAGATTGCCTTTTGATTCTCGTTAGAATATTCACAACTGGATATAAATCATTTGCTATCATAAAAATTTAAGAAATCACCATTTTGACTAAATAGACCCAATAAATTAAATTAAATATATGACTATATGACTAACATCATTTGGGACTTTATCAAGGAGCTCAATAAAACCGTCGGTAAACTCGTTTAAGTGAGCACTAGGAGGCTTATACACCATGCTAATTAATTTTTAATTTTATTTTGTTATTAAATTCTATGTCTACTGAAAGAATTTCCACCTTACCTTCTCTCCATATACTAAGATCTCTCCATATGCTCCTGATCCCTTCCTCCACCAAGAGTGCAATACCATCTCGGCCTAGTGAAGTACGATTTTTGACAAGTAGGTTGTTGCCTGGAAATGAATAAAGGGAAAGAGCCTGATTTACAAACAAAAATTTAACATAGCCCTACGACATCAAACGGGGAAGAAAAATCATCTAGTAAATTGAGTATATCACAAGGGCATTCCAAGAACATAAATCAAACACTAGTCATTCTCAATTGATGAAAACTCATATGGCGCACGAAGATAAACACTATTTTTCAGCTTTAACTGTGTTATAGGTGATTCATCGTCACGGGCCATTCCTCTAAATAGATAATCCTCCAGGCTAAATTTTCCTACTTCAGGAAAAATAAGAAAAGCAACAACAACAAAAATAAGTAAAATAAAAACAAAAAATAACAAAAAACAAAACAAAAAATAAACAAACACAAAAAAACACTAACCATAACACCTGAGACTAAATTTAGCTAGCAATATAGCAGATTTTCTTGACTGCTGACTTAACAATAGGCTTTGCCAATATCTGACCCTGATCTGACCAGGCGTTTCGCTGACCATACTTGTCTTTCGCTGCATTCGAAATGTCCCGGCGACTCTTTGTTAGAGACTCCGATACAAAAACACCAGATGAAGCAAGTCTAGCTTTTGCTTTAAATACTTTTCTGGCTACATCTTTGCTAGAAAATTTAACGATGATCGGTATACTTTCTTCCTGCTCTGCAGTCGGATTGTTCAAGTGGAGACGGTATATATTAATCAAATTAGAAGACGAAAGGTCAGTCTCAGACATTTTGCTATTTATGATGCGAAAATATTGTCGTACAAGTGTCTGCACCAGGTAACTGCTTGACCCCATGAAAAACAAGAATATCAAGCAAGGACTCATGATCATAATCATCAGGCTTTTTTCTATTCGACCCATTCTCTTCTCCAAATTTGCAATTTGAGTTCTCAGACTTCTTTGAGCCTGCTAAGTTTTGCAAGCTTAGATTAACTCGAGCGTGACTGAATCATAAACCTGGCTGACCATCAGTTCAGTAGCCTCTTTCAGTGACTTTGCGGTATTGAACTTTTTAGTATGTTTCTTCGTTATATTTTTCAGCAGATCACTGTTTGCCTTTTCCATCTGGGCTTCAGTTGCAAGTAATTGCTAGTAAATTGGGGCAATACTTGAAGATAACAAATTAGACCGTAATTTATTACTTGCTTTCAAGGCTAAAAGATCCTTAGAAAGAGTTTAGTAAATTTCAAGGGTGTTAGCAAGTTCAACAAATGCTTTTTTAACAGCAGGCGTGAATGAATCTGTCGTTTTAGAGTTGTATTCTTGAAGATTCGCATCTATTTGTCTAAATTCATCGTGACTATAGTAACAAAAGACCAGATAAGTGGGCTTTCCATGCAAATCCTTTCATATTTGTATAACTCTCACGGGCCATAGGGGGTAAATTTAGCCAACACAATATCAAACTGCTTGAAACGCTGCATAACTAACAATAACTTATTATTAGAAGTCGATAAACAGAACAAAAGACTTATCTTTGAGTGAGAGCCGAGCCTCGCTAACGCATCCAAGTGTATCCTGATTCAGCCTGTGTGAAGTTGGCCAAAAAGACTTTCCTGTCTGTGTCCTAATTTGTAAAACTTGTTTCTGTAATTAAAAGTTTCTTCGCAACAACGTAATTAATTCAAACTAGTGATCATGACCAATGATCACTAGTTTGATCATGTTTGATCTAGTTTGATCATGACCAATGATCACTAGTCATGATCATGACCAATGATCATTGGTCAGATCATGACCAATGTAAAAATATAATCCGATTTTGTAACCTTGAAAACTAATTCAGAACTTAGAGTTAGACTTTTTTTGTGGCACCTTGTATGCTAAAAATTTTTTTAATCGCTTTGTTCTCGAACAGCATGTTAGTTAGGATACTGATGGAAGTTGAATTTCGCTTTGGCAGATCGATTTCATGTCGCCTGTAAAACTATGTTTTAGTGCGTGTGAATAATTTGTTTGTTTCTGCTTTGAATAACAATCAGAGTTATTATTTTTTTTTTCTTTACTGGTGTAATTTTGCTTTTAAAAAATATCGATAGGTCTTCTTCGCTTGACAAAGTAAGATTTCATTTTTTAAACTTTGCTTTACCATATTAAACTAGTTGTTTTATTATTGATTTTAAATTTGTAAACATCTTCTAAAACTTTTTTCAACTTCTCTCCATCTTCATTGCCTTCCGGTGAGTATCTCAAGACCATTTTTTTACCTATTGTCAGCTACCTATTGCCAGCTGTGTCAAAGCAATGGCTTTTGTCACTGTGTCCTTTCACCTCACAAAGTTTGCCATAATCTGTCAAAACTTAGCTCTATCGTATTAAACTAATTATTTTTTTATCATCTTTATATTTCTATTTTTCTTGTACAAACTTTCTAAAACAACTATTTGAAATTGAAAATGTTTTTACTTGGCATTGTCGGCTCTTGGCAAGCATACCAAAATAATTTCCGACTTGTTTTTCAGCCATCTGCAGTCAGCCATGTCAAAACGGTGGCTTTTGTCGAGTGCCCGAACAATGCTCATGTCGTTCAGGATTCACAGGTCAGCAGTGTGAATTTGACCTGGATGAGTGTGCACTGAACATGCATAAGTGTGGCGAAAACTCAGAATGCGTGAATAAATATGGCTGGTATGACTGCAAGTGCAAAAAAGGCTATAGATCCTTTGCTAGTGGAGACAATTCAACAGTTTCTTGTATAGGTAAGTGACCTCATTTTTGAGTATTTTTAATTGACCTTATAAAAAAGAAACAGGAAGTTTAAGGTGAAAACCGTTTTTTAAGAAGTATCAAAAAACTGAGCTTTTTTTGGCGGAAAGAAACATTTCCACCGAATTCATTCTTCATTTTATTTTATTCAGCAAACCTTTCTGCATATTTGTACAGACAAATTAGTCCATGCTCTCAATGTAATTATTTTAATGTTCTTTTTAAAATACTTAGCACATACATTTTTTTTCAGCAAAATTTATCGTAACTGTTCAAGTATTTGTGACATCATTTATGCTAAGAATTTATTTTTTTAAATTAAGCTCCTAAACAAATTTTTTCAAAGGTTTTACCTATCTAGATCCTTATATATCATGATATATCAAGATATATCCTTCACAGCGGTATATGTCAGTATTCTAATTTTCAAAAAAACGTATTGCCGTGCTCGGGAAAAAACTTACAGACAAATAAATAAATATACTTATATAGGCTACAATTACTATTTGTCTAATGAGTTGAGGTTCATATCTCAGAACTGTTACGTGTGCTTATTTTTCTAACTAAATGAAGATTAACTGAGTTCTTCTTAGGAAAGTTAAGGGCGAATATAAAATTATAATGAGAAGAAATTAGCTTATACAAGAAATATAAAACTTGAAACTAGTACCAATAGCCATTGATAAAGGCAACAATCCTGAAATGAAAATAAGTAACAACATACAATGGAGCCAAACTCTAAACGAATAGAATTTATCACATATAAAAGCAGTGTTGCGATCCCTTCAGCCCCGTAAAAGGCTAGAGCATCCCACTTTTGCCCTTCAAGATTTATAATACCATATTTCGTAAGCCCCATTTAAAACATCTTAAAACTCACAAAGACTTACGTCTTAGGAGATCTGTCTGTGGAGATCATGGTTCACGTCTGTGGAGATCTTAAGTCTCCACAAACGCATCAAAAGGCTAGAGTTGCCTTTTTTCAGCCTACAAGTTATATATAGTACTAATGTTTAGTTTGTTAACCAAATGAAGTTAGGCAGCACAGTACTCATTAATGGGTAATACCCCATATTCATTTTACCCCATAAAAAATATTTACCCCATATTTTACCCCATAAAAAATAAATTTCAATAAATAAAAAAAATAAAAAAATAAAAATATAAATGAATAATTTTTTTATGGGGTAAAAATTTCTTAAGCATTAATCTTCGATCCCTGCCCTCCTCCTCCTCAAAAATGTAGCAAATCATTGCGTGGCCCTTACTTCAACAAGGTGTAACACCATCACAGACATGTGATCGAAAGAATAATCAAAGCTCTTATATTGCGGGCCCACAAATTTTTCAAAGGCTATAGAGTCTCACTTTTGGACTTCAAGCCATACAGGTTAAAAATACTTTCATAGCTCCAAGCTCAATAAGATGTTACACCGGATTTGTAGTTAAGAGCTCACAAATACTCATATCTCCAAAACCATCCAAACGGCTAAAGTATCTTATTTTCAGCCTTCAACCCATGCATGAGAAGAAAACCTCACAAAGACTCTTATCTCCAAAAACTATTCAAAAGGCTAAAGTATCCTATTTTCAGCCTTCAAACCATGCATAAGAATAAAACCTCACAAAGAATCATATCTCCAAAAACCATCCAGAAGGCTAAAGCATACTATTCTCAGTCTTCAACCCATGCATGGAAATAGAACCTCACAAAGACTCATATCTCCGAAAACACTCCAAAAGGCTAAAATATCCTATTTTCATTCTTCAACTCATGCATAAGAATTAAGACTTACAAAGACTCATATCTCCAAAAACCATCCAAAAGGCTAAAGTATCCTATTTTCAGCCTTCAACTCATGCATAGGAATAAAATAGTAATATTGAGTTTACCTAAACCCAAATAAGGCCATACAACAGAGTATTCAATAATGCATACAAAAAATTGATTAATTAAATATTAGTCTTCTTTCCTTACCCCCTCCTTCTGAAAAATGTAGAAATTTATTGATTGACCTTAATCTGGATAAGATGTAATACCAGTCACAAATTCGTAATCAACAACCTCATTAAAACTCTTATATTGCAGGCCCTAAAACTTTTCATAGGCTGGAGTGTCCCGCCTTGGGCCTTCAGGACCATTCATATAGAACATAGAAGCACGATTCATAAATTATTCCGTAGCGGAGCGTTTTCTTCCAGCGTACGTGTGTGAATGATAAGATGATTTTTATAAAACGGTAGCTTATTCTCGGCAGCATATTTCAAATTCCTAGAATATAGATACTCAAAGAAGACAATTTGCTTAGCCAACCCATCAAGAAGTATATTAAGTGAGTTAATAAGTAACTTCACAAATACACTTTTGAAAATATTCAAAAATAGTGAGAAAATCTTTCAAACTTTAAAGTCTGCCGAAAAAAAAGAGCTCAAAATGAGCGCTAATCTAGAAAGAAACTCTAGTTCGAAAGGTGGCCTAAAATACACTCGTGTTGAATAAATACGGCCGTTTTCATCTTGAAAAGTGCTACATCTTCAGCATTCCATTCGCGTATTAAGGCATGACGTCACTCACCATGGTAATAAAAACTCTCGTGACAAAGGTTGTTGGCCCCATAATGGATTGCCAAATAAATTCAAGTTCGAGTGAAATACTGTCAATAGATCGAGACAGTTAGAAATAAAATGAGGCGTGGTTTGAATAGCATGGGATCATTTTGTTTCTGCGAAAACCCTGTAATTGGAAATGGTGGACGTCATATATTCAATAAATTATTAATAGTAGTCATGATTAACCTAGAAAAAACCATTGATTTATCGTAAGGTAGTTGATTTCGACTTAAATTGTGATTTCGACTTAAATTCAGAAATAACAATCACATTTCTGCATGCAAAAGGGACTAGCATCGGATCAGACTTTTTGCTGCTTGTCATGCAATGGATAATGGTGCTCCCACACTTCGTAAGCGTAATGCGTAAAATGTGTAATGCGTAAGCGTAATATGCGTAATGCCCATGTTTCTTCTGTAATGGCTGCTGTTTCTCATTGTTTTTTTTTTTCGCTTTGATTTTTATTTTAAAGAAATAATTTTGGATTGGTGTAGGGCTTTCATTCGTTCTCGTAGCCCCAAGCCCTATTTAAAAAGTAGTATATAATATGAGAACTATGAATCAACTCGTTTATTTTTTGTAATCATTTTGAACATCAAGGCCCTTACCTTAGACCTTAGACCTTAAATCTTCCAGTGCCTCCAAAAGTGTCTAGAGCATCGACAAGGAGTCTCTAGTCTTCTGCTGCTGCCACTGCCGGTATGCTGCTGCCGCCGTCACATTTTCCCACTCGGGTTGTTGGAATGTGTTAAGGTAGCAGGGATCTACCTTATATGTCCTATCCCCACCTCCTCTAAACCCCCCTCTTTTAGTCTAGGACACAATAGTACGATTACAAGTTCCAAGTGCTAAGGTCTATCTTGAAAAAACAAAACAAAGAGAGGTAAAACTCAATGAATAGACAACAAACGAGACCGCGGCCAGTAGAGAGAAAAGAAGAAAGACTAAAATTACGCGGATATTCCACCTGTATGCAAACTAGGCGTCCTCAACACAGGAAAAACAAAGATAAAAAAAAATAAAACTATAATCAAATAAAACCAACACCAATATTAATAATTACAACTTACGCAACTGATCCACGTAGGAAAAAGAAGCTATTGGAGTTACTTCAATGAGAACATCAAAGCAACTAAAGCAACTTTGCAAGTTGCTTACCACATTTGGCCGTGGTCTCGTTTATTGTCTTTTCATTGAGTTTTACCTCTCTTGCCTCTTGTTTTTTCTTTTTTGTCATGGCTGGCCAGTTCGGCTTAAGAACTTTCAAAGGTCTATCTTAGAAACAAATGATAATAAATAAAGTTTTTATTAAGTTTTGTCTTTCTATATAGAAGTTAACGTCAGTAAAAAAAGAAAGAAAGAAAGAAAAATGGCCCAAATTAGTAAATTTTTTTTTAGAAACCGCTCCACCGACCAAGCCATCGGATAAAATTCTATTTTGCTGGCAAAAACCTTGTCTATTTGATTTGATGGATATATCTATCAACCGGTTTTGCTCTTTGTTGTAAACGGTTTTGCTGTATACAACGGTATAGTTAACGGAATTGAAAAAAAAAATCTGACTCGGCTTTACCCAATTAAGTAATTTCTCGTTTTTAGAAAATGCTTCACCGACCACGCTATCTGATAATATTCTTTTTTGATGGCAAAAAATTCCTTGTTTGATTTAATGAAATTTGTTCCCTTGAGAAGGAAAAATTGTCTGCTATTAATGACATCAGTACTCAAGCAGTAAATGTATCAAAATGACATTTAAAAAGAAATTCTGCTTTGTCAGAGCAGTCTTTTGATTTGTTTCCTCACAAAGAAAAAGCTTTCTTGTCACAGTAAATAATTTGTTTGTTGAAAGTGAGTATAGCCTAGGAGCCTTGGAGGCACCAAAGTCCCCTTAAATTTGCTGCATTTTAAATTTGCCCCCTCAAATCATGCTAGATGTTCCACCTCCGTGGAAAATTTTTGCCGCAAATCCTCCCTCCTCGCAGTAGAAAGTTGCTCCTGCGGAAGCTTTTCCCGGTGAATTTCTCCCATGGCAAATCCACCCCATACGAGAAGATCTTCTGGAAAATTCGAACCCAGCAAAAATTTCCTCCTGAAATTTCCCTTAACATAACCACATGTAAAATTGATTTGGCAAAGAGAAAGTAAAACAAATAAAAAGGATTTCTTATAGGAATTCTGGCAAATTCCCCTAGTGTAAAATTTCCACCGGAAAGTTCACCCCCAGAGACTCTTCTTCCCAGAAAAAACTTCTCCCGATAGAAATCCCCCAAGCATAAATCCCCCCTCAGGAAAATATCTATATACGTCCTGATAGCAAATACCATACGTAAACAATGGACAAACTTCATGATTTACAGACCTTTTCCCAGGGGCTGCGGGGGTCATGTTATCCTCAAAGACATAGTTACTTGGCCTTTTAACTATGGTAAACAAAATGTCTACCTCAAAATTTTGATGAGACGATTTTGGGGGAAAAGGGGTGTGGGAAGGGGACTAGTTACCCTCGAATCTTTTTGGTCACATGAAAAGGGAGCTAGAACTTTTAATTTTCGTTTGAATGAGCTCTTTCCCAATATTCTAGGACTATTGATTCATTACAATCACCCCCTGGAAAAAACCTCTGATACACTGAATCTGATAGTTTGACCTGCATTAAGATCCCTTGTTTTTTCGGGATTTTTTCCCTTCTCTTCCAAAAACCGATCAAATTTTCTGAGGCTCGTAGCATTGATGAGTATCGCTAAAATTAATGAATCTTGTATATTTGGAACCAGCATAATAAGCCGATTCTTTTGATGTATCTATTGATATTCAAGTTTCATATTTTGAAGTTTCGATTACTATTGAGCCGTATCCCTCCTTACTTACAGTTCATTACCACAAACTACTTGATGAACCCTAACTAAAAAACTGTTTTTTTTTTTTTTTGTTTCACCTGATTTAAGCATCTTAGAAAACCTTTGCTCGTGGCATGGAAAATAAACGCAATATGCTCGTAAAGACACATGCAGTCTCTACCGTATTATTAAATAAAAAAAAAACTAATTTTTTTAGCTGAAAGTAAGGAGCGACATTAAAACTTAAAACGAACAGAAATTACTCCGTAAATGAAATGGGTTGTCCCCTCCGCAATCCTTCGCTCTTTACGTTAAAGTTTTTAATTGTTTTAAAAGGTAGAATTGTGGCAAAGAGTCAAACTTTAGCGTAAAGAGCGAGGGATTGCGGAGGGGACAACCCATTTCATATACGGAGTAATTTCTGTTCGTTTTAAGTTTTAATGTCGCTCCTTACTTTCAGCTAAAAAAATTAATTTTTTCTTATCTAATTTCTGAACGTTTCTGAATTAATGCATGTTTGGTTTTGGCTCTCCGTACTTAAATTATCAAAATGAAATTTGTATATTAATTCTTTTTTTGGCTAAATGGCTTTCTCTTGGTTTTGACTAGACGATTTTGAGAAATAAGGGGCGGAGAAGGAGGCCTAGTTGCCCTCCAATTTTTCGGTTACTTAAAAAGGCAACTAGAACTTTTAATTTTTAACGAACGTTTTATTAGTAAAAAATATACGTAACTTAAGAATTAACTTACGTAACAAACTTTCATAATCTTATATTTTTATTATGTATACGAGGGGGTTTGTACCCTCGTTAATATCTCGCTTTTTACACTAAATCGTAAGTTTTGTCCCAATTCTTTAAGAATGACCCCTGAATCAGAAAGGCCGTCGAATAAATAGTTGAAATTACTAAAAATACTTTAGCATAAAGAGCGAGGTATATATCTCCTCCTAAATACCTCGCTCTTTATGCTAAAGTATTTTTAGAATCCCTCATATGCGTATTAATCTCTGTTCGTTTTAAGTTTAAATGCTACTCCTTCCTTTCATTTGAAAAAACGTTTTCATGTTTATTTTTCATTGTTTTCTTATAGTAATGCTAGAAAATCCTGCGCACTTTTCATTGAATTTTTCTTCCCCCATGACAGATTCCTCCAGGGAAAGATCCTCCAACATAGCCCCCTCCCCTCAGCCCCACCCCAAACAAAATAAAATCCCCCTGAAAACGTCTGTACACTTCCCAATAACCATTACTATATGTAAGCACTGGTTAAAGTTTGTAACTTGCAGCCCCTCCCCCAGGGATTGTGGGGGAGTAAGCCATCCCCAAAGACATAGTTATTACGGTTTTCGACTATGTTGAACAAAATGGCTATATCAAAATTTTGATCCGTTGACTTTGGGAAAAAATGAGCGTGGGAGGGGGCCTAGATGCCCTCCATTTTTTCGGTCACTTAAAAAGGGCACTAGAAGTTTTCGTTTCCATTAGAATGAGCCCTCTTGCGATATTCTAGGACCACTTGGTCGATACGATGACCCCTGGGAAAAAGAAAAAAAAACAAAAAAAAAACAAATAAACACGCACCCGTGAAATGTCTTCTGGCAAAAAATACAAAATTCCACATTTTTGTAGATAGGAGCTTGAAACTTCTACAGTAGGGTTCTCTAACACGCTGAATCTGATGGTGTCATTTTCGTTAAGATTCTACTACTTTTAGGGGGTCTTTCCCCCTATTTTCTTAAAAAAGGCAAATTTTCTCAGGCTCGTAACTTTTGATGGGTAAGACTAAACTTGATGAAACTTATATATTTAAAATCAGCATTAAAATGCGATTCTTTTGATGTAGCTATTGATATCAAAATTTAATTTTTTAGAGTTTTGGTTACTATTGAGCCGAGTCGCTCCTTACTACAGTTCGTTACCACGAACTGTTTGATAAAATAATTTCGTCGATTAACCGGTTTTGCTCATTGTCGTAACTGGTTGTGTTGTGTACAAACCAGGACTAAAAAACCGGTTTTACTCTATGTCAACTGGAAATTAATCACATTATCATGGAATCATTTTTGTGATAATTATATTAATTATCATAAATTAATATTTTTTGTGGTCTAGTATGTGTATCCAAATAAAAACTGATTTTTGTCTTTTTATTTTTAGATGTTGATGAGTGTGCAGAAGGCACACACACCTGTCAAGGAGACCTAAGGTGTGTCAACACTGAAGGTGGATTTAATTGCCAGTGTGGTGATACAAATTCAACGTGTAGGAATTGTAAGTCGTTTTTCATGATTTTGTCAGTACTATTCAAGTTTTTCTCAGCTGTAAAATAAAATACCCATTGCAAACAGGTTAAAACTTTTGAGGGTAATTACTACTACTCAAAAATCACTGCAGAATGAGGCCAACAGAGCTGAACTTTTGAAGAAAACTGAACCAACTGAAGAAAAAAGCAATGAGCTTGCAAACACACATGCTGTCTGTACTGTATAATTTCGTCTATTAACCGGTTTTGAATGTTGTCGTGACCGGTTTTGATGTGTACTAACCAGTAACCAGGACTAAAGAACCGGTTTAGCTCCATTTCAACTGGAAATTAATCACATTGTTGCCGCTTAGGAAAAAAAGGAAGTATATGGGTCAGACCAAGCAGCGAAATATCGTAGCGAAATTGCGATAAAGAAGAATTTGGGGAAATTTTTAAGTTAACGAAATTCCTGAGATTAGTACTTCTTTTTTTGTAATCGTTTACGTATTCATGAGTTTGGCATTAGGTGCTGTTGATGTTGGTTTGTTTTTAGGCTCGTTTTGCCACGGCGACAACTAAATCACAAATAGATTATTTTCACGACCACATTATATTTTCTATTTTGTAAAATAATATTTATTACGGCCATAATTTGTCACAAATTAATTATTATTAACTGTTAATGGTAAATCTATGGTAGCAGTCAACGCTGTATCTAGGGAGGAGAGGGTTTGAACCTCTCCTCCCCCCCAGAAAAAAAATGTTTGTCCGACTCGTAAAAAGATAACAAAAATGAATATAAAAAATTTTTGGTACGTTTTTTAAGTTTTTGTGTATCCCCCCCCAAAAAAAAAATCCTGCATACGGCCCTGGTGACAGGTGAGTTTGCAATACCGGTGAATTTGAAACGTTTAAAATGTTAATCTTGGTTTTTTAGAAGGTTATACTTTTGATTTTAGAAGGCAAATCAGCACAATACGAAAATAAGGAATCTCATTATCTCTTCCTGTTCTATTGGAGGACACACGGACTAAGAAAAAACATGTTGTTCTTAATTTTAACAAGCTGTTTTTTTTTACTTCTTCTGCATTTCTTGCCTAGTCTTAATCCCCTTTCTATCGTAAATAGTAGTAAATAGGATTCTGAAAATGTAATGAACTGAAAATATAAATTTATTTGTAGAAAGGTGAAAGGTAAATAAGGAAACTAAAACCTTATTATATATAATGTAAAACAAAAATATTATTGAATTAGAACATTTGAAATTCTGCCTAATCTGTTTTACCAGAATTTGACTAAACAACTTTATACCGAATGCTACCGGAGTAATATAATCAGTTTGAGCAGAAAATAACAGCTTGAGAACAAGAAAATAACAGTTGAGCAAGAAAATTCATTTTAATCGAAAAAAGTGACATGTCTTATATTTTAGTTCTTAATTTCCACATTATGCTTCTTAATTAGAATCTCTTAACTTAATTAGAATGTCCCTTCAATTTGCGTGGCTTGTGCTATCATTTTAAGGAATCTTCAGTACTTATAAAAATCGACTATAAAAGCTTGAACTTTCTTCTCATTTTTTTGTCTCTATCTCTTGCTTTCTTTATAAGAAAGAGCTTATTTTTTTTTTTTTTTTTACTTCTGTGTTCTAAGTATTAAGGTACTTTTTCTATAGATAAGTTCTAAGATATGAAATCGAAATATCCAGGTGTTTTCTTGTTCACGATTTTAGTTAAAAATTTACCTATTATAATATGTTTAACATTTTCGTTTTATATATATTAATTATAAACTGAATTCACTTTATATATGCATATATATATATATATATATATATATATATATATATATATATATATATATATATATATATATATATATATATATATATATATATATATATATATATATATATACTGGATAGAGGGCCGTATCCAGGATTTTTTTCGTTTTTTTCTCAAAAGCAATTTTTTTTTTTGGGGGGGGGGGGAACAAAAAATATCGCATAAAAAATTTGTTTATATTCTTTACTACGTTTTACGAGTCAGCAAACATTTCCTGGAGAGGGGGGGGGGTTCAAGCTTCCTGTGGAACCTGAAGATGTGGAAACTGAAGTTTTGTGAGATCCCTTACTCGAACATCAAGACTGATTTTATTTATTTTTTTTACTTATAAGCGTGTCTTGAAGGAGAAAATTTTATACTTCATAATTATTAGGACAACCGGTCCCTAATGAAAATATTACATGTCCAGATTTGAGAAAATTACTTTCTTATGACGCAAAACAATTTACTAAGGCTTCAAAATTGTTCAAAGATACCCACTATGTAAATCGTTGCATTTGCAAGGCTTTCTGTTAGAAATACATTATTTCTTCTATGATTTATTTGAAATCGGAAACCTGTTAGTCTTGAATGTTTCAATTGCAATAGAAGAAGAAGAAGAAGAAGAAGAAGAAGTTTTTTATTATTATTCAATACAATACAATACAAAATACAATTCAAAATGGAATTGCAATACACTTATTCTTCTAAAAGGTTTTTTTTTCTATGAGGATATATGAAGGAGTTGTTAGTTTTAGTAAATACCTGTTATTTCTATTAACGTCTCTAATGTAGTTGGTTAAATATATGGTCACAGGCGGGTTCAGGGGGCGGGGGGAATCCCCCAAGATTTTTCTGGTACCTTGAATTCTTATTTTCTTCTGTGTACATTCTTTTTTTTAAGTAAATTTGTCAATTTAGCCATTATTGGCACTCTTTTCACATTGCCCCTGCCCAGGATTATGCTTATTGACACCCTCATCACATGAGGGTTCCACCCAAGATTTTACTCTAGATCCACTCCTGTATCTTTTTTTGTAATACGCATATATATATATATATATATATATATATATATATATATATATATATATATATATATATATATATATATATATATATATATATATATATATATATATACATATATATATATACATAATATATATATATATATATATATATATATATATATATATATATATATATATATATATATATATATATATATATATATATATATATATATATATATATATAGAGAGAGAGAGAGAGAGAGAGCGAGAGAGCAGACTTAAGAAATATATGATTCTTTATTCTAATTAAACTAAAAAGACTAGTTTTTTTAAGGAGAAATATCGAAATGAAAAGAATGACTTATATAAAGGGGGCTGCCTCATCGTCAACTCTCACTCTTTACGCTAAAGTCTTAAAGTTCTCTAGAAATACAGATTCATTGGTCCTTGCGTTTGAGCAATCTTTTTAAAATAATTGGCATAAAAAGTCAATTCCTTTGATCCATTGTTATCAAAATTCTGTTTTTTAAGGTTTAGGCTAATATTGGGCCGGGGGAGTCTTTACATACGAGGGAGTCATAATTACGAATCGTTCGACAATTTCTCATCTAGCTGGAAGAATAACCGATCATAAATCCAAGTTATATGTCTTGTACACCTTTGGAGGTTGCAGTATAGCATTCAGATTCTGGAATGCGAACACCTGCCTAACTCTAAAGGTCCATTTTGTTAAGAGAGTGCCATTCTAATACTCACTGTCTACGGTTTATTAATTAATTTATTTTCATATTTATTTTGGTTATATAAAGAGCAGCAGGCAATTTTTTCTTGTTTTATTAAGGAAGAATTCATTCCCTGTCTAGCCAAGTTGTGGATTGAAAAGACCTTTCTGCAGCAGCAAGTTCTAATCAACCTTTAACTTGGTTGGATAGCAACGGATCCATTCCTTATCATTCCTTAATAGACAGAAGAAGGAAAACAGAGAAAAATGGAAATATCTTTGAAAAATAGAAGAAGTTAGCAGTGGAAGGAAAAAAGGAAAAACGGACATACTAGTACTACCTATACAAAAAAAAAATGATTTTCTTTGTTGTTCAAGCTAGGGGACAGTAAGTTTCCTCAATTGGGTGTTCGGCCCTGGTGATGCTAATGGTGTACTTTTTAGTTTGATCTGATGTTATTGTTAAGGGCTTTAAGATTATTTTCAGAAATTTTCATTTTTTTCCTACATGCTATTTTACTATTAAGACTAATCAAGATAATAGTTACCATTCCTAAATCAGCTGCAAATTGTATTTTTTTTTCTCACTAGCCATTTACTATTACCATTAATAGTAATAGTAACCATTTTACTATTATATGTAACCAGTTTAACCATTTCAACCATATGTAACCATTTTACTATTATATATTATTATGGTTACTATAAATAATAGTAACCATTTTACTATTAAGACTAATCGAGATAATAGTTACCATTCCTAAATCAGCAGTTTGACTCTTTTTCTCGATTCTACTTTATAAAACAGTAAATAACTTTAGCGTAAAGAGCGGGACGTTGAGAAGGGAACAGTACCTTTCATACACGGAGTAATTTCTGTTCGTTTCTAGTTTTAATGTCGCTCCTTACTTTCAGTTAAAAAACTTCTTTTTTTTATTTAATTTCTGAACGTTTTTGAATTAATGCATGTTTGATTTTGGCTCTCCGCAAATGAATAATTAAAACGGAATTTGCGTAATAATTTTTTTTTGCTAAATGGCTTTCTCTTAGTTTTGATCAGAAGATTTTGAGGAAAAGGGGGGAGGAGGATTCCTAGTTGTCCTCCAATTTTTCGGTTGCTTAAAAAAGCAACTAGAATTTTTAATTTTTAACGAACATTTTTATTAGTAAAAAATATACGTAAATTACAACTTAACTTACGTAACGAACTTCTATATTCTTATATTTTTATTATGTATATGAGGGGATTTGCCCCCTCGTTAATACCTCGCTTTTTACACTAAATCTTTAATTTTGTCCCAATTCTTTAAGATTGACCCCTGAATCACAAAGGCTGTAGAAAGAATAGTTGAAATCACTAAAAATACTTTAGCGTAAAGAACGAGGTATTTAGGAAGAGATGAGCCCCCCCCATATACGTAATAATCCATGTTCGTTTTAAGGTTTAATGCTGGTCCTTTCTTTCAGTGGAAAAAACTTTTTCATATTTATTTTTTCATTGTTTTTTTTAGATAATGCTAGAAAATCCTGCGCCCGCTTCATGGAATTTATTCTTCTTCCATGACAAATTCCTCCAAGGAAAGATCCTCCTACGTAGCCCCCTCCCCTCAACCCCCCTCCTCAACCAAAATTCCCCTGCAAAGGTCTCTACACTTCCAAATAACTTGCAGCCCTCCCCCGGGGACTGTGGGGGAGTAAGTCAGCCCCGAAGACATAGTTATTATGTTTTTTGACTATGCTGAACAAAATGGCTATCTCAAAATTTTGATCCGTTGACTTTGGGAAAAAAATGAGCGTGGGAGGGGGCCAAGGTGCCCTCGGCCCCCGAGGGGCCGAGGGCAGTTAAAAAGGGCACTTTTTTGGTCAGTTAAAAAGGGCACTAGAACTTGAGAAGTATTTATTAGTTAATTTAAAGAATTTACAAAACCTTAGTTCGTGGCTCGTTTAGAGCAATGGTCTAAACGAGCCACGGCATCAGGCATCCGTGCCTTTGAGCAATTAAATAACAAAAAAACTAATTTTTTTTAGCTGAAAGTAAGGAGCGACATTAAAACTTAAAACGAACAGAAATTACTCCGTATATGAAATGAGTTGTCCCCTCCGCAATCCCTCGCTCTTTACGCTAAAGTTTGACTCTTTGCCACAATTCTACTTTTTAAAACAATTAAAAGCTTTAGCATAAAGAGCAAGGGACTGCGGAGGGGACAACTCATTTCATATACGGAGTAATTTCTGTTCGTTTTAAGTTTTAATGTCGCTCCTTACTTTCAGCTAAAAAAATTAGTTTTTTTGTTATTTAATTTCTGAACGTTTTTGAATTAATGCATGTTTGGTTTTGGCTCTCCGCACATAAATTACTAAAATGAAATTTGTATATTAATTCTTTTTTTGGCTAAATGGCTTTCTCTTAGTTTTGATCAGACGATTTTGAGGAATAAGGGGTGGAGAAGGAGGCCTAGTTGCCCTCGAATTTTTCGGTTACTTAAAAAGGCAACTAGAACTTTTAATTTTTAACGAACGTTTTTATTAGTAAAAAATATAAGTAACTTAAGAATTAACTTACGTAACAAACTTTCATAACCTTATATTTTTATTATGTATACGAGGGGGTTTGTACCCTCGTTAATACCTCGCTCTTTACACTAAATCGTAAGTTTTGTCCCAATTCTTTAAGAATGACCCCTGAATCAGAAAGGCCGTAGAATAAATAGTTGAAATTACTAAAAATACTTTAGCATAAAGAGCAAGGTATTTATCTCCTCCTAAATACCTCGCTCTTTATGCTAAAGTATTTTTAGAACCCTCATATGCGTAATAATCTCTGTTCGTTTTAAGTTTCAATGCTACTTCTTCCTTTAATTTGAAAAAACGTTTTCATGTTTATTTTTCATTGTTTTCTTATAGTAATGCTAGAGAATCATGCGCCCTTATCATTGAATTTTTCTTCCCCCATGACAGATTCCTCCAAGGAAAGATCCTCCAACATAGCCCCCTCTCTTCAGCTCCACCCCCAAACAAAATAAAATCCTCCTGAAAACGTCTGTACACTTCCCAATACCCATTACTATATGTAAAATATGAAAAAAACTTCGTTTTCTTAAAGAGTTAAAGAGGCTGCGTCCCAAAGTCGAACCTTAAAACGTACAGGAATTAGAAGAGGCAGTTGGGGGGCTGCCGCCCCCCAAACCCCCAGCTTTTAAAGACTCTTTTGTACAGTTTTTTTTTGTGGGGGGACTTCTTTGTTACTAATTACTAGTTTCGGCGCAATGGTTCTCCTGTCCTCTTGTGTTTAACATTTTTCGAAGTTATTCCATTATTCATTCATTTCAATTTTTTGTTAATTAAAAGAGGGCCTTTCCGAAGCCAAGAGCGGGGGGTTAACAAAAAAACAAAAAACCTGTACAAAAGAGTCTTTAAAAGCTGGGGGTTTGGGGGGCGGCAGCCCCCCAACTGCCTCTTCTAATTCCTGTACGTTTTAAGGTTCGACTTTGGGACGCAGCCTCTTTAACTCTTTAAGAAAACGAAGTTTTTTTCATATTATTTCTGTACGTTTTTCTACAATCCATGGTGGATGTAATTTAATAATTCCTGTACTCCTCGTAGAGGAATTAGGAGAGGAAGTTGGGTGGCTGCCGCCCCCCAACCCCCCCACTTTTAAATCATTGTATAAAATAGAAAAAAAATATAGATAGAATGACCGAAATGTTTCTTTTGCTCATAAGAAAATAATATTCTGTTATCTCTCAAATGATAAGCAGTCCAGGTGTTAACAAAAGTATACACTTTTATTTTGATCGCTACGTCCAAAAGCCTATAATAAAGAATTTATTCTAAAAATGCCTTCTCATATAGGAAACATCTTTAGGTAATTATAGTAAATTATATATTATTTATCTTATTTAGCAACTATTTATATAAAATAAGTAAATATCCACGTTTCATTAAATCGAGAAAAACTTAAACTTCTTCAAAACATTTGAAAATTCGCCTAAAAATTGGCAATGAGCACTTAAAGGCTATAAAATATATACTTAAAGCACATTTATATCACACTTATTTCGGACATCTGGAATGGAGCTGGATTTTTATGATGCTTGCAGTCATTCTCGCCGTGCCGAGCTGATTATTTTGATGTACTTGAATGTTGATATTCGTAACTTTTAAGAATTTCAAAAATTAACATGGGACTATTAGACTATTAGGACTATAAGAAGACTATTAGGAGAGGCAAACCCCCCGCTTTTAAAGACTCTTTTGTACAGGTTTAATTTATTTTCATATTAATTCTGTAGGTTTTTCTACAATCCATGGTGGATGTAATTTAATAATTCCTGTACTCCTCGTACAGGAATTAGGAGAGGAACCCCCCCCGCTTTTAAATCATTGTATAAAATAGAAAAAAAAATAGATAGAATGACCGAAATGTTTCTTTTGCTCATAAGAAGCTAATATTCTGTTATCTCTCAAATGATAAGCTGTCCAGGTGTTATCAAAATTTTTTGATGTTGTGAAAAAAAAACCGCCCGTAAGGGACTTGAACCCTTGACCCGAGGATTAAAAGTCTCACGCTCTACCAACTAAGCTAATAACTTGCATGTGTGTAAATATAACTTCTCAATAGCTTTTAAAAATTTCAAATTAACATGGGCTCTTATGGAGAGAAATCCGTTAGTTAAATAGCTAATGGGTGGTTTCTGGAAAACAGGGAAGGAGTTATCGGATCGAGCTGAAATTTCGCGGATAAGCTCCTGGGCCGTAGGGGACCTTAACTTGTGAATTTCAGCCCGATCGGACAACGTTAAACGGGGTGGGGGGAGGGGGGGGGGGGGGTTGGAGGGTCGAAACTTTCGGGGGGTTAAGATTTTCCTACGAAACATTCATGGGCACTTACTCGGAGAATTCCGCATCGAATGAGTCTTCGTACACCCAGATCCGATGTCGGATGTGACCTGTAGGCGTCTAGAAAAAAAAAGTAAATGAATTTTAAGTGGCTATGCGTGGTTTCTGGAAAACAGGGAAGGAGTTATCGGATCAAGCTGAAATTTTGCGGATAAGCTCCTGGGCCCTAGGGGACCTTAACTTGTGAATTTCAGCCCGATCGGACAACGTTAAAGGGGGGCTTGGGTTGACAGGTCGAAACTTTCGGCCAGATTTTCCCCATGAAGAAAAAGTTGGAGGGGGATGAAATTTTGCAGGTTTCTTAGTTGGAGCTCGGGCTACGAAATGCATCCCTCCCCATCCGTCTGCGACCACTTGAACCGAAGATCGCTTAACATTGTCGTGTGTCGCCTCTTTATAGAGGCACGAGTGTGCCTCCTTGAACACTGGTCAAAGTTTGTAACTTGCAGCCCCTCCCCCAGGGATTGTGGGGGAGTAAGTCATCCCCAAAGACATAGTTATTATGGTTTTCGACTATGCTGAACAAAATGGCTATCTCAAAATTATGATACGTTGACTTTGGGAAAAGAATGAGCGTGGGAGGGGGCCTAGATGCCCTCCAATTTTTTTGGTCACTTAAAAAGGGCACTAGAACTTTTCATTTCCGTTAGAATGAGCCCTCTTGCGACATTCTAGAACCACTTGGTCGATACGATGACCCCTGGGGAAAAAAAACAACAAATAAACACGCATCCGTGATTTGCCTTCTGGCAAAAAATTCAAAATTCCACATTTTTGTAGATAGGAGCTTGAAACTTCTACAGTAGGGTTCTCTGATACGCTGAATCTGATGGTGTCATTTTCGTTAAGATCCTAAGGCTTTTAGGGGGTGTTTCCCCCTATTTTCCTAAATAAGGCAAATTTTCTCAGGCTCGTAACTTTTGATGGGTAAGACTAAACTTGATGAAACTTATATATTTAAAATCAGCATAAAAATGCGATTCTTTTGATGTAGCTATTGATATCAAAATTCAATTTTTTAGAGTTTTGGTTACTATTGAGCCGGGTCGCTCCTTACTACAGTTCGTTACCACGAACTGTTTGATGAACATGGGCGTGAAAAAAAACTATATTGTTGGTATACGCTTAGCGATTGATTACCGCTAGAGAAATAGGCTAAACATTCAACGGTTTTGAGCATCCGTGCTCTAAGCAGTGAACATGGCCCTGATGGAGTCTGACATGAAAAAAGAAATATATTGTTGGTATATGTGTAGCGGAGGGATACCGCTAGCGCAACGCTCTAACCCTAGCCAGGGCTTGAAGGCCTCTGTGCCTTTGAGCGATGAACATGGGCATGAAAAAGTAACAATAATGTTGGTCTATGTTTAGGGATTGATTACCGCCAGAGAAATGAATATGGATGGAAATAAGAGTCCAATCCAAAGCCTACAAGGGCCTCCTATCTGCCTCGACTCTTATGCAAGTGAACTTGAAATCATAAACCAAGACTTTTGGGAAGAAAAAAATTTGACTGTCTGTGCTTGAAAACAAAAAGTGCACTTTAATTAATTAAAATTATAAATTTGCAACCGGAACCCCAATCCCCAGATAATCCCCCACTACAATTCTAGACCACTTGGTCGATACAATCACCCCTGGGGAAAAAAAACAACAAACAAACAAATAAACACGCACCCATGATCGGTCTTCTGGCAAAAAATACTAAGTTCCACATTTTTGTAGATAGGAGCTTGAAACTTCTACAGTAGGGTTCTCTGAGGCACTGAATGCGATGGGGTGATTTTCGGTAAGATCCTATAACTTTTAGGGGGTGTTTCCCCCTATTTTCCAAAACAAGGTAAATTTTCCCAGGCTCGTAACTTTTGTTGAGTTAGAGTAAATTTAATGAAACTTATGTATTTAAAATCAGCGTAAAAATCTGATTCTTTTGTTGTAAATATTAGTATCAAAATTCGTTTTTTATAGTTTCGTTTACTATTGATCCGGGTCGCTCCTTACTACAGGTCGTTACCACGGACTGTTTGAAAATTCAAATATTAACAATCAAAAAATTCCAAGATGCACCTACTATTTCAAAGGAAAGCTGCACCTTCCCTACGTGAGACTGAAAAACGCTGGTCCTTCTGCAAAAGCAAGAAGAACAAGATAACGTCTATTCTTATAGACGTTTATAGACTTATAGACGTTTGTATTGACTCTATTATTAGATTCACATTCTAACTGACTAACGCTAAACTGATAGAATCTGTTGTTAATTTTTTTTTTCTACTGAGTTAAACTGATCCTAAGCTAAAGCATTTTTGTTTCAGTATGTGATTCCCCTCATGGCCCTAAACCGCATCTCTCTGTTTGGTTACCCAGTGAACCTTGTACCGTATGCTCCTGTGACAATGGCGTAACACAATGTCAATCTTTGCCTTGTTCTTGCGATGTGTCACAAACTGAAACCGTTTTTTCATTGGAGCTTCAACTAGTCATAGAAAATTTTTTGGCCAATAGAAAGATAGATAAGTCGTGCTGTCGACGGTGTGATTTTAAGTCATCGCAAGGCTGTACTCATCAAAAAGATAAGACAAGAATCTTACGCTCAGGAGAAGTTTGGATTCATCATTGTCAAACCTGTGAATGCCTAGTAAGTTTTTAAAATAAACTATAAGTTTAGTTCATAAAATACCAAATTTGGGACGTAGAAAGTGTTTGTAAAGTTAGATATACTGCAATGAATATCCATCCACGGAAAAGGTTAAAAAAATGAGATGGGGTTCGAGCGTTAGCAACTTAAAAAAATCTCTAGGCCGATGTCTGGAGAAGAACGCTACGAAGAATATATATATATATATATATATATATATATATATATATATATATATATATATATATATATATATATATATATATATATATATATATATATATATATATATATATATATATATATATATATATTAAAAATCACACTCTGATGCATAAGGAAAACAATATCACTTATCAAGTCTTATAAAGTATAAATAACTTAAAAAGGACTCTTGTGCGTCCTCTTCTACCTCCTCCTCTCCAACAAAATGTCTTAGTTTTTCAACTGAGTTTGGAGGTTGTCCATTTAGCTCAATCATAATAACATTGTGAAATCATACGGTGTAGTAACAATAAATACTTCTCAGCCACATAATGACATTTTCTTTTTATTTATTTTTTATTTTTGTTGTTATACCTAATTTTGCTTAATTCCGATGGGGGGTTGAGGATATGGAATCTCGCTTCTATTTTTGTCAAGGTATAAAGCCGCTCGTTGCTGTTGTTCTACAAATCTTGCTTTGTTTATGTCTTTTTAATGTTCTGTTCAGTTCATGGAGGACTTTCATTAAAAAAAGGAGGTCTTTCATTGACAAATTTGACCAAGTTACAAAAAAATGCACTCTAAAGCATTCTTCATGGTCGTGAAAATAGCAAACACCCGAAATTCTGAACTTTTCTGTACTTATACCTGATACTGCATTATATTAAAAGCCATGCCTTTCTTTTTTAATTCTCTCAGCTCTTTGCTTTCATGGAATTGGTCGAATTGACCTCTGAAGGATTCGATCTAATGCCCAAAAGGTTGTTCTATTTTCTATCGCTGTTTTTTCGATTTTGTTTTTTAATCATTAATGGAATTGAGTTAATTTTTTTTTATTATTATTTAATATTTTATATTTTAGGTTTTCCCTTGTGATGGAACAAAATAACAATATCTGTAATTTAAAATTTACTAAATACGATTATAATTTCTAAAATAACTCAATTCCAACTTTAAAATCCATTTTACGATTGGATTATACTTTTTATTTCTTAGTAGCCAGGAAATGCCAATTAACCTCTAAATTTGTTTCCAAATCTACCAATTTATAACTTTTATTTAAAAGTTTATTTTAACTTTTCAACATTATTTTGGCTGTAAAATAAGGTAAATAAGAGATAAGGGCTTTTTCTTTACCTAATGATTAACGTATGAAATTTAAAGCCCCCACTAAACCTACTCTCCTAAACCTGGTCTTCTCTATATTTGTTCTGGATTCGTCTTCTCTGAATTTTAATTAAAAATTTGGAACATGGTTTATAGAATTTCTCTCTTTTTTCATAGTGAGATAACAAGATTAGAATCTCTGCAATTTATATACTTTTTAAAAGAAAAGACTAATAACAGTATAAACAATTAATATAAACTTAATATAAAATATCAGAATATAATATAGTAAAATTTCTAATATTATTAAAGTATCAATATAAAATAATAGATAACATAAAATTAATATAAAGTATTTCTTATAAACCAGTTTTATAAATTTTTATTAACCTTTTGATTGTCCATAATTTTCTGTTTTTAGACTTTAGTAACTAGGAAACACAAATTGACTTCTAAATTTGTGACAAATATAACAATTAGCACCAATTTTGTAGTTTATTTTTTTCGTTGTTGTAGCGCTTCTGTAAAGTAATTAAACTAATTGAAATAATTAAACTGTCAACTAATTGAAACAATTTCAATAACTGAAGTGCTTTCACTCAGTTTAAAAGATTTTTTAGCAACCTAAAATTTAGTCATGATGTAAATCATGCAATGTTTTAAAAGTGGATTTACAAAAATGCAAGGCAGGGGAACAAAATTAGGAAAAAAAATTCCTATTAAATGTATTATTTCAATGCATGTGATTTTTTTTTGTACCTACTTATATTCTGGCTAAAAGACTTTAAGTGACACTCAAAATATAGCTGGCTTAAAACAAAAAATTTAATTGATTTTTGTAATTAACTGATTTTGAACAAAGAAACATGTTATCAATTGGCAGAGTAAGAAATAGAATCTTAACGCAACATTATTTTTGTGTGAAATATATTATTCCTTTATATATGTATTCTTAAAACTATCTTTTTGGGGAATTAAGAAATTTAAAGTATAAGTCAGAACACAACACTTCTAAAATAAACCTTTCATTTAAAGCATTTAATAGTTATTTTATTAGAAACCTAGGAAAAAGATTGTTATTCATAAATATGTCCGCCAGTTTCCTGTGGTCGCTTAAGGGCCACTTACAACGAGGTTTTACCATTACCAGGAACAAACTATGCCAATTTGGGTCAACCAGTATTTTTCCTAAAATTTCTTAGCCAATCAGAGAGTACTATGAAAAGTCTTACTATTAGAATTAGCTAAATCTCGTTATTTGTGAAATTTCATTGTGAATTGGACTTCAGTCTTGACACCTGTCAGAATGCATTCCTGGCATGTACACAAGATAGACATCCATTTTTTCATTTGTGTTGTTTGGTTGAGCCAGTTTTTAGAAACTGGATTTATAAACTGGTTCTTACCAACTGGCTTTTATAAACCAGTTTTTTTAAAATTGGTTTTCATAAACCGGTTCTTCTAAACCAGTTTTATAAATTTGTATGAACTAGTTAATATAAAATTGGTGAAAATATAAAAAATTAGATATTCGAGTCAAGTGTTGGACTCGAAAGTAAAATGAACTGAATAAAATGAAAAGTAAAATAAAAAGAAATAGGTCGTGACGCTTCCCTTGGAATAACAACGTTAAATTTAGAGCCCAGGCTGCAGTATGAAGTTCATAAGTGCTGTGCACTGCTGTAACTAATTCTAGCCGTGGCACAGTAGATACGTGATACGTGGCACTAGATACGTGGCACAGTAGATTGATCTCTGCCTCGTGATCCGGGACCTGGGAATTAATCCCAGCTTCCCAAGGTTGGACAACAGGTTTACCACCTGTTTCTGTGAAAGTCACCCGACAACTGGACCGTTGAAGATTGTCAGTGCTTAGTAAAGACTGAACATCTTGTGCCTTGTTTGGGAAGTCTCTCTCAAATCTCATACACATAATATTTATTTAATTTTGTTTATTCTGGAACAAAGTTCAAGCTTTCGTTCAAGTTTGAGTTTATTATTTATTACTAAGCTGTCAGTGATAAGCAAATCACTCTTTTCGTATTTTTCACCACGAAATATGTTTTTTATTTGAGTTTCTCAAATAAAAGTTTGTTCAGATTTCCTATTTGTTTTGAAGATGTCATGTCTCTACATACGTTTTTTTCACTTTAAAAAAAAATTGTGATTTAAAGTTAAATTCAAAACCTACCATTAATTAAAATTTTTTAACATAAATCATTTGTTTTTTAGAACGGTGAAATAGATTGTTGGTCATTAGAATGTCCGCCAGTTTTCTGTGATAGCCCAGTCTTACAACCCGGGGACTGCTGTCCAAGGTGTCGAGACGATCCATGTTCACCTATGGAATCAAACATCACAGACTCACTACAAGGATGCCACTACGGTGGTGACTTTTATAGTAGCGGAATGAGCTGGACACTTTTAGAAGACCCTTGTACTACTTGTAGCTGTAAGGTGAGATCTTGCATGATGATTTAAGATCCATTTTCTTAAAGATCCAATTTTCTTTTAAGATCCATTTTCTTAAAAAGAAAGCTCTTTTTTATCAAGAAGTATCCGGTGCTATTCATTTAAAAATCTTTTGTATCCAATTCTTCTTCACTCACTTCACTTCTTCTTCTTCAATTCTTCTTCACTGCAATATTCTTCAATATTCTTCACTGCAATAATTTTCAATTCTTCTTCACTGCAATATTTGCAAAGAAAATCCTCAATTGTGACTAAACTAACAAATAAAAAAAAAAACTCCTGACCTCAGCCTTCAGGTACCCGTTGTATAACGTAACATGAATGTTAACAGATATGACGATTAGTTATTGGCTCGGAGCTAAGGACATATAAAAGTTATATAGGTAGGTGGCAAAAAATTTTGAAGTAAGACCTAATTTAATGTAGAAATTAAAGCAAGAATTTAGTTATTATGGTGTTTAGTAAAAAAAGGGATTTAGTTGCAGTTCAAACTGAAAATAAATCTGTATAAAGTTAGAAAATACTCTATTGGGTTTAACCTTCAGGTATCCATATCCTTGTTTACTGGCCTTAAGATTAGTGATTGGTTGGGAGATAAAGGCACCTGTGAGTCATATAGGTAGGTGACAAAAGTGAAAAATTTTTATTATTATATTTAGTTAGAAAAAAATGGCAGAAACAAGTTCAATGCCATGTAAAAAAATAACATCCAGAAATAGCAAATACTGGTAAATAATGAAAGTCCAAAAGAGTTAATTTTATTGTCAAAATAATTTCTAATTTAATTTCAAATAGCTATTTATTAACTGCAAAACCTGTAAAAAACTTATTTTGTATCTGCTTAGTAATTAACCTTATTTTTTTAAATATAAAGTTATTACATTTTTATATAATTTAATTACATCATATAATAATATAATAAATTATATGATATACAACAATTATTATATTATATAATAATAAATAATAAAAAAATATTAATAATAATTTCACCTGCTTAATAACAAAGAATGGTATTTTATCTCACAAAGTTGAAAATGCCCCTGCTAACACAAGGAGAGTGGCACTTTTAGTCTTCGAGATTGACCGAGAGGCCTCCCTCCCTCCAGGAAAATTGAGAAGTTTGGTACAAAACTCTACTGTTTCTCCTTTGTTTTCTTTCCCCCCCCCCAGCTAACCAATCTTTTTCGAAAACTATAAACATAAACAACAAGAAGAACAATACGATTTCTTTTGGCAAGACAGTGGAATTCTATATTTGAATGAATATTTCGACCCTACGTCCAAGGGCTATGCTCAGCAAAACATAAATATATAAAAGAAAAGAGACTTATAATATCATACGATCGTTAGAATTAAGGACCTGTGTGTACCAATGTTATACAGCTCACACTGCTTGGTGATGAAGCTTCTAAGAATCTCTATTTTCTACTTAGATGTAGGATTTTTACCCAGGTGTAATTTTCATCTATGTAGGTATATTTCGGTACCCGGGTGATTGCTACAGCAAGGCATAATTTTTCTCTTTTTATAAATTGAGCCAAAAACGGTATAATGGCAACGCTGCCCCATATATAATTTTTCTTCTATGTCAGTAGTGTACTTTGGTATCCAGGTAATTTTCATACCAAGGTATATTTTGGTTCTTTTGTTAAGAATTACGTTAAAACCGCATGGTGATAGATCTTTGCTTCGGGCTAAGGCAAATAGCTTAACTAACGTACTGCAAATTTTTAAATAAAGGTTTTTTGAAAAAATTTTAAGTTTTGAAAAAAACTGTTTAGTCCCAAAGCGAATGATACACCCCTCTTCTCAAAAACAATCATTGGGGTAAGTCAGTCACAGAACCATATCTACAATAAAAGAAATTTGCTGATGCTTGTATGATTTACCCATCAAGCTAGGAACATTAAAAAAATTAAATTGTGGACCGGAAATCCGTAAGCCACAGTTTGTCAGATTGTGGATAATTATTTAGCATCGATACTCGACAGTCCATAAAAAACTTGAATAGAAAATCATGCTTGGGAATTTGAAAAAATTTAAATTGTGAACCAGAAATCCATAAACCACAGTTTGTCAGAGTATGAATTTTAGCATCGATACTCGACACTCTATAAAAAATTAGAGTAGAAAATCAAGGTAGGAACTTTGAAAAAATTTAATTTGTGAACCAGAAATCCATAAGCCAAAGTTTATCAGAGTATGGATCGTTATTTAGCATCGATACTCGACAGTCCATAAAAATTAGAATAGAAAATCAAGGTAGGAACTTTGAAAAAATTTAAATTGTGAACTAGAAATCCATAAACCATAGTGTGTCAGAGTGTGGGTCGTTATTTTATTATCGATACTCGACATTCCATAAAAAAATAGCATAGAAAATCAAGCTAGGAACTTTGAACAAATTTAAATTGTGAACCGGGAATCCATAAACCACAGTTTGTCAGAGTGTGGATCGTTATTTAGCATCGATACTCGAGAGTCCATAAAAAATTTGAATAGAAAATCAAGGTAGGAACTTTGAAAAAATTTAAATTGCGAACCGGAAATCCATAAACAACAGTTTGTCTGAGTGTGGATCGTTACTTTAGTATCGATACTCGACAGTACATAAAAATTTAGAATAGAAAATCAAGTTTCGCCACAACAACAACAAAAAAGAAGCTTAAAGTGAGGTTCAAGTTCGTTCGGTTATTTTTCTGTTTTGGGATTATATATATCTCAGTGGCATTAATTTGAGTGTCGATTTTTTTAATATCATTTATTTACTTACTTTTTATTTTATCTGTTTGTTTATCATTTTTTTCTGTTTTTTGTTTATATATCTATTATATGTTAATTTAAAATATGATATAGCACACGTTTAGTTACAATTCAACTATAAAAGGTATAATGCCGAACCGGCCTACCATAACAAAACCAAGGAATTCACAGGGTAGCAAATATGCATATTGGTTTGATTTTTTATTTATTCGTTTATGACGAATTACCCGTGAATAAGTTAAAACCCGTTATAATGCTTAAAATTCTACTGAAATAACAGAAATTTCATTTTTGAAAACTATGCCGATGAAAAAGAGATTGAAAACTTAAAACTAAGTTATAAAGTTTTTTTTCAGAATTCCGTCATCTATGCATTCTTCTAACTCCTAGGAAAAAGAAAATGGTTTACATAATAGCTTAAGAATACCTTCCCAGGGTATATTGTCGGTATATTCATGGGTATTATCAGGGTATATTCATTCCTGGAAGTTTCATTTACCTAACTCAACTACTTTTCGAAATGGCAAGAAATCCCTTAACTAGAATTTTACTTTCATATGAAAATGTACTTAAATTTTAGTGAAATAAAAATAAAATAAAAATAAAAGAATAGCCTGAACATAGGCATTACTAAAATTCAACGGGGTATCCAGGCGGCGGTGGGGGTCTACAAGAAAAAACTTTAAAAAACACATAAAACAATTTTAAGGTTCGAACAAACATTTTAAGGGGGTTCAAAGCCCATAACCGTTCGCCCTGGAGACAGCCTTGCTAAAATGATAGCAATGGCTTTTATGGCCCCATTTGAAACAGTCAACAAGCCTCTGTCGTGACAACATATGACGTTTGTTTCAGCTACGTAAATCCGTTATCGTTATTTTAGATACAACTTACATATACATTGTTTAATCTGATTTATTGCATTTTGTTTGCTGCGTTGCCAGCATGCTTTTTTGCTAGCACGGCAGCCTTGCCTGAAAACAGGGCTTTTGCTCTTGTAATGTCTTTATATCCATATTTTGAGGGATTAAAAGCGAAAACCTGAAAACCCTTAAGATGAAGGGTTTCGTTTCAGTAAAGTTGTGTTTACCCAAATATAATTTAACCTCTATTTTTGGTAGTGAGCTAACTTTATTTTTAACTCCTAAATATTTTTATCCATAGCTTTTTATCCAAAAAATGCTTACCTTCATATGTTTCTGCATTAAAAACTGGGCTTTAATTCTATTGGTTTATTTTTCTGACGTATATTCGCGAGCCAATAGGATTATCTCTTGTGTTGGGAAAGAAAATTTTAAGCCAATAAAAAAGGCCGATTTTGCGAATCTGCCTTTTTAAAACCAGAATGGCTCTTTTACGAGAAGCATTAAGCCAATAATGAACGACAACTTTTTAAGGTACAATATTTTAACTTTTAAAATCTATTTCTCTGTGTTGTTTTTCAGCTTTTAAGCTTAATTAAAAAAAAGGTTTTTTTTCGTTCCGTTTCCGGAAAGCAGAGACGGAACGATTCTTTATTTCTAGAAAATTTATGCCTTTTATTTTTGTTGCGTAAGGAGTAATTCCCTGCCTTTTATTTCGTTGGTTTAATGTTAGTTATATCGGGTTTCTAATTTAAACCCTACCAGTGCATTGGCCTTACGATTAAATTAGCTATTTAAGTTTTTTATTTTGCTTAACACAATTGTATGTTGTTTTTTTTCAATGTCGAGTATTCAACTTTTGAAGCTCTGACTAAATCTGTACTTTCTATTTGTCCAGATTTTGCTGTTTAACGCTTAAGTCTATAATAAGTGGGTTTTTCAATCATTAATCACTTTTACATTTTCTTACCGTTACTTTTTCTTTTTAGAGTTCAAACTTACTAAATTACTTAATTATTTACCTTCAGGTATTAACTTTTTATTTTTATTTCTCTCTAGCCACTTTTCAACAAATATGATTTAAGTGTAATACAAACCCAATATTAAACTGCAGCTAAATGCGAGCTTTTTTAATTGTCTTTATAGTAATAAAACTGAAGTAAATTTAATCAAACTTAAATACTAAGCTATAATATAATCAAATAAAAAATAAACTGAATTTAAGTTATCTAGTGATTCATCTGTATAGATCGTTTCTACTCTAGTAAGAGACTTCATTTACTATTTAATATAAAATGAGATTTAATACGAAATTTCCATCAGACAAATAAGTAAAATAATAACTATCTTATCTTGCTCCATACTTAGACTATTTGAATAAATTGGTAGTTTTTATACAGGCCATAATACCCCTCCCCTTTTATTTGATTTTACCTGTCCCTTTCTAAATAGACTAAATAAATTAGAAGCCTCTTTCTTTCCTAGCTTTGAGTGATGGATTTTCTATTTTAATTAAATATATTCTCTATATTTAACCCTAATTCTCTATTTTTAAAAAAGTTGAATTTTGCTCGCTTGAGTAAAACTAATGAAAATTTTCCCTAATGCTTTGAATTATCTATCTATATCTTTTTATACATATATAGCCCTCTATTTCCCTTTTTATGTGTATATAGCCCTCAATAGCTATGAATTGTGCTCTACGAAGATAAAATGTAACTTTAAGAGGGATAAATTTTACAAAAGAAACAACTTTGCAAATCTTTATTTTGAGCCTTTTACCCAATTAAAGGACTAACGATTTTTCAGGATTCTTTGTGTCAGCCCTTGAGAAGTGCCTCATCACCTAGGGGTTCAGGGTAATTTGATACTAACATTTATACCTTTTGTATGTGTGCTGCTTACCCGACTGTCCTGTGTTGCACTTACTTCTGCATCTTCTATTGCCTTCTATTATATGGTTGCAGATCTTCCACCATCCCAGTATTTCCCCCGAACAAAGTTGGGTCCTTCGAAATCTGCCCGAGAATCGATGTTTGTAAATACACGAAAAGACATGTAAAAACAAGAAAATGAAATTGAAATGATACTCCCGGTAATACTAACTTTCTTGGAGATTTCGGAAACCTAATTTTCTTTCGGGGAAATCCCAGAAGATTCGGGGAAGGTGGAAACACTGCATGGTTGGGTCACGCAGTAATTGAAAAGCAGATTTTTACGCGGAACAGAAGATTTTTTTTTTTTTGTACGGCAATCCAGTATACATGTGAAAAGCTAATGGTCTATTTTTTTTAATAGCTGGTTTTGAGGTCTTTTCTTACAAACTGGTTTTTAATTTTCATTAAATCACAAAGTAAATTACCAAATAGTTAAATTATCAAAGCTTTAACTCTTATCTGTTTGGTCGAATCTATCAAAAGGCAATTTTTAAAGCAGGCCCTACAAGGACAGAAAAATAAAGTCTGGATTTTTGAATTGGTTTTCTAAAGTCTTCGCAACCGTATCTTTCAAAAAAGGAAAAATCAGGATTCGGTTTTAATAAAAAAAAACTTCATAGCCTAGATAACTTCGAAGACCACACTGCCTTTCCATTACGAAAATATAACAGTTCAAAATAAGGATGAAACCTTTTAATCGACAGTGAAACAAATATAAAATTTTTAACTGAATTTTTTGAACGCATATACAGTGTCCATCATCAGTGTCCTTCAAAATTTTATATTTTTCTCACTTTCGATTAAATGGTTTCACCCCTATTTTGAATTGTTGTAACTTCATAGCCATTTTTTGCTCCTAGCGGGCGTCAAATAAAAAAAAAAATAAAACATGGGCGAAAAACAGCTAAGCTAAATAAATCTTACACCAAACAGCTTAATAAGTTGTAGTCTTCTTTCAAAGTGTAGCTGTCTTTGGAAATCAAAAGATTGTTAAAGTTTGAATATTTACAGACAAAAAGCTTAATCAGATTTATAATTTTGCGCATTTATTTTTGCGGTTAATCGTGGCAACCCTGACGGAAATTCTAAATGTTTTTACTTGTTGTTCCTGACACTTAAATTCTAATATCTTATGCAAATATATTTCTCAGCCAAAATCGAGTAATGGCTTTATTCATGTTAATAAACCGTCATTGTAGCATAAATATTGTAAATTGAAATAATTGTAAGGCGAATTCAATATAAAATTAAATTTAAAATAAATGCAAATACTTGAATAGAATAAATAAAATACTTGTTATTTACGTGACAGTAAAATCGAACTAAAATATAAAAAAAAATAATAAATATATGAATGAAGTAGTAAATAAAATACAAAATAAAAGTGGAATGAATTTTAAATACGAAATAAATAATTGTTAAACGAATAATAACAATTGTTAGCGAAAAGAAGATAATAAGTAAAGATAACTTAGATCGCGTGACAACTAGCTCACGGAAACCTATTTGGTAGCGAAAATCTCTGCTAATAGTATTATTTATGACGTTACAAACATACATTAAATATCAAAAAAGAGTTGCTAATGATGGATGTTTGAAGTATTTTAGATAAACTTGCGCGTAGAATAGCTAGATGCCAGACTATTTTTAAAAACCGAAATTCAGATCACTTAGATCCAATGAATCTGTTTAGGGTAATTATTTGGGTTATTGCAACAAAGAAAACTGGAAACCGTGAACAAAACATCAGCAAAATTGGTTCTGCTTAAAAAGCTGCTTGTGTTAGTGCCGTGTGACCCTCCATATTACTGTTTTTGATGCTCTTTGCGTTATCACAAGAATCAGCTTAAGCCTAAATCACATCGCACTGTATGCTACATTTCCATAAGGATTCAACACGAAATTCTTCTATGGCAAAACGAAGTTTACCTATGAACAGGATTGGGTAAAGTGGCGTCATTCTTACATCTCAGTGTCTGAGATAATAAAAAATAATATTTTTTATTATTTAGATAATTTTTAAGTAAAGTAAATAAATGAAAATGAGCTTCACTTTTCTCAAAAAAAAAGTAAATGTAAAGTAAATAAATGAAAATGAGCTTCACTTTTCTCACATCTTGTAAAGGTTTAGCAAGGTAAGTTGAATGGGGCTAGTGTACTTTTCGTTTTCAGATTTATCACTAACAGGTCACTGATATATAGAAATTTGGCACACTACCAAATACAGTTGTGACAGATATTATGCGTGTAAACGTTTTTTTTATTATGTTTTCCTTCAAAAGGGATATCTTTATAAGAATAAAGTTTTTTTCGAAAAAAATTAAATTTTTGTTTATATGAAGAAACTGTATGAAACTAAGTTTTTGAAATACTGGATTTCTTAGTTAGTGTGACCTTGAATAAATGAATAGTGTCAAACTTTCCTTGCCTGTTATTAAAATGAATTTTAATAGTATAAAATATAAAATAATAAAAACCACAGTTTTGTCTAATACAGGTATCTGAAGTTTATGAAATAAAAAGACCAACTGTTTTTTGACAATCGTTATCACGTACTTAGGTCCTATGCCAACTTTCGGAAACACTTCTTTTTTTTAAAATGCATTTTTTTATATAACTTTCTATGTCGCTTTTTTGTTTAGTCTTTTTTTGCTTTTTGTCCGTTTGTGTTTTTTGTTTAGTAAGATAATTTTTCTAATAGTATCAGTAAGGCTGGTAGTATTTCAACCTTTAAATCTTCTCTGGAATACTGTGCAGGAAGTATTATTGTACGTTTTTTTAATTGCTGTGGTTTATATGATGCAATTCGTCATTCACGCACTCTTTTCATTACTCCTCTTGAAGAAACTTTTGCGAGTGAGACGTGTTTTTTTTTTACCAGTGTCACTGGCAAGGGAGTGCTGTTTAAATAAATCATACTGATAGATGACTCGCGTGTTAGCCGAAGCTTTTATACAGTTTTTCATTGGCTTTCAATATAGTCAAACTTTGTATAGTCAATTCTTCCAGAGCTTTTACAACGATTATGGGTAAATTATAAGAGTGGAACCTGGCGCTGATGTCGGAAATAATCTAGTGGTTCGTGTTTCTTGGCTTTTTTTAAATTTGGAATTGTATTTTTTCAGAAACTAAGATTAGACACTTGATTTACACTAATTTGACTTACTAGATGAGTTTGAACACTATTTTGCAATATGTTTCAACCTCTCACTCCCTCACAAAGGAATTCTTGTATCCTATTTGGTATCATATGGTCATGACAAACACGACAGAGTACACCTAATGAATTGTCTCAAAATGAGTAAGTAAATAAGTAAAAGTAAGTAAGTAAGACGGCACTAGACCCTTAAGGTCCAAACCGGCGGTGCTGATCTCCGTCTCATGGCCTTTCAGCCAGGAAGTGCAATGGGGGGTTCGAGGCCAACCATCCTATGCTTTCAACAACCTTGCTCAAAATGAGTAAGGAAATAAAAAAAAATACATCTGAATTTGCCTTATTATTACATTAAAAAAGGCTAAAAAATGCCAAACACTTCATGATATTGGTGATTTTTCTGTTATACTACCATGAATGTCTATCTTTTTGAAATGCCGTATAGTGTGGTCAAAAACTAAATATGAGTCACAAACTTCATTTATATGCATCTGATCACACAAACATATAGGGAACAGACATCATGAAATTACAGTTGGTTTATATTGAGAGTTTTAGGGTTCCTGAGATTTGGGATTCTTCACCAGAAAGTATACCGAGGTTATACGTATCGGAAGTTGGATGGGTTTTCTTCCAGGTTTTTTCTGCTCGGCTATACGTACCTTAATCCACTCCGAGTAAGGTGTCTAGCAGGGTGTTAGGAATTCAATCATTGGAGTTAAATAACCCAATCGCTATCTAATTCCAACAATGTATCTTTGTAATAAATAATAAAAAAAACTGACCTCTCGCTAGCCCAAATTGACCACTAGCCTAGAGAGCGTTTTACAAACTGTAGCCTTTTGAAATGAATGCCATTTACCATAAACGCTTAAGATACAGCTTGCCGGTTGATACCATAGCCAAAAACAAGTCTTGCTTCAATATTTGGATCACTCCCCCAACCTACCTACCTGATTACATCAATGCAGGTGTACATTTATCTCCTGAGTATTTCCTCATTACTTCGATTATTGTAATTAATTCTCATATGCTTAAATTAAATTATTTAATTTCTTTAATATTTGATTAACTTATGTTATTTAATTTCGTTAATCATAAATCGATTAATTATTGAATTTTTTTTTGAGAATGCCAACGCAGATATACACACAGCTCCTGATAATTTACTTGTTGCTTTAAATATTTTAATTAATTCTTTAAGGTATTTAGTTTCATTAATATCAAATTGATTGCTTAAAATTTTTAATGATTTTAGTTTGTTTAAATTAAGTTAATAAATTTCTTTATATTAAATTCATCGATTATTTGATTTACTTATTTAAAGAGTATTTAATGCTGCCGGCTACAACGAGGGTAAGCCGCCAAATTTAGTTGCTAAAATACTTAAAAAATAATTAAAAACTCAATTGAAAGGGTCTATAATAACCAAAAAGATGGAATATTAGCAACGACTCGTGACTACTAAGGTCCTTGTGTCTGCCCTGTAGTGAATTGCTGGTTCAATCCTGTAGTGTGTTGCTGGTTCGGCCCTGTAGTGTTGCTGGTTCAGCCCTGTAGAGTGTTGCTGGTTCGGCCCTGTAGTTTGCTGATGGTTCAACCCTGTAGCGTGTTACTGGTTCAGCCCTTTGGTATGTTGCTGGTTCGGTATTGTAGTGTGCTGCTGGTTCCGCCCAGTAGTGTGTTGCTGGTTCAGCCCTGTACTGTTTTGCTGGTTCGGCCCTGTAGTGTGTGGCTGGTTTGGCCCTCTAGTGTGTTGCTGGTTCGGCCCTATACTGTGTTAATTGTTCGGCCCTGAAGTGTGTTAATGGTTCAGCCCTGTAATGTGTTACCTCTTCGGCCCTGTAGTCTGCTACGGCTTCGGGCCTGTAGTGTGTTGCTGGTTTGGCCCTGTAGTGTGTTGCTGGTTCAGCCCTGTAGTGTGTTGCTGGTTCGGCCCTGTAGTGTGTTGCTGCGTCGGCCCTAGGTTCGAACTCTGGGTAAAGTACTACCAAGCTGAGATCAAATCCATTGCGCTACAACAATAATGTTATTTTTAGGTGGTAAAATTAATTTTTTTAAATTGAACTGTGCAATTATAAGCCTAGGAAATTTCGCATAATCTTAGCACTGCGTATGAGCGAAGTGGGCACAATGTTTTTT
Organism: Artemia franciscana; assembly: GCF_032884065.1. Classification (NCBI taxonomy): domain Eukaryota; kingdom Metazoa; phylum Arthropoda; class Branchiopoda; order Anostraca; family Artemiidae; genus Artemia; species Artemia franciscana. The sequence continues at coordinate 25,076,666 of NC_088883.1, read as the reverse complement.
TTTTCAAAGGGACTTCGTACAGAAGGAGTTGTAGAAACTCTGGAAGTGGCTCAGTCGATTAGAAATTGGAAGTTTTAGTGCCCATTTTAAGGGTCAATAATGATTCGAGGGGCAATCAGCCCCTCTCCGACGCCCTTTTTTTCGCCCAACACATCCCATCAAAATTTGAGATATCCATTTTGTCAAGTATAGTTGAAAAGTCCAATATATACCTACGGGGATTATAACCTCCTGCCACATTCCAGAGCCTTTGGAGCAGGGGCTGTAAAATATGCAATTCACCCTTTGCTTACATAAAGTAGTTGTAATAGGGAAAGGGTTGAATGTTTAGCCTTTTCGGTTCAGCAAGACTAAGGGCATTCAAGTGAAGTTTTCAGGGAATTTTGAGGGGAGTGTTTAACTAAACCAGAAAACAACATGTCTATGCAGATTGTAAAAGGGGCATACCGCTGAAATGGCTTAGGGTATTAAGCTGGATCTTTAAGAGAATAATAAGGGTGATGATCAATTGACTAAAATCCAATATGTGCACGCCACCACCCCCTACCGCTATTACTACTGCGGCTGCTATTACTACTACTACTACCACTGTTACTACTGCTGGTACTCCTACTACTATTACTACTACTACCACTACTCCTACTACTAATACAATTGTCACGTCTATTGCGACTGCTACTAAGGTTGAGTGTACTAAGGTGAAAATTTCAGAGAATATTGAGGGGAAAGTTGAACTAAATCAAAACACTCTTATGTGCAAGCAGGTTGTGAAAAGGGTATATCAGTAATAGTATAGGGTATCAGTATCAGTATCAGTATAGGGTATATCACTTGTTGTGGTAGCAGTACTGCTATTCCTGCTGCTGATAGTACTACTATTATGAAAGCAAATGATAATACGCTGATCACTTTCAAGAATTGCTAAGGAGGATTTTAGACTATATCAGAACTAACTACGTGCATGGAGCATATCAAAGGAGCGTATCAGCAATATCTTAGAAACGTCTTAAAGTATTAAGTTAAAACTAATAGGCCATGATGTTGAGATGCTGAACTAACACAAACCGCACAACATGAATACTACTGCTGCTACTACTACTAATTCTACTCCTGCTATCACGTGTGTTGGTGGTAAGTCGGAGTGGCAGTACTACTTGCAATTCTCCAACTATTACTTCTACCACTATAACTACCACTATTTGCAATGCTAAGGGAGATGCTGGGTGAAACTTTCGAGGAAGGGTGAGGGTGATGTTGAACCAAATAAAACTATACTATGTGCGCACAGACTGTCAAAAGGGTGTATCATCAATATCTGAAAAACGGCTTAGAATATTAAGGTAAAGTTTTCAGGGCATTTTGAAGGGGATATTCAACTAAATCAAAACACAGTATTTACATGTGGATTACCAAAGGGGCGTATCATTAATATCTCAGAACGCCTTAGGGTATTAAGCTAAAACCTTTAGGGCTACTAAAACTACTACTACTTTTACTATTTTTTCTACTACTACTGCCTATACTGCTTTTGAACTAACCAAAAGGGTTTAAGTGTACGCACTTTCCAAAACTGGATAGATACAATGTCTTTGTATAGAATTGGGTTTTAAGTTTTATTTTCAGAGACAATTGAAGGGCTGTAAAACTAAATCGAAAGGTACTATTTGTATCCAGATTGCCAAAAGAGTGTATTTGCAATATCCCAGTATCAGCTAGGGGTGTTATTTTAGAACTCTCAGAGCATGCTATTGGAAATTTTGAATTAAATCAAAAGACATCACGACCAGTCATAAAGGCTTATCTGCAATATCTTAGGAACAGATAAAGGCACTAAGTACAAGCTTTCAGTGCATGTTGATGAGGATATTTAAGTAAATATAAATGTTAAGGTGTATCTTCAATATATCTGGAATAACTAAGGACATTAAAATGAAACTTTCGGGGGACGTTTGGGTGTATGTTGACAAATTAAAACGCATAATACCTATACAGGTTGTCAAAAAGCCGTATCAGTGACACTTCGGGATGGCTGAAGGTATTAAATTGAAACCTTTCAGGGTTACTAAAAGTATTACTTCTACTTCTAATGCTACTACTTCCACAACTACTACTTATTCTACTACTACTAATGCTGTTGCTACTAAGACTACTTATGACTGCGGTTGCTTGCGTCTCTGACTACTCGTAAAAACTACTTGTGACTCTGGTTGTGAATACTTGAAACAGTTACTGTGACGACTTGTGACTGATAATACTCTTAGTCCTGCTACTACCACTGCTACTTCTACTACTACTACCACAATTACTACTACCACTACTACTTGTACTTCTACTACTACTACAACTCCTGCTACTACTACCACTACTATTGCTGCTGCTGCTACTGCTACAACTACTACTAATTCTACTACTACTATTACTACTGCTACTACTAATGATACTATTACTACTACCACTATTACTACTAATACTATTGTTGGACTATACTAAAAGAGTTTAAGCGCATCCATGTTGTCAAAGTTTCACAGATGCAATATTCCAGGAAATGGTTTCAGGAAATGTAGGGAGAGATGAAAGACTAAATCAAAATAAGCCGTGCGTATCCAGATGTTTAAAAAACTGTTTGTATAGTATTTCAGGAAAAACTCTTAGTATCACATTGGAACTTCAGTGTAGGTACTAGGGGATGTTAAGTAAATCAATAAACATTATGTGCATTCAGTTTTCTCCAAATAGGATATCTACTATATCTCAGTCTCAGGAACGGCTAAGAAATTAAGTCAAAATAGTCAGGGTATGTTGACTCGGAAATTGAACTAAATCAAATTGCACTCTGTACATTCAGGTTTGTCAAGAGTGTGTATCTGCAATATCTAAGTAAAGGTTAAGGGAATTAATTTGAAACTTTCAGGGAATGTGGAGGGGGTGGTTGATTAATATTTGTCTATAATCAAGACACTAGCTTGAAAGGGGTTAGAATTTGGCCAGCCCTATAGAATCCATAAAACCGTCAAGATTTTAAACCCGTATATTAGAAAATTTCCCCCGTAACCCCTTGATCCAAAGCATTATATTAGAAGTATTATTAAAAATTGTTGTAAATTTTTTTCGACATATAGATGATCAGCCAAAGTCAGGATTCTTATAGCGAAGAATCGAGATTTTTGAAAACATTCTTTTCTTAACCAATGAAAAAGACTATTAGTCAATTTAAAACGAACAGAAATTAAGTTGGAAAAACTTTTCTCACAAAAGAAGTTTTCTCAAAGAAAAGTAAATAGCTACATTAAACCAAATATTAGCAGAAATAAAGTCAAATAGTGTCACCTACGCACAACTACCATGAACAAATAAATGAAACATAAAACAAACAGAAATTACAATAAATAACCAGGTGAATCAAAACAAGCAGAAATCACCACAAAGAGGAGTGGGGCTAACGCCCTCGTGCCTTCTAAAAAATAGAACATAATTTGCACTTTACTGAAAACAATACATATTTTAAACATTTTCTCTATTTTAACTTTATTAAATCTAAATTATTAAGACTTTCTTGAATGAATATCAGTAGGCCTATATACATTAAACTGTCAATCCACAATTTTCTTTTTTGTTTTCAGTGATTTCGGCTGTGATGGAGATTCTTTTTTTAATGTATTTAGAAATCACCTTTAGTCCTACACTTTTAGTCATCAGTTTTATTGATTATGAGCAAGCGTTCGATTTTGTTGGTAGGAGAACTTTAGTGAATGTTTTATCCTGGTATGGTATACCAGGCAAATATATTATACCAGTATATACCAGTATTATACCTGGTATACCAGGCAAATGTGATTAGTTGTATGTAAAAGAATAGTACTGCTGCGGTTAAGGTCAGCTGCAGTTTAAGGTATTAAATCAGGAGCTAAGAGTGGTCGTGTTCTATTCCCCTTTAAACGGATCATTTTTATGGATTTTGTTCTAAGGAGCACAGGAAAGGCAATAGGAGAACGCGAAATCAAATGGGGAGGAAAAAGTCTCCTTAACTAAGGTTATGCTGACGATTTAAGAATCCTAGATGAAAGTGTGAGCAAAGTGAATGGAGTTTTAGAGGTTTTGTGAGCTCAGGAGTGCCAGAATAGGTTTGACAATTAATATTAAGGCCTAACCAAAGTCCAAGCATTTTACTCCCTAGCCAAATCTTTTTCTTAGGCGGCAACTTGGTCAAATACAAAGGTATCAGTTTTCTTCGTCGCTTCAACTAAACAAACATAAGAAGGTTGAACTTGAGAGGTTTCTCACTCAAAATTACGATTAGGCGCAGGCTATCCTTAGCAATGATTCTTGTAATTATTTATACAATAAATTTTTTTTTATGTATTTGTTAACCGGCAGTTTGATGTCTGCACGCTACTTATTCTCTAGACTCTGTTTAAACAGAGAAATAAGTTTCTGATTGTTGAATAGAAAATTTTTTGCTCTATTTTTTGAAATCCCACTACAGCAGTGTCAACTATAGCAATCTAGAATGCAAACCCGAAACAGGTTTTATAATTATTTTGGAATTATAAAAAAAATAATTGTCGGCTTTAAGATTTGATTAGAGCAAAATATTCACCAGATTTTTTAATTTCTATTGACATAAAAACCACCGAAATCACTAATTCAGGAACGTCAGGCAAACTCCAAATGTTTAATATGGGAGGTATAGGAAGATTCCTTGAGAGTCCGTCCTGCCTTAAGAAGACTATGTCGCGAAGGCTAGGAATAAGTGAGGCTTAAAAGGTGACGTCGGGTAACGAAAAGATTCACCAAGTGGATGGCTTGACTTGTGTTGCTAGTATCCAACAGTTCGTGGTAACGAACTGTACTAAGGAGCGACCCGGCTCAATAGTAAACGAAACTCTAAAAAACAGAATTTTGATGCTAAAATATACATCAAAAGAATTGGATTTTCATGCTGATTTTAAATATATAAGTTTCATCAAATTCAGTCTTTGTCATCAAAAGTTACGAGCCTGAGAAAATTTGCCTTATTTTGGAAAATAGGGGGAAACACCCCCTAAAAGTCATAGAATCTCAACGAAAACCACACCATCGCATTCAGCGTATCAGAAAACCCTATTGCAATAATTTCAAGCTCCTATCTACAAAAATGTGGAATTTCATATTTTTTGCCAGAAGACAGATCACGGGTGCGTGTTTATTTGTTTTTTTTCTTTTCCCCAGGGGTCATCGTATCGACCAAGAGGTCCTAGAAAGTTGCAAGAGGGCTCATTTTAACGGAAATGAAGTTCTAGTACCCTTTTTAAGTGACCAAAAATTGGAGGGCGCCTAGGCCCCCTCCCTCGCTCATTTGTTTCCCGAAGTCAACGGATCAAAATTTTGAGATAGCCATTTTGTTCAGCATAGTCGAAAACCATAAGACCTATGTCTTTGGGGATGCCTTACTCCCCCACAGTTCCTGGGGGAGGGGCTGCAAGTTACAAACTTTGACCAGTGTTTACATACAGTAATGGTTATTGGGAAGTGTACAGACCTTTTCAGGGTTTTTTTTTGGTTTGGGGTGGGGTTGAGGGGAAGGGGCTATGTGGGAGGATCTTTCCTTGGAGGAATATGTCATGGGAGAAGAGAAATTCAATGAAAAGGGCGCAGGATTTTCTAGCATTACTATAAAAAAAAACAATGAAAAAAATAAACATGAAAAAGTTTCTTTCAATTGAAAGTAAGGAGTATCATTAAAACTTAAAACGGACAGAGATTATTACGCATATGAGGGGTTCTAAAAATACTTTAGCATAAAGAGCGAGGTATTTAGGAGGAGATAAATACCTCGCTCTTTATGCTAAAGTATTTTTAGTAATTTCAACTATTTATTCTACGGCCTTTCTGATTCAGGGGTCATTCTTAAAGAATTGGGACAAAATTTCAGATTTAGCGTAAAGAGTGAGGTATTAACGAGGGGACAACCCCCCTCATATACATAATAAAAATATAAGAAGATATAAGTTTGTTACGTAAGTTAATTCTTAAGTTACGTGTATTTTTTACTAATAAAAATGTTCGTAAAAATTAAAAGTTCTAGTTGCCTTTTTAAGTAACCGAAAAATTGGAGGGCAACTAGGCCTCCTTCCCCACCCCTTATTTCTAAAAATCGTCTGATCAAAACTAAGAGAAAGCCATTTAGCCAAAAAAAAAAAGAATTAATAAGCAAATTTCATTTTAATAATTTATGTGCGGAGAGCCAAAATCAAACATACATTAACTTAAAAACGTTCAGAAATTAAATAAAAAAAACTAGTTTTTTTTAACTGAAAGTAAGGAGCGAAATCAGAACTTAAAACGAACAGAAATTACTCCGTATATGAAATGGGTTGTCCCCTCCACAATCCCTCGCTCTTTACGCTCAAGTTTGACTCTTTGTCACAGTTCTACTTTTCAAAACAGTAAAGTAGGTCTTCCCGAGGGGACTTTCTAGACTTCAGCTTTTTAGCCACCTTTAGTATCTCCCCACCAAAGGATACCTTAATATCGACAGCTAGATTTAGAAATGGCGTGTCTGGTATATCTGGAGGATCAGCAGGTGGTAGTCTATTTAAAAACTTTTTGAAATACTTCGCCCAGGCTTTGTTCACTTTAGTAGGGTCAGTAAAATGTTGTCGAAACTCATCTTTGACGGGTCTATCTGTCTTTGGACGTTTTCCAACTATCTCGCTGGTGATGCGATGCACTGACCGCGAGTTTCCCCGTCTAGTAGCTTCTTTCTTCTTCTGAGTACTTTGTTCAAGGCTGATGTTTATCAGCACAGACACTCTTCTTTATAGCCTTATCAAACATAGCATACTGTAGTTCCATTCATCCTTTGGCAACTTTTTCATACCAGGCGTCTCGTAGGCAGTATCATTGTAGGTTTGTCTGATAGCAGTCCAAGCTGCCTCTGGAGTTTCATGTCGCGGCACATCCTGGGTTTCAAATCTATTTGTCAGTTTTAACACAAACTGTGACTGGATTTCTAATTCACTCAGTTTTTGGCAATCTTAGGTCCGTCGCTTAGCTGTCCCCACCTTTCTCGGGGCTGACTACTTCACTCTGAATTTTGCAGTCATCAGTCGTCAGGGAAGATATCAGCACACAGTGTGAAGTCTGCCATTTCGTACCAAAAAGAAAGTGGTCGATCTGGTTTTTTGTGTGTTCACCTGGTGAAGTCCGGGAATACTTGTGTATATCTTTATGGGCGAAGAGAGTGCCACCAACAACCAAGCCAAAAAATTGAGCCATTTCAATAAGCAACTCTCCAATTTCGTTGCGTTCTCCAAGACCGTGGTTGTCCAAGACGTCGACACAATAATCTCTGTCGTTGCCGACCTTTGTGTTGGAACCACTATACACATATAGTGGTATATAAAAGCTGAGTTAATATAAAATTTATATATATATATATATATATTTATATATATATATATATATATATATATATACATATATATATATATATATATATATATATATATATATATATATATATATATATATATATCATGAAAAGAGAAATCACCAATGCAACAGCAAAAACACAAAAAAAAAAGAAAAAAAAAGAGACAGAAGGAGAAAAGGAAGACTATTTTCCTAAATTAGTGATTAATATAGACCAGCACTTGAATGAGGCCTTAACCCTACTCATCCATACAATCACATAGGTCAAACAGCATAGCCAAACACAATCAACCATAAAGAATAATCCATGGACAGGCAGTCATGTCGTCAATAAATATAAGTCGTCATTTACCAAACAATAGAAAAAATAATAAAGACAAATAATTCAGAGGCAACAACCCAACACAAGGGCTCATCAGGAGAATACACTGGCCTATAGGGTTTCGCCACTTTAAATTCTCTACCCAGCCAAGTGTTGTGGCTACCACAGAATATCCATGGCATCCCCGTGTCAGGTATATAAATAATATATATATATATATATATATATATATATATATATATATATATATATATATATATATATATATATATTTATATTATATTTAGTCTTTTTACAAATATTTTTCTATCATCTAAGTTTGTTTTTTAAATAAATATTTATATTTTTTATATATCTATTATTTATATTATCTATTTATTATTTAACTTTGATTTACCTATTTTACTTTTATTTTCTATTTTGTTATATTTTTTGTCGTTTTTCCAGGATGGCCACTCTTGTTGTCGCTTTAACCCTACTTGTGCTTTGTCGACTGGAGCATCTTTTCATAGTGACTTTAAACATTCTGCCATTAAGAAAGCCATTAAAGACATTACACGAAAGTCAACAAATAGTCCTGATAGACGACTTTCAAAAAACCCAGAGGAAGTTATGCTTTCGGTTCATGAACGAAGAAAAAAATACTCGAAAACGGAACCACCTCGTTATAGAAGAAATACAAGATTTAAACGGCAAGGTGTCAGAGCTCGGCGCGGCAGTGAAACGAAAAAAAGGATAGGTGATAAAGTGAATTGAGCTAAAACATATTAAATTCCGTCCACTCACTTAACAAGCAATATTGTTATTCACGTCAAAACTAGTTACATTGAATTAGTTGGTTCTTGTTGAAGAAATTGGGCCCTCTTACTTTTATTTGTTCGATTAATTTAGCCCAAAATACTAGCCCTTATTGTAAAAATTGGACAAAAGTAAGAAATTAGCTCTTGCTCATTTCATTGCTTTTATTACTTTGGCCCTAGAAATAAGGCCTTATTGAGAAAAAATTGGCCCTCGACATTGTCATTACCTGATGTCTTATTAATTTGGCTCTAGAAATTGGCATTATTGAAGGTATTGGCCGTTGTTCATTTATTTTGTGAACCTTTAGTTTTACTAGGGGAAGGGACACTAAACTTTTAAAATTAGTAAGTAGATATAGGGTTACCCTTCAACCTATAAAATTCGTGTAATGGCCAGGTTGCTTACACTTTGCCTCATAGTCTCCTTCTTTGCCGTTTTCTTCAATATTTTCTGTGTGTCAATTCTAGTAATTGTGTCTGTACTATTCATTGAGGCCCAGTTTTTTTTTCATTTTTTTGAGGACCCAATAAGTGATATATTTCATTCAGCTTGAAGCTTTCTTTGGAGGAATTAGCTGTGAAGTCACGAAATGGCTTCATACAATATTGAAATTATACCATTTATACACTTCTTCATCTTGCTAGTGCACTAGAGCTGCTATGTGAGATTTAAATATTTAATAGACATCAAAATCTATATCATTTATGCTCCTTTGCGTCTGCATCTGCACTCATTGCTGCACTTGATTATTATTACTCCTGAATTATTACTGCACAAAGGTGCGAACTTTATGGACTTTATTTCCAGTGCTTTTTGTGCTGTTATTTGTAGTTAAAGCTTGGTCTGTGACCAAAGTCTTGTTTTGTGCCTGATCATGTAGCCTATTTTGCCCCTGTTGCATTTTTTTTTTTGTGTTTTGTTCTAAAGTATTTTCAGATTATCAAGGATAGTGAATATGTAATCTGATTGTCGAAACGATTAATTGGAATCTTACACAGCCATGTATATTTTACAAAATGGAACTAATTCAAATTTAACTAATTTAACTTAAATTTAACTTTAAGTCAAGTTTGTCAGAAATAATCAAAATAAAAATGTGCGAACTAATTTATAGTACTTTTTGGCCTATTATCTATAGTTGAAAGCTTGGTATGTGACCAAACTCTTGTTTTGTGCCTGATCGCGTAGCTCATTTTGCCCCAATTGCATTTTGTTTTCTTTAATCCTTTTTTTTGTTTTGTAGCATCTGTAATTATTATTTTTGATGAGACAAGAGATATTGTTAAAATAAAATAATAATAGTAATAAAAATACAAACCAACATAAACCGTTTAAACTAAAAACTTAATTTTTCATTTATGATAAACCCATTTTTTATTATTGTTCATATTGATCTACCTTTAATAAATTGATTTTTTTTTTCCCCTTGATTGTCTTGTATTATTCTCCCTTTTCTCCTATAATAACTTTAATTTGTATTTCAACTGAACCGGTAAATAAATAACAATAACAATAAAATAAAAAAAATATAAAAAATTAATACCTTTTTATTTATTTTTTGTTAAATATCTTTATTATAATTTTGATTTAGTTGTGTATTTATGAAGGCTAATTTTTAGGGAGATTTTGTTATCTTCTCAATTTTCTTATTGGGATAATGAAAGCGCTGGTGGGAGGTTCCTTTCATTTGATAGCCTACAAGAGGGGAGGGGTTATGCAGCATTTTCTCGTTTATAGAACCCAATGACGTATTTACATAAACAACACATAAAAATACATAAAATAAGTAAGCAAATTGTAGTTACTAGAAAATAGCTTTTAAAGAATACAAAGTATAAGCTTTAAGGCTCCTCCCAACCTGGTTATGTCAAGAAAGAGTTTCAAGAGAACTTATACTTGATTTAATCAGTATATCATAATTTTACCGTTTGCCAAATTTTACCACTAAAATCATGAATTTTTTTCGCCATTCGACTCGCTTTTCACGAAAAATACAAATCGAGAAATATAGTAGTATTAATCAATTACTTGAGATGATAAATAAATTAGGTCGCATTGCCGCTAGTCAAGCCCATTATTTTGTTAACTAGTCCTTTTGCCATATTAGGATTTGTATTAGTTTTTCACTGCGTAGTTTATAAGGTTCATTTTGAAGCTGGAGATAGTTTTAGTAATAGTAGTATATATATAGTATGTATATATATACATATATATATATATATATATATATATATATATATATATATATATATATATATATATATATATATATATATATATATATATATATATATGTATATGTATGTAAATAATTGAAAAAGAATTTAGTGTACACTCCTTTATAAGGAGTTCAGGCTCCTCCAAGAACAAAATTATTCTTATTATATACAATTCTTTCCCAATCATAAATCTGTCCAACTTATACCTCTACGCCGAATACAACTACAACTTTGAACCAGGATTTCGGGCCCTGAACTAGATATTCCTCATATAGAAAAAAAAAGATATTATTTCATATTTATACAATAAAATTTTAATATTTAAAAATATATTTATGGAATAGACTACTGCGAAACTTAAATACATGATTTTTTTGCAAGTCATATCATCCCATTAACGTGTTTTAAAATGTTTTGATTTCGATATCTTGGAGAGTATTTAGTATTACAGCTGTTTTTATTACATTTTTTTCAATTTTTGCCGACAGCTTATTACAATTATTCTGAGCAAGTGAAAGGAGATATGTATATTTATTGGTTGTTATATACAACTGTGGTCAATTGGAGTATGGGCCTAGATTTAAGATTGAGAAGATTTTGCCTTTCAAAAATAGTGGTGAAGGGGGACATTTGAAAGAATTCCTACAAAGTTCAGAAAACTAATTTAAAACAATCATAAACACATACATCTTATTTCTAAAGACTTATTGCTTCAGACTCCCAACCCTCATCTGATGGATAGGTTTATCCCGGCCCTCCTTCCTATGGAGAAGTTTAAAGCTCATTTTATATATTCCCATTAAATTTTACTTTCCCCCAACCCGCTTATGATATTTAGTCATCAGGGTCGGGAGGGGGGATGGCAAAATTCGTCTTTAAGAATGCGTTATGTAAGTATTTATTATTTTTTTATAGGGATTTTAATTCCAACAAAGCAGTGAACAAAAAATAAAAACAAAACAACACTTTAATTTTAAAATATTCCGAATATTTTGGGAGCCTTTTCTGTTGAGAAAGGCTCCCGGAAGTGGGGCAGAAATATTCGGGATATTTTTAATTTAAGTGTTGTTTTGTTTTTATTTTATTTTTTCATTGCTTTATTGAAATTAAGACCTTTTTTTGCTGAATTTTTTGTAAATGGAAAAAAGTAGGCTCCCGGAAGTGGGGCAGAAATATTCGGAATATTTTTAATTTAAGCGTTGTTTTGTTTTTATTTTATTTTTTCATTGCTTTATTGAAATTAAGACCTTTTTTTTGCTGAATTTTTTGTAAATGGAAAAAAGTATGGTCTAAGAAATTATTTTTAAAGGGGTTTCCAGAATTTTTACTTTTTCTCTCAGTTTCACCCTTGGCCCTAAACTTTAAAAAGACTTCGTATATATATATATATATATATATATATATATATATATATATATATATATATATATATATATATATATATATATATATATATATATATATATATATATATATATATATATATATATATATATATATATATATTATTCACAATATATAGGCTAATATTCTTCTCACTGATACGGGCGAAGGAGTATGAATCTTTGCATTCATAAATGCCCTTGAGTGTCGTGGTAAGGAAAAGTGTTTACATTAACCATTAACATTTTACATTCAAATTCGTGATAAATAATTGTAAAATTCAAACAAAATAAATATGCGGTACCCGAAATAATATTCCATTAGAAAAAAACAAATGTTATGAATCTCAGCAGGCGCAGTTTCAAGAGGGAGGGAAACAGGTCATCTGTCCTGGGTGCCGTATCTGGGGGGAGGAGTCATCTGGGAAAGCTCACTTTGATCAAGTTGTTCACTTGATCGGGATGTTTTTGCTTATTTTTGAGTCGAGAAGGGGGGGGGGGCTGTAATTAATTTTTTCCCCGAGAAGTACCAGCCCTAGGAACAGCTTTGATCTCAGCTTGTCAGAAAGATAACCTTTATAGATTTTGGTCATCTTTGATACTTAATCATGGTCATTGGTACTTGTATCCAATGATCATGATGGCAAATTTTGAGTTTACCCCCCTATCTTTCTCACTTGTTTCCAATGACCATGATGGCAAATTTTCGAGTTTACTCCCCTATCTTTCTCGCTTGTATCCAATGACCATGATTGCACATTTTTGAGTTTACTCCCCTGTCTTTCTCACTTATGATATTTTTAATGTCAGGAAATTGATTTTTAATTCATAGCTCAGCTTAAAATGGACAAGCCGTACTGTTTTATTTTTATTAAGGTTATATTTGTTTGGGTTTGGAGAATTGTCATTTTTATTATTGTTTTTATTATTGTCATTTTTATGTCATTTATAATGTCAATTTTTGTCACTCATATCAGTTGTATCATTTTCAATTTCAGAAAACTAATAGCAGGAAATGTTTAATACAGTTAATTAATACCAAATCATAGGTACGACCAAAGCCGTATCCAAGGGGGGGGGTTGACCCCCTCCCCCCTCAAAAAAAATATTCGTCTGACTCGTTATGGCGTAACAAAAATGCATAATAACATATTTTTGATGGGTCTTTTAAAGTGCTTTTTGTAAACCTCTTCCCCCCCCCGAAAAAAAATCCTGGATACGGCCTTGAGTACAGCTTAAAAGAAATAAGTGGTATTTTCGTTATTTCGTTAAGGTTATGTTTGTTTGGAATTGGAATTATTTCATTTTTTGTATGTCTTTCATGTTTTCAGTTGATTATGCCAATTTTTGTTATGTCAAATATGTCATTTTAATATCAGAAAATTATTGACGGGAAATTTTTAATAGCAAACAATTAATTTCAAGTCATAGGCTCAGCGCAAAATTAACAAGCGTAATTTTTTTTATTTTATTAAAGTTATATTTGGTTGGATACAGAATAATTGTAATGAGCAGGCTTGTATAGGCCGTAAGGCCGTACGTAAGGCTTGTATAGGCCGTATGTAATGAGCAGGCTTGTATATTTGTATAGGCCGTATTTTTAAAAAGATACCTCCCCTTTTTTGCATATTTAAATGCATGATATTATATAGAAACTTTTATTAACTATATCAAATCCTGATTTTTATGTTTAAGAAACCAGCTTTTCACAATCCCGAATTTTCGGGATACCCCTGAACTTTCTCAAAAGAAAATCGGGCTCGCAGAAATTTCTCCGCACATTAAGGTTAACGAAAATTAACAATTTGTCCTTTGGGTTAACAAAGGTGTATTTACGAACCTTAGTTGTCAGAGAAATTTCGGACGACCTGATTTTTGTATTTACAGATTTAGCGATAGTGGATGTACTTCCCCCTATATTTCATTTTTTTCCAAAAAGAGGTTTTAATCAAGTAAAATAAATAATCAAAATTAAATTTTTCCATTTATAAATATGTATGGCTAAACTGTTGAAAAGCAAAAATAGTGATTGTGTTTAAAACAGTTGCTCAAATTTTAGTTTTTTGGTTCTCTGAGGTCTAAATAAGGATTATAGTAAAAATAGAAGGAAACATAAAATAGGTTGTAATTATCAGATAGGCTTTCAATATCTGTTTTTATATTAGTTTTTAATTCTGAAAAATTTATAGTCATCTTGTATAGTTAGTGATGTTTGGAGTTGTCTTGCAGTTATAAAGTTATGGAGAAAGTATAGTAAAATAAAGAATAGGTTTTTTTTCTATATACATTGTGTTCTATGGTTAATTTTCCTTTGTTAACGATCTCATATTTTTGCATTAATTTATGTATTACTATTGCTGGCTGAAGTTTTTCGTCCCAATCATCATTTTATTTAACTAAACAGTTACTAAAATTAATTTATGATTAATGTAAAATTAATTATTAATTATATTAATGATGATGTTAATAGGCTCAGCGCAAATTAACAAGCGGTAATTTATTTATTGTATTAAGAAAATTAATGATTAATGATTAATTAATTGATTAATGATTAATGATGATTAATGAAATGATAAAATTAATGATTAATAAAAAAAAAATATTTCAAAATTTACTAGCTCTTCATCTTAATCATAATTTTAATTATCAAATATTTGTTAAATATTTTTTTTTAATTTTTAATCATTAAAAATTAATCATTAATCATAAATTAATCATACTAAAAACAGCTTTATTAATTTTTAATCATTAAAAATTAATCATTAATCATACTAAAACAGTTACATGTGTCAATATGTAGAATAGGTATCACTACATAAAAGTATTAATTTTCGATATATATCAGTAGAAAATGTTTTGTTTCAAATTAAAATGATTCTTCTTTTGGTTCAAATAATCTCTTTGTATTTTTGTCAGATAGAAGAATTTATTATTATTGCTTTTAAATAAAAATTAATGGTTTTTCAAAAATCCTTTGCAGTCTAATTTTTCCCTTTTTAGTTGTTCCTGTTAAAAATTTTGCATATCAAACTCACTAACTGAATGTTTCAAGCTAAAAAGTAATTTCAATCATGAAAATATTGATATATAGTTATAAGCAACGATATTCATCTATATCAATTTTTGATCAATCAAAAATGCATTTTTTTTTGAATAATTAGACTTCTTGCCGAATGGAACAGTTTATTACGATATCCTTTAAACAAGAATATTCAGAGATTGTTTTTCTATATAGCTCATTCATTCTTTTTTTTTGTTAATTATTAACTTTTGTTATTAATTATTTTTTATTTCAAATTTACTTGCTCTTCATCTTAAATCATAATTTTAATTATCAAATATTTGTTAAATATAAATTGTTTTTATTAATTTTTAATCATTAAAAATCAATCATTTACAAATTAATCATTTACAAATTGACAAAGTTACTTTTTATAAAGAGATTATTTGCCATACAGTTATTTTCTTCATTTTTAAGTATTGCTATCTATTGTTTTTGCATATTAAACTTACCTTCGACTTCGCCCTGATTTATAGCTTTATTTAAATGCTTATTTTATTTCTAGCCATACGTTCTCTCATTGGTTTTCAACCGAATTTCTTCTTTCTCTTGCTGATATTAAAGTATATAGTATGAATATGTTGTAAAAGAAGTTACGAATAAATATTTGTTGATTTGTGCCCAAGATGGGCTGAAATACTTTTTGTATACGAGTTTTTTTTTAATATCAAATAGGAAAAGCATTGGAGTTTTTGCTACGGAACTTGTTGAAAGAAATCTTTAATTAGGTTAGTTAAATCAATTAATTTTAACATAATGGAATTTCTTTAAATTAATTTATACATTCATTTAATTTTTCATTTGTATAAGCAATAAAGTGTCGTCATCCTTAGAAAAAAGAAAAAAAATAAGAAAAGAATGAGAAAGAAACTAAAAATTAAAGATAATCGTAACACGCTTTGCTACCGAGGAACAAAAAGGAATTTCAAAATAATATTATTTTATGGATACATTATTTATTTATTATTATTATTATTATATTATTTTTAATATATTTATATATATATATATATATATATATATATATATATATATATATATATATATATATATATATATATATATATATATATATATATATATATATATATATATATATATATATTATATATATATATATATATATATATATATATATATATATATATATATATATATTTATATATATATATATATATATATATATATATATATATATATATATATATATATATATATATATATATATATTTATATATATATATATTATTTATATATATATTATATTATATATTATTATATTATTATTATTATTATTTATTGATCAGTGTGTCTCCTTAATACTTTTTTTTTCAATTGTCATCTTACAGAACACTTGTTCCCAAAAAGCTTGGAAAGGGCTTGTTCGGTCGAAAATTTCATATTTAATACCGTTGTGAATGGCTAAGCCGATTGGAGGTCAATATACCATCTCTTTTTTGCCTTGTGTTGTCCCAAAATCCCCGTGGTATCGAATAAAAATTTCAAGATAACAAATCTAGCCAAAAGTGACGTAAAAAAATAAAAAACAATTTCTTCTGGCTGGGGTTCTACAGAAAAACATCGCACCCGTATTTAGTATACGCCCCCAATTTGAGTATGCGCCCCCAGTTTGGCAATTAACCAATTCTTGAATTCATCAGTTATAACAACTGAATCAGCTGTAAATGATATATTATTCTCACTAGACAGTTTAATTTCAAATCGTGTTTTAAACTTTCAATAGAGACATGGCCAGATAGCCTATTTCCACAAATTGGATGCACTTAGTGTCTTTCGATCTAGTACAACATACTCTTCAGTATTCCATGATTTTCAACTTAATGAGCTTTCTCATTTGTGAAATATTGTATACAAACCCTTTTTACAACCTATGCACTATGCTATTTGACAAGCAGGAAGCACTTGAACTCTTTTGATTTAGTTCGATATTTTTGTTTGTAGTTCCACAGGTAGTAGTAGTATTTGCAGTCACAGTCGCAATCGCAGTAACAGTAGCAGTGCTAGTAGTTGTAGTAGTGAGAAACACAAGTAGTAGCATTTCTAGTCGCAAGATGCCATGTTCGGAGTCAGAAGCAGTTGCGGTTACAAGCACAGGTAGTCACAGTCACAGTCGCAGTTGCAGGTAGTCAAAGTCACAAGTAGCTGCAGTAGCAGTCACAAGAAGTTGCAGTCACTAAAATTCACGCTACTAAGTAGACGCAATCGCAAGTATTCAAGTCGCAAGTGTTCGCAGTCGTAGATGCCAGATGTCAAGGTCGCAGCCACAAGTAGTCGCAGTCGCAAGCAGTTACAATAGCAGTCGCAATATGTTGCAATTGCAGTCGCATACAGCTGCAGTCCCAGTCACAAGTAGTTATAGTCAGAGTCATAAGTAGTCATATCGCAAGTAATCGAAGTCACAAGTGGTCAGATTTGGAGATACCAGCAGTTACACTTGCTGTCACAAGTAGCCGCAGTCGCAAGCAGCTGTAACCATAGTCGCAAACGCAAGCAGTTCCAATTGCAGTCAAAATCGCGGCCCCAGTCACAAGTAGTCATAGTTACAAGTAGTCACAGTTTCACGTGTTGGCAAGTATTCATAGTCTCAGCAGCAGTCACAAATAACCACAGTCGCAAATGTAGTTGCTGGAGTAGCAGTCGCCGTGACCCGAAAAATTCAACTTAATACCTTTAGCCATTCCTTATGACATTGTCTATACGCCCTTTTGATAAACTGAATGTGCACAGTGTCTTCTGATTTAGTTCGGTATTCCTTTCAAGATTCTCTGAAGTTTCACCCTGATGGCCTTAGCCTTTTCAGATACACCCAGGATCAATCGTCTCCCCTTCTCAATTACATATCATCTATGCAATCAATCGGTGTATTGCATAATTTATGACGCTTGCCCCTGAGGCTATGGGTGGCATGGCATCCTCTAAAGTCTAGCAATTGAAATCCTTTACTATTTACAATAAAATTTCTTTTTTCGAATTTTGGTCAGTCAGGGAACGGTCATCTGAAAGGGGCAAGAAGGACCAGATGTCCTCCGACCACTTTTCAAAGTCCCCCCAATGTACCTTGAAAGTTACAACATGATACCCTCAGCCGTTTCTGAGATATTGCTGATACGCTTTTTTACAATCAGTATGCACATAGCGTGTTTTAATCAATATCCCCCTCAATGTTCCCTCAAAGTAGTCAGAAATAGAAGCAATCACAGTCGCAAGTAGTTGCAGTCACGGTCGCGAGTAGTCACAGTTACAAGTAGTCACAGTCGTGATTAATTGCAATAGCACTCACAAGTAGTCGCAGTACCAACATTAGTAGTTACAGTCACAAGTTATTGCATTTCCAAGTAATCTCAGTTACAAGTATTCCCAGCAATATGTAGTCGCAGTCGTAAGTAGCCAAAGTCACAAGTTGTCGCTGGTGCCAGAAGTAACAGTCGTAGTCACAAGTAGTTGCAGTTACAGGCAGTTACAATCACAATTGCAGTGACAGTCACATATAGTTGCAGCCCCAGTCACAGGTAGCCACACTCAAAGTTGCCAGTAGTCACAGTTGCAAGTGTTCAAAATCGCAAGTGGTCATATTCGCAGATGCCAG
Organism: Artemia franciscana; assembly: GCF_032884065.1. Lineage (NCBI taxonomy): Eukaryota > Metazoa > Arthropoda > Branchiopoda > Anostraca > Artemiidae > Artemia > Artemia franciscana. Next base: position 25,057,861 of record NC_088883.1, on the reverse strand, counting down.
CACTCACAGTCACAGTCACAAGCGGTTGCGATTACAGTCACATTAGAAATTAGTCGCAGTCCCAGTCCCTAATAGTCATAGTCAAAATTGCAAATAGTCACAGTTTTATACATTCGTAAGTATTCATAGTCTCAATCGAGAAAAAAAAGAGCCATAGTCTCCATTGTTGTCGCAGTAGTAGTGATCGCAACAGCCCTGAAAATTTCAAGTTAACGTGTTTAATTGTCGATATGCCCTTTTGATCACATAGATAAACACAAAATGCCTTTTCATCCACTTCAGCATCTCCCTGAAAAGTCCCTGAAGTTTTGTCTTAACACCCTTAGCCTTTTCACACAAACACAAGATCAAACATCCCCTATTTCCAATGATAATCCTGTATGTAAACAATGGACACATTATACATTATATGATAATGCCCATAGCCCATAGCCCCGGGGGCTATGGGCGGCATGGTATCCCTGGAGGCATGGCTATTAAGCTTATAGATTATTTTGAAAAGATTTAACTTTTCAGAATTTCGATCAGTGTTGGGAAGGGGCATATAAAAGGAGCAAGGAGACTGGATACCCTCTGATCACTTTTCAAGATCACTCGACATGTCCTGGAAGCTCCAACTTAATTCTCCCAGCCATTCCTGAGGTGTCATTGATATGCTCTTTGAACAACCAGCATACAAATAGTGTTTTAATAAATACTCCTTCGACGTACCCTGAAAGCAGTTGCTAGTAGAAGTAATCACAGTCGCAAGTAGTTACCGTGTCAGTCGCGAGTAGAGTCAAGTAGTTGTCATAATTGTAATTAGTCGCAATCGTAAGTAATTGTAGTTGCAGAGGAAGTGGTAGAGGCCCTGAAATCTTACATTAGTACGCTTAGCCTTTACAGACACACCCAGGAATAAATATACCTCCCTTTCCCTATGACAAATCCTGCATTTAGGCGAAGGATAAAGTATATACTTTACAATCCCTACCCCTTGGCCTGTGTGGGGTATGGTATCCCCAAAGGCAGAATTATTAGACCTTTTGACTGTTTTCAACAAAATGGCTTTTTCGGCTTTTTCAAAATTATGTCTGTGTTGAGGGGAAGAGGCAAGTAATAACAGCTGGGAGGTTGGTTGCAACACCCAGAAATGGTCATCAGGTTGGTCAGGAGGTTGGGTCATCAACACCCAGAAATTTTCAACTTAATACCCTCAGCCGCTCCTTAGATGTTGCTGATGCTTTACTTTGACAACCAGTATGCGCAAAGTGTTTTGACTTTGTTTGACATACCCCTCAACATTTTATAAAACTTTCCCCATAATAACAAACATATTTTTTGGAGACTCATGATCAAACATACCCCCTATTCCCAATAGCAAACCTTATATATAAGCAACTGCTAACTTGTATAGTTTACAATCCTTCCTCAAAGGTTGTATGTGATGTCATCCATGGAGGTATATTTATTGGAGTTTTACACTATTATGAACAAAATGGCTAATTCAAATTTTGGTCGGATGGCTTTGAGGGAAGGGCAGCCGAAAAGGAAGTGGGGCTGGATGCCCTCTGGGCGCTTTTGACTCTTTAAAAGGGCGCTAGAACTTTCAACTTTCATTCTAATCATCCCCCCTTGAAGTTTCTACTACCACCCCTTTCATATGAAGTAGCTCTTTGAAAAAATATAATATGTTGATGCCCTATAGCTCTTCACTATGGTCAGCACTGCAGCGATGGCGCTTTGATATTTGCTAGCTCGAAAAATAGCCACGTTACTGAAACTTTCATAGGAAGATCATCCGTCTAAATTTTTACGTAGATGATATACAATGGAAATATGAAACTTTCTGGAATTTATGATGCACTACTAAAATACAAATGTAATTTTTTACTTCACACACGCCAAGATTGTCTATTATAAGATGGGCGCTATCATCCCTTAGAATCCATATTTCAGGCATAGCTCAAAAATATTCCCGAGAATCAAGAGGATTTGAGTTATTTTTGAACCCCTCACCCTCCAAAAAAAAAAGCTTTTTTATATATTAATCTCTTTGAAAATGAAGAATTAGGAATCTGGGCACAAAAGTGCCTTTATAGGGCCGAAGCATACTTCCCCCACCTAAACAAAAATCCACTGTTCCTCATCCATAATAGCTGATGAACAGTAAATAAATTTTACAGTTCATCAAAAGTAAATAAATAAAAGTAAATAAATAAAGTAAATATTTGGTAATAATAAATACTATAGTAAATAATAATAATTGGTATAATAAATATAGTGTAAAATAAAGTAAATAATTGGTAATATAATAAATATAAATAATAAAGTAAATAAATAAATATATAAAATAAATATAAAGTAAATAAACAAAAGTAAAAGAATTTACAGTTCATCAAATAAATTTGATGAACAGTAAAAATTTACTGTACAAAGTAAATTGCACAGTAATCTGTAAATACATTTATGTATATACGAAATGAAAATTCCTGTCTTTCCGATTCATAAAACGAAGCTCTTGTGCCTTTTCGGGGGAGGTAAATCTTACTATTGAAACGGAATGCCAAGATATTTCATGTGAAAGTTTGAGAGAAATCCCCTCTCCAGAAAGAAACCCTTCTACAATTATAATTTTAAAAGGGAAAGTTAGGAAATTTGGGCGTAAATTTTCACTTTTTGAGGTTTAAGCATTTTCCCTTGCCTGAAAATTTAGCAGCCCTCCTCCATAATAGCTTATGCGCAGTTATACAGTTGGATAATAATAATAAACCCTAATGTATGAGAATGTTTAAGCTCTCGGTTTTTTTGAAATAGGGTTCTTATGCCTTTCGGGGAATATTAATTTTAGATCTTCGGCCAAATGTGATAAATAAAACACAAAATCTAAAATTATGGCAGATAAATATTTTCTTTACTTATTCACTTAATTTAGTATTCGAAAAATTGAAAACGGTCAGTAAGAAATGTTTTCTTTGGTTTAATATGGGATTTATGAAAATGGATACTTTTAATAAAAAACGCCCGATGTACTAATTTCTTTAAAAGTACTATTAGTTCAAAATGTTATAGTTTGGATATGATATATGATTTACTGGAATCTCTTTTGTTGAATACTTTTATAAAGTTTAATGGTAATTTATATAAACAAATTATTGGAATTCCTTCGGGTGGAAAAGCTGGTCCGTCTATAGCGGACTTGTTTTTAAGTCAACTATAATATGAATATATAATAATACAAATAGCCCAAGTAATTTAAAATATTACCTCTAAAATAATAGAAGATATTTGGATGATCTCTTATTAATAAATTGCCCGAAATTTGTGGAGATTTCGAAAAATGTTTATCTACTAGGGCAAAATCTGGAGCCTAGCTATGGGATAGGACACTAGCCATTTTTTAGATTTAAATATTAATATTTCAGTATAATAATAAATTAGCTTTTAAAAATTTACGATAAAACTAATGATTTTTCCCAAATAAGTAATTAATTTCCCATTCCTCGAAGGTAATATACATTCAATTATCACCTATTTAGCTTTTTGTTCCCAACTATTTAGGTATACAAGAATTTGCCGTGATTACAGAGATTTAAAAAATAGATGTAAAACGCTTAGCCAAATTTTGATCCTAAGAGGTTTTACCGCCAATAAAATTAGTTGGTAATTTAAAAGATTTAGTTTTCTGTATAATGGTTTTCAAGGTTTCAAGGCTCAATCGGGTTTAATTAAAAAAAAGAAATAACTAAACTTAAATACACTGCTCTGTGACGAAACTCACGTTGAGATCCATACAAAACTCACGTTGAGACCAAAAAAGTATCAAGAAATACTGAAGGATATTCTAATGTAATTTCTCTTTCATTTTTCGTTGGGATTTTTAAATTTATACAAGGGTTCCGCACCAGCATGACGGGCTTTAAATCTTCAATTGATTCCAGAACCAATAAAGCACTCTGTTTTATAGATCACCTCTAGCCCCTAGAGTCTGTAGTTGTTCCAGATTTGTATTTAAGCTTCACTGACCAATGGGATTCCAATATGGATAGAAATTATTGATAGAAATCTTATTTTGTAGGTATTTTTCGAATAATTTTACCAGTATGCATATATCTCGCAAGCTTTACCTAACATAGGGATACCTTAAAAGAGCTTTATGTAGACGCTTCACCTCGCCGGGTGAGGAAAGTAGAGAGTTGAAACCCATTTAGGCAGGTGGCGTTCTTCTGATGAGCCTCATTGGAAGGTAATTACTTGGAAACATTTCGTTAGATTTTATGTGCTTTTGTTTGTAAATTTACAATGACTTGCATTTATTAGTGTCAACGTAATATGGATTTGAACATTTCGATTTGATTGACGGTTTGGTTATACTGTTTTGTCCTGGGTAATTGGATAGATGAGAAAGGTTAGGATCTCATTCAAGTGCTCATTTTTCTCAATTGCCGGTTTAGGAAGACAGTTCTTTTCTTCTTCTCTTTTTTTTCTTCTTTTTAGCCAAGTAATTACCTCTAAAAAAAAATCTTGTTTAGCCACACAGAAATAGATGAAATTTCTTAGGCCGAACTGGCCAGACATGACAACAAAGTGAGATAAAACTCCACAAAAAAAAACCTCAAACAAGACTGCGACCAGTAGAGAGAAAAGAGATGTAAGACTAAAATAACACGTATATTTCGCCTGTATCTAAACTAGGCGTCCTCAGCACACGATAAAAAGAAAAAAAAACTAAACTAAAAACAAACAAAACCACCACCAGTAATAATAAATATAAGTGTCGCCACTGATCCAGGTAGGGAAAAGAAGCTATTAGAGTTACTTCAATGAGAACATCAAAGCAACTGAGGAAAAATTATAAAGATTGAAACTAAGCTAACTATTCTGTTGTGAAATAATCCTCTTGTTAGCTAATATTGAAGCAACTCTTTTTGGTCCAGTAGGTAATCTTGTCCCCTGGTGACTATGTAAAATTTTAATTCCCTTATTGACTATTGGTTCTTTTTTCAAAAGTCAATCATAAATTGGGTCAATATTTAAATTCCCAGTATCTCTATTTATTGAAAGATTTGCAAACATATATTTCTAATTTCCATAGCCTCCCTCGCCCATTGAGAAGAAAAAAAGGCTTTTCCCTTCGTGGATCCGTAGCAAAATTATATTTATTATTATTGGTGGTGGTTTTATTTGTTTTTAGCTTAGTGTTTTTTCTTTTTATTGTGTGCTGAGGACGCCTAGTGTAGATACAGGCGAAATATTCGTGTTATTTTAATCTTTCATTTCTTTTCTCTCTACTGGCCGCATACTTGTTTGATGTTTTTTTTTGTAGAGTTTTATCTCTGTTTCTTGTTTGTTGACAGAAATAGATAATGGAAAATGAGTCTAACAGGAGAAAACTTACTGAATCAATCCTTAAAATTGATTCCTTACAAGACGAAGGATGGAAGAGGAATACCCTTGATCGGTAATCTCAGCTGCAACAAGGTATGAGGACGTCTAATTTTTGATGTAGTTTTAGCTGCTCAATTTAGCTGCTTACATTAGAAAAGACTTGCTAGCTATAGAAAGAGATGATTTAAGGGTTAATAGAGAAATGGTATTTGAGAGCTTGGTATTAGAGGTTAGCAAGAAATCCAAGGTGTTTTATTTGGTTGTTGTTTATAGACCTCCGTCGAGCAATATTAATGAATTTTTTATGTTACTAGAAGAACAGTTGGACATGATTAGGAGTAGAAACTTACCTATATTTGTGTGTGGTGATTTCAATATTGACCTAATGAATCTGTTTATTAATACAGAAGTTAGCCAGTTTTTAAATATTATGCTGAGTTATGGGTTGAGGCCTACGATTACAGTCCCAACTAGGGTTACTATGAATTCAGCATCGTTGATTGATAATATTTTTGCTAATGTCAGTTACTATAATGCAAGTGTGATAATAAATGAAGTATCTGACCATTTTGGGATATTTTTGAGTGTTCAAAATTTTTTTAGTAAAGGTACTAGGCTTAACTCAAATTCACAAAATAGATATAAAAAAGTGATCATTGATAATAATGTGCTCATTCTTTATAAAGTAAAGTTAGAGAAATGTAATTTTGAATTTTTAAATAGTAATGAACTAGATATTAATGCTAAGTTTCAAAACTGGTATTCAATTATAAATAGTTTATTGATTGATTGTAGTATTTGTAAAAATGCAACTCGTCGTAGAGAAACTCCAAAGAAACCCTGGATCACCCAAGCTCTTTTAAAGGCTATTATTAGAAGAAGATATTTGTTCAAAATGTGTGCGGCTAGTAATAGCGTAAGTGATAAAACAGAATACAAGATTTATAGTAACCAGTTAAATGCACTACTTCGTAAAGCCAAAGCTGATTACTATCGTAATAAATTTAAATCTTGTGAAGGTAACCCTAGAAAAACATGGCAAATTATAAAATCCGTCGTAAGTCCTAATAATGATGGTATATTTCCTGACGGTATACATAATGATAGTACAACTGCTGATAGAATGTGCCGTCATTTTGCTAATGTGGGAAAGGATTTGGTCCAAAGTATAGTTATTTCTGAGCATGAAGGTAGTTTTAAGAAATATTTATCGAATGCAAGTGATGTTTCGGCGTATTTGAAGCCAATCAACGCTTCTGAGCTTTCTGAAACATTGAAAAATTTAAAAATTGGAGCTTCAGGCTCTGATTTTGTAACAGTTAAAACTTTAAAGTATATTTACCCTGTTATTTCCGGTCATTTAGTGTATTTATTTAATGAATGTTTAAGGACTGGGGTGTTTCCAAGTTGTTTTAAAATTGCAAAAGTTATTCCTGTCTATAAAGGTGGAGATAAAAATGTACTAGGAAATTATAGGCCCATTTCTTTATTACCAGTAGTATCTAGATTGTTTGAGAAATTGATAGTTAAAAGAATGGTTGAATTTTTGGAGAGTAAATCATTTTTTAATCCAAATCAATTTGGTTTTCGGAAGGGTTTATCTACTGAGCATGCTGTTTTATTTTTGACAACTTTTGTGAATGATGCGTTGGATAATGGTATGAAAGTCGCTTCTGTTTTTCTTGATATTGTAAAAGCTTTTGACTGCGTTGACCATTTTATACTCATTGCCAAATTAGAAAATTACGGTTTTAGAGGACCATTTCTTGAATTACTGTCCTCGTTTTTAAAAGAAAGAACTCAATATGTACAACTAGGAGATAATGTTTCTTCAGTCAGTAGTGTTAAATTTGGAGTACCTCAAGGATCTGTTCTTGGTCCCCTGTTATTTTTAATTTTTATAAATGATTTATGTAGAGCTTTTAATATGATTTCGTATGATCTTGACATTGGATGTGACGGGGAAAAAGTAATTGTCCCCAGCTTTGCGGATGATACTCATATAACTGTGGCTGCACGAACAGGAATTCAGCTGTTGAGTCGTATTAGTTCTTGTCTGGAGTTTGTACACAATTGGATGAAGCTTAATAAGTTAAATTTGAATTATAGTAAATCTTGCTTTTTATTGTATGGTAGGAGCTCAAATTATTACCCTTGGATAGATAGACTTAATATTGCTGATATGGGTATTCTAAGAATGAATTGTACAAAATATCTAGGAGTTTTAATTGATGAATGTCTCAGCTTTAGAGAACATATAGATTATATTAGTCTTAAACTCGCTAGGAATGTTGGCATTTTAAGAAAGTTGCAGTATATTTTCCCAAGAGATATTTTAAGAACAATGTATTATTCCTTAATTCATCCTTATCTGCTATATTGTTGCAATGTTTGGGGTAGTACATTTCCTTCTCATCTCGATCGTGTTCGAGTTTTGCAGAATAAAGCGCTTCGAGTGTTATGTGGTGTAGGTTTTAAAGACTCGGTACAAAAGAGGTATATAGATTGCAAAATCTTGCCTTTAGCAGGACTTATTATTTTTTATCGAAGCCTGTTTATATATAAATATTTTCAAAATTGTTTACCAATATGTTTTAAAAGTATGTTTGAATTAGGAAGTGATATTCATACACATTCTACGAGACAGTCCGATATAATTCGTCGTCCGCTTACTATTACTCGTAGATCTCAATTCTCTATTCGGCATCTAGGACCCCATGCATGGAATTGTTTACCTACGACTTTGAGAAACTTGGATAGCTTTCTTGAATTTCGGCGGGAATTAAAGCTATTTTGCCTTAATATTTATGGTTTTGATAGTTGAGTGGACCTCAAGTGGAGCCAAGATGTTGGTTTTGATTTTGGCGATACTGGTTAAGTGGTTTTAGCTTCTTTTTGTTTTGTCTCTTTTGAAGTGTAAATCCGTTTCGATTGAAATGCAGGGTAATTGATTTTTTCTTCTTCTTCTTTCTTTCTTTTTTCTTTTCCTTTTCTTTTCTTTTTATTTTTTCTTCTTTTTCGTATTGTTTTATATGTATGTGTATTGGGGTTGTAAGCCCAAACAAGCTTTGCTTCGGGCCATTTGCTTGTTTTGTTGTATTATTTATATTAATAAACCCATCTTTCTCTCTCTCTCAAAAACCTTTTGATTTCAATTGCAGGTTTTGTTGTTTCTTTTTAACTCAACAGGTTATATTCACTTAAGTAAAAACTGCAACAAAAAAATTAAACAAATCAATGTTTAATAAATTTTCGATAAATGCCTGTCGGTGAGCTAGCTGAAAAATCATCAAAAGATATGGAGAAAATGTACCGGAAATGCAATCTTCGGAGATTTGGGCATAAAAGGTGGCATGGGGCCTTCTCAACTTCTTTCTTACTATCTCCCAAAGTCAAAAGTTATAACGTGCATAAAAGAGACAAGCTGTTATTACCAAATCCAGCATAAACATGTCGGAGGCTCTACCCTATTCCCCCCAAAAAGGGTTCAATATCAATCACCGAAATATTAGTGGTGGTTCCGGTTTCTCTTTTTTTCAGTGTAAAATTTTAATTAGTACTACCCCCATCCTGCATCCCACAAAATTTCCAAGCCAAATTTTGAAAATATTCATATTTATTTAAAAAATTTTAAACTGATTAATTAATTAAAAATTGATTAATCATTTATTCGTTATTTTATTTATTGACCGTGCCCTCTGCTTTATTTTAGTAAAATAAAATTTTATAAGTTATAAAATGATTAACACCTTTAGGTTATTTATTTGAAATTTATACAGAAGAAAAGGGGGAGATACTACCATGACTTACAGGCTACTAAACTATGGTGAATCTCCCTTCCAAATAAATAAGGTTTCCAAAACAAAGGCCACCCAATTAACTTGATGAAAAAGGAGAGATACTACCATGACTTACAAGCTATTAAATTCTGGCGAATCAACCTTCCAAATAAATAATATTTCCAAAACAAAGGATACCCAATTAATTTAATTTGAAGAAAATTACATACAAATTTAAAAGAAAGTCTTCATTAAACTGAATTACGAACATATAGAATTCTATGAAATAGCACTAAAAACTGAAAAAATAGTCACTGTCTAACTCTTTATGCTTTCAAAAGCATAAAGCGCGAAGTGCCACCCCAACAGCTAGTAACCTTATAAAACTATAATCTTGAAGTTTGAGCTAATGTTTCAGTTAGTTGATTTTGTTGAAGAGTTTTTCTGATCAAGACGAGTCTCTCTGCTGATGACTAATGCATTTGTTCAACTCCCCCCTCTATCCATTCTTCATTTCAGTCTGACGTTGACCAGTTCATTAATTTGGGGTTATTGTGGTTTCTGCCGCTCCAGATCTAGAAGTGTTAAATTATGCATTTTGGCCGAAAGAACCAGATGCAGTAATACTACAAGACCTCCGTATATGGGTCAAAACATGCTTTCCTTTCATGCAGTGCTGGAAAGGCCCTTGGAGTTCTCGTGGAATAAGGTCTCAATTTTGTTCAAAATGCCTAAGTAACTATGGTAAAGGTCAAGCAAACGCCAAGTGCATTAATATAGACTTTTAGTAGCTAGTCACCTGCTGTCATTACAAAGCCTTAATTTTCCGTAAAGTAGAGTTTTCCATATTCGTGTCACTTTTTTTCAATAAGGGAGACCAGTATCCAGTGTAGTGGAAAAACATCGTAGCACCATAGCATAAAAGGTGTAAATAACTTTGACTACTCAAAGATTAAAGCTCCCCCCGTCAGCTATAGAAGAAAAGGGGAGTCCAATGCCAATTGATGAAGATAACGCGCAAAATGTGACTTTAAAAAAAGGGAAACCCAAATTAAAAAAAAAAAACTTCTTTTCAAGCCATTTTCATAAGGATAGTTCCTAATGTTCTATAAGGAACTTCAACATATTCTTTTTTTCATGAGGATAGTTTTAGGGAATTTCTTTAAAAAACAGTGACTGCCTGATGTTGATGCTTTGAAAAAGTTGGCTGATGAGACGAGTGTAAAAAATCAAGACGAGCTATATGGAATGCACAAGATATTCTAGCTCACCTCAGGATTGAGTGGTCACCAGGTTGAGCTTGATTGCTAGATGATTGCTAGAAATGTATATTGATTTTTCAATGTCATTTGACTGAGATACCAAGGAAAATATGGTTAAAAAAGTTTTCCAGATAAATAATTTGGTGTTGAAATAGCGTATTTATTAAAAAATAATTAAATATCAAGTTAAATGTTTAAAATGAATTGCTGTTCGTCATTCTAAAGGCGCTACCAGGTCTAGATAGAATCTTAAAAAGAGCCGATTTTTTTAAGCGATATTTTTTCGGCGAATTGTTTTCTGCAACTCCGTACATATTTCAAATGATAGGTAAAATTTAAGAAAGAAATAGTGATTTCGATTTTTTGCTTTGTTTATTTATTGAAAAATTATTAACAAAAAATTATTGATGCAGATTAGGTAATAAAAACACAACTTAAATGTATTATGGAGCCAGGCCTAGAAACATATTTATATACAGCATTGACGACTATAAAAGGATCAACATCAGATGAACTTTCATGTGAAGAGGGTGATATTCTTGAAGTTTGTCTACCTTCGAACTTTATTGCCAATGGAGGCAATCCAGCAGAGCCTGTTGGGTGGATTAAAGGAAGGAATAGAAGAACAAGAAAAAAAGGATACATTTTAGGTAGGCTATGAAGATAAATTAAAGACTTGGTAATTCCAATGCAGTGATAATTCTATTATGACAAGGGTCTGGGTTAGTAGCCTATGTGATAGAAATTGGTCAATTTTAGGGTCAGTGTTCCTATTACCTGAACAATTGTTTAGGGTTTTGAAACTAGGCTATTGTTAATAGATGCATTTTGACTTTTTGAACATCTTTTCTCTCTTCCAAAGCTACTGCAAACTCACCATATAGAGTTATTCCAGCCCAAATATCCTGTATTTACACATATAGAATTGCAATCATTTCTGTTTTCATTGATTGGATATTTGAAATCACAAATCTGTAGCCTAATAGTTTAGAAACAAATATGGGCTATATATTTGCACATCAGGGGGTGGGAGTAAAGCATAGCATATATTAAATATGTAAATTAACCATTGCTGTACTTAATGTATGCTATGCTTTACCCCCCCCCCCCCTAATGTGCAAATATATAATAACTCTATAACAGTGTTTTCAGTAGTTTTGCAAGAGAGAATAGATGTTCAAAAAGTCATAATGCATCTATTAACAATAGTTTAATGACCCTAAACAATTTTTCAGGTAATAGGAACATTGAATACTTTTCTTAAATGGGCTCTTTTGAATGGAGTCTGGAATTTTGAAGGTAAACTTTAAATAACCATTGGCTAAATACTTAGCCAAGGGTAAAAGACCTCTTTTTGGGAAAGACAACTTTTTGTTGGTATTTTGGAAAAATTGCAATAGGTTTTTAGAATGTCCCTTTTTTAACTTCAGTATGACACAACTCAAGTATAGAACCAATCACCTCTCACTAGAACAAGCGCAGTGGGAGTAATTTTGAATCATAAATTCAATGTGTGGTCCCTGTTTTGACAAGCATTTGAAATAAAAAAAATTGTAAAATTCTAGTTAATTGACTTGAAAATGAAAATGAAACTTTCAGGGATTAATCTACAGACTGAAGTATGTCCTGGGAAGGTATTTTAAGCAACTACCTCTACTCCTTCTCCCTCTAGAGGGCCCTGACCTTTGATGACCTTTAAAAATATGTTTGTTATAAAAGTGAAACCTTGCAAAATAGATCTTCTGCTTAATTAAAGTACAACAAAAAAGTTTTTAGCTTCACAACTTTGCTCAATCCCAATTTATAAAGTTTTAAGGATATGCAAATACATTTCCTAAATTTTGAAAAAAAAACATTGATATGGCTCAAAATTCTACTCAAATAACAGGAATTGCATTTTCAGAACTGAAGGTAGAGAAAAAGCAACTAGTAACTGAAAATTAAGATAAAATGTTGTTTTGTCAAAATTTCAATAGGTTCAACCTTTTCAAAATTCAAAACCTTTCAAAAATTCAACCTTTCATGTAGGCAAATTTCAGGGCCCTCTAGAGGGAGAAGGAGTGGAGATGGGTACTTCAAAATACCTTCCCAGGACATACTTTAGCCTTTAGACCCATCCCTGAAAGTTTCATTTTCCTAACCTAACCCCTTTCCAAGATAGTCAAAAGTCAATAAACTAGAATTTTAATAAACTAGTCAATAAACTAGAATTTTACCAGATATTTACATATGTATGAACAGTACTTTTCTTAAACATTGTTTTGTGCATCTGTACTTCTTTCTGTCTGCTTTTATAGTTTTACTCCATTATCTCTATTAAATAACAGAGTACTTTAAAACTCTCTATTAAATGAACAGTATTTTTCTTAAACATTGTTTTACACATCTGTACTTCTTTCTTTTTTTTGGAGTTTTACTCCATTATCTCTATTATATAGCAGAGTTTTGTATCAAGAAGATATATTAGGGTCTGCTGTCTTGCTTAATTGTTGAGGAGTTTATCTGTACTTGGGAAAATGTCTTTTGTTTGCCTCTAACTCCTCATGCTTTGTGATGAGAAATTTTTTTCTCAGGATCTTTTGCATTGACTAAGTAAGTTATCCTATGGTTTAAAACTGGGAGCTCATTCAATTTTAAGGAAAGGCATTAATTTGACAACCACCCATTTTGTCCCAAGTATGGAATGGGGCTTTATAGATGGGACATGTAGTAACCATACTTGCAACAGACCCTAATATATCTTCTTGATACAGAACTCTGCTATTTAATAGAGATAATGGAGTAAAACTATAAAAACAAAAGAAAGTAGTACAGATCTGTAAAACAATGATTAAGAAAAGTACCATGCTTGTCTTGTAGTCTGTCCTGAAGGCTCAGGATTTGGCAAGAAAGTTATGATATCAGTGAATCTACACCAGTAGGAAGCATCAGTAGTGACAAGCCTCAAGGATAAAGCAATTCGTTTGAAATAACAAACTTCTACTTCTTGTTCTTCTGAAAGTTTTCAAATAGTTTCACCAATACTGTGAAATTTCCCTCTTTTGTTTCTTTTTCAAGAACCAAAACAAAGTTCCCAACATTTAAAGTAGAAAAAAGAGGCTCCTCTCAACTGAAGGTCCTTTCTTTGGATCTTTTTCATTAGATCATGAAACATCTTCTGAGCTGCTGTCACTTTCTTTAAAGAGTGGTTTCTTATGATTTTTAGACTTTGAATGAGAGTTTGCGAGAGCCTCTTTTACTTTCTTAGCTTTTCAATATATACCCTCTCATCAATCTTATTTTCCTCTCGAGTGTCCATCAGTATTCTACAGACTCCTTAGGTTGACCTCTTTCAATGTTCAATAGGTTTATTATCAGTTCAAAAAATAAATTACACATAACAACATTATTCAGTCCATTCCTGGATGTCAAGATCCTCAATTGCTACCTTTTAAACATAATATGCAACATGGTTACCACTCCTTCTCTTGTAAACAACCTTACCTCTCAATTATCTAACAAAACTACCAATTATCCTCCTGCCTTTTACCCCAGGGGAAACCACCTCATCATTATACCAAAAAAATTACACTATTTCTATTGATTTATATTTGATACTTTATAGAATAATCATTTTATTAACCATTATTAAACTAGTTTTTTCCAATGCTAATAAATGGATTTTTACTCTTCTTTTTAATGATGTAAAGGGGCTCTCAGCTCTTCTGGGAACAGGTTCCATAACCTTATACAAGTTACATTTAGAGTAAAATCTGATTGTATAGTCAGGGAGAAGGGTATTTGCAGTTTTGAAGGTGATCAGGTATTTACAATATGCTGGTCCAATACTGGTTGAAATAATGTTTTAAATGTAGACAGGAGTTCACCAGCTAGAAACTTGAACACAAAGGTCAAGCATTACTGATGATGTAGCACTCCATTGAAAAATACTCTTTGTTTTTTCCAATTAATTTCAAAGATCACTTATGACTTTAATTGAGCTTCTGCAGGTGAGTTTTAAAAGTCAATTGCCAGATCATTGCACAATACTGTCAATGGAGTTGGATCAGAGTGTTGTATAGCAGGACAAGTGTTTCCTGTGGGAAAGTGTTCATTAGTTTCTTTAGTATTCCAAGATATCTTCAGCTCTACTGCTTGAATGTGAGGCGGGAATGAGAGGTTCTCATCAAGCAGGACTCCTTGGGAAATGCTTTTCCGGCTGACTGATCAAACCTCTGAATGTTCCAATGCCACATATCTCCAGATGGACACTTCTGACTGTGCAGAAAAATAAGACGCAAGATTTATCAATGTTAATCACAAGATGGTTAGAATCCTTCCAGAGATACGTCTCCTTGAGAACAGTCCTGAGCTTGGAAATGAGTGCTGTTTTATCCCTTTCACAACAGCCTAGTGTGGTATCACCCACAAAAGCCACAAGTTCATCATCATCTACAGGCTGGAAAGAAGCTTCACTTTGACATAGCTTACAGCAGCAAAGAATAGTGTGTGTTGGGTTTAACACACTACTCAGATTATTAACATGAATCAGGAACAGTAGTGGTCCTAATATTGACCCTTGGGGCTAATGCATACACATGCATACACAAATAAAATACATTTTTTAATTTTGTATTAACTTTTGGGTATGTAAAAAGGTTAATTTTTTGGAGATTTGGAGAACCCAATTTCCTTCCAGGGAAATCTGGGAATGGTGAAAGTACTTGCTCTAATTAATAAGCCTTTAATTTCAAAAAGAAGATCATTTTGGGCATCAGGGATATAAAAAAGGCAGGGGCGCCATTTTTTGTGGGGGGGGGGGGCAATAGCTCACTCTGGGTTTGATAAAAACTTTCATTTAATTTTCACTGAAGAAACTGAAACAAAAATGCACCCCCGAGCTTTTGCAAAATATCTTTCTGTATCTTCATTTAAAAAAAGAAAAGAAAATCTTTTTCGTTCTACATTTTCATGAATTGGTGCCACTGATTAAAGGAAAAAAAGTGAACTTCCAAGTATCCTCAGAATTAAATAAGAATGGAGAAATGGGATTTAACCATAAAAGATCTTACTTTGTATGAAGGGATGAAGTTGTGATTTATTTATTTATTATTTTTTTTTAATATGACATATTGCTTTTTGAATTATTGCAGCCACTCTGAATTTCTGGGAGCTTTCTTCTTGAGATTGGGCAATCATGTGAAGGTGTACTTTAATTTAAGTACATGTTTTTGGAGGTGTCAATAAAGGAAGCACGGCTTTTTTATGCTTTTTGACTAAATTCTCCTTTTTTAAAAACTCCTTTTACTCAGTTTTACATACTGCCACAATTCTATTGGAAGCATGCATGATCTAGAATTAAGACTCGCAACTTTAGTTGCAGTGCAAGTAAATTAAATATTGTAATTACATCTCCTTCAAACCAGCCATAAACTGGTAGGGGAATGAATTCATATTCACCCCCCCCCCCTCTGACAATCACTTTGGCTTTCAAATCAGAAGCTGATGGTTGAAATTAAAGAAAGATGCCCTTTTTTCTAATAATTAAAACAATTTCCAAAAAAAAAAATTCAAAGAAAAGTAAAAATCCGTATTTAAATTAAGGCTAGCAGAAATAAATTCTATTGTAATTCAAACGGAAAACGACCAGAAATTACTATTGAAGAATATATGAAACCCAAAACGAACAGAAATTAAACAAGCAAACATATCAAACACATAGATAAAAGGTATTGATAAAAATCAATAGATAAATCTTAAAAACCAGTATAAACTAAATTGAATATTCAAGTCAAACTTCAAACGAACAAGAATCATTACAAGATGAGTTTTAATACTGTCCCCTTCCCCGTCCCCTAACTGTAGAAGTCTAAAGCCTATTGGGGTTATTTGCATTTCATTGAAGACCACATTTGACTTGAATCAGTTCAAGTTCTTGGAACTTTTATCAGTTCTTGGAAAGATCTGATAAAAATCAACTGAATATCTTATATATAATGGTATTAATTGCTGAAAGCTAAGCAATTCAATATTTTTTTCACTGTAATTTTATTTTTCAATGATGTAAATAGCAAATGTCAATGCATTGTAAATGAATAGCTATTATTTCATTTATTTTGCTTGGAACTGCGAAAGTTAAGATAACGAATTAGATTCTAAATTGATAATTAATTAGTTCTCAATTTTGATTAGTTCTAATTAATCAGTTCTAAAGCAAATCAACTGATATGTTCTAGGCACTCATATGAGACTTCAAGGAGTGATAAATTTCGATACAGGAACAGGTGGCTCATCATCTGGTGCTTCCACACCACGAAAAACTTCTGTACATTCCAGGTCAAGAAGCTCACCATGTAAAGGGCCCTACTCAGAAGATGACTCGGGGTATTGTGGCTCACCCTCTCCTTGGAATGGAGGTACCTTTTTTTTATTACTTTTTTTCTGACACCCCTGTCCACGCCTAAATAGCCGTCACTTAGGTAGCATATAACTTAAATTGATCACTAACTAAAGCAATTTTCTTGTGAAATAATTTTTTCCCCCAAAAATTCTGACAGCTCAACAGCAGCAATACCAACATTAATTAGGTGAGGGGTAGATTCTTTGGAGGTAGATAAAGGTTCATTAAATATATTTTATTTATTGCCATTGTTGAACGTATTAAAAAAATAGGTCATTTGGGCATTGCATCCTTTTTTTCAAAAAAAGAAGAAAAATATTGACATTTTCCACAAATTTTCTATTTTTCTATAATTTCAGTAGAAGACTAGGTTTTTGTTTCTTAAATTTGGGTTTTAGTTAAGCTTCAAAGTTTTCAGTTTACATGCATAAAAAGTGTGTAGTTTTTATACTGTGGTTGTTATCTTTACCGTGAATAAATATTTTCAAATTTTGATGTTCCTTAGCCAAAAGAATGTGACAATAACAATCCAATTTGTAATATAAAAACATTATATAATATATAATATAGAAATTATGTACAGATTATGTAGTATAAGAAAGAACGAAGCATAACAAACTTTAGGAATTTATGTAAAAGTCGACCTCAGGCGGACGAGGTGGGGTCATCTTGGCCTCTCTCAGAGTCGACTTGGAAATCACCAACGCCATCTAGTGTTTAGCAAATTTGGGATACTGGTCTTTTCAGGTACTTAAATGTAGGGGAGGGAGAGCCAAGGAGAAGCTTGTTTTAAGTAGGCTCTTTTCATTATTGATTTCTAATACAAAATCCTCGTTTCAGTTTTCGGTTTCTTATTTTAGTTTCAGTCATAACAGTATTTTATTGTTTTAAAAAATAGAGTTGTGAGAAAGAGTCAAACTTTGGCGCAAAGAGCGGGGCGTTGAGGAGGGGACAACCCCTTTCTTATAGAATTTCTGTTCGTTTTAAGTTTTAATGTCGCTCTTTACTTGCAATTAAAAAAACTTGTTTTTTTTATTTAATGATGTAACCCAAAGCCATGAGGTTTTGGGTGCTACACTTCGATGTAAGGAGGTAAATTTGTAATAAATAATATAATCATTATTATTATTGTTATTATATATAATATTATTATTTTTATTAAATAATATTATTAATATTATATAATATTATATAGTATAATATTCCATAAAAATCTGTATTGTCCGCCTGAGGCCAATACAGATAAGCACCTTCTCCATCCCAATCTATTCAAAGCCTTCCTCTTTAAACCCTACCAAGAAGTTCTTATTTCCCTTAAATCTATTTTTGCAACATCATCCCATCCGATTCAGGGATGATCTGCTTTTTTGGCCCTAGGCGGTTGCCCGACAAAGACAATATTTGGCAATCTGTCATCCTTCATCCGTGGAGCGTGTCCTAGCCATCTCATTCGTTCTTACATTATAGTCCTGGAAAGCTGGACATCTTTTAACATCTTCACTACACCCACAGTCTTTATTAATAAAACTACCTAGGTAGGTGAAGCTGTCCAATTGATCTGTCTCCTCATTACCCAACTTCACCTCTTCGCCTTCACTTATACTGAGTCCTACTCAGTTCATTCGTTTTGCGAATATAATCATCTAGGATGGTTAATTGTCTGCATAGTTCACTTACACTGAGTCCTAGCGACTCAGTCT
This sequence comes from Artemia franciscana, assembly GCF_032884065.1. NCBI lineage: Eukaryota > Metazoa > Arthropoda > Branchiopoda > Anostraca > Artemiidae > Artemia > Artemia franciscana. The sequence goes on along the minus strand of NC_088883.1, from coordinate 25,039,374 downwards.
CCTTGGCATTGATTTTCAAACCTATTCTTGCACCCTGAACTTGCGAAACCTCTAAAAGTTCATTCGTTGTGCAAATATAATCATCTTGGATGGTTAAATTGTCTGCATAATCTAAGTCTTCGCCTTCACTTATACTGAGTCCTAGCGACTCAGTCTCCTCGGCATTGATTTTCAAACCTATTCTTGCACCCTAAACTTGCAAAACCTCTAAAATTTCATTCATTTTGCCAATATAATCATTTAGGATGGCTAAATTATCTGCATAATCTAAGTCTAATCTAAGTCTTCCCCATTTGATTCTGCGCTGTACTGATTATCTTTACCTTTGTTTACAACAGTTCTCAAATAACCAACCTGAATTTTCATCCTGAAGTCAAAAATCAGCCAAGAACGGTTGGAGCGTAAATTGCTAGTAATATCGATGCCCTACCACCTAAAAGACGCCACAGAGAGGACAGAAAACAGTTGGCGTGACAGGGGCGTTGTAAGTGAATGAGATGAACGGCTGAACATAAGGGACTCCTGCCTCAAGAATTCCGAGATTTCTAGACGTCTTCATTTTAATTTGATTAATATATTGCCCAAATGAAAGATTCTCATCAAGAAGAATACTTAGAAACCGAATATATAATCGCCATGTCTACTGAGAGAACCCCTTGAAGCATGAGCTCCCAAAATTTTGGGTCAAGTCTGAGAAATTTGTGTGAAAATCAGAGAGCTTGACTTAGCAATATACAATGCTAGGCAGTTAGCGGTGAATCACAAAATTACCATCTTAAACAAAAACACTCAATTTAATATGGATCCCAGGTTCTTTTCTGATAGTTTTCTATCTATTATTCTGTTTTTTTTTTATAACATCTTTTTTTTCTGGGAAAGACATAGCATATGTCTTTTGTGAAAGGTACTTATTTTGGGAAAGACATACCATATTTTGGATTAAAAAAACAAAAAAAAAAAAACGAAAAAAAGGGCATCATATATATAAGGTGTAGTGATAAAACGGACATAAGGGATAGAATGACATCTTCCAAAGAATTTCTTGTGAAAATAGATGGCATTCTTTTCCTGTCATTATTATTGTACAGCTGTTAGTTTTTTGTGAAAAAAAAAACTATTTTGAACTTAAAGTGTTATAATTGGGGATCACGTGATACTTAAGAAGCAATTATTTAGATTGGGGTAAAGTTAAGAAGAGAAAAAATAATTGATTTGTCTGGAAATTATTGTGCATTACCAAGAATATCGTTAAAATGTTTATATGCACAAACACAACATCTTTTGGATGCGCAAACACCTTTTTAATACTAAAAATCTACCAATAATGCATTACGGAGCGGAGCTATGGGGTTTCAAGGAAGCCAAGCAACTAGATATGCCCCATCTCCATTTTTTTAAGAGAGTACTCAGTCTCCACATGACAACACCAACGTTAGTACTCAAAGGAGACCTTGGTATATTTTTCCTTAAGTTGATAAGAGCTGTCAAAGCCATCCGATATTGGCTTTAAGTGATAAAGCCAAGAATGATAGGGTAGCGAAAGAGGAATTATTCTGCATGATGAAACCGACGCTTTGGTCATTCCGTCTTGATGGGGGGAGGGGGACAGGCTTTTCGTATTTATGGAATGATGGTATGGACCTAAGAGAGGATATAACAGGTTTGTTCAGAATGATGAGAGTAAGACTCTAAGAGCAAGAAAACTGTAAATGGTGGTTTTGAACTAGGTTTATCCTTGAGTTGGTGACTAAGGAGGAGTTGGAGGAGGTGACTAACTCAGTTTTTGAGGAGGTTATCTTTGAAATCTTCAGTCTAAATCATCACTCAAAATAAATTGTGTGCATTATTATGCACATTTCGCACCTTTCAGGCGAATACCAATATAGAGAGGAGATAAGGAGACAGAGACGGCTGGAAAGGATATCCAGAGGAGGAGCTCCAGACGCAACAAATTACATTTCTAGTAAATTTTAACATTTTTAATAACATTTTCAATAATGTGTAATAATTCCCATACAATTCCCCTTCTGCGCTTCTCTTAAATATACCCCTCCTCTCTTCAGTAAATAATTGCCAAAATTGATGGTCAGGTAGAAGACGTTTCCTTTGAAATAGATTTTCTTATTCTTTTTTTTTTAAGAAAAGACAGCTTAACACCAGCAATGACAACATTCAATAAGTGATAATGGAAAATGATGCCATCTATCCTCATAGATTAAATGAAAGTTTACTTGTAAATGTTAAATGAGGTGGTGCTGCAGCCCCCCTCTAATATATTACATTCTTATAACATTTTCAGTAATGTATGATAATTTCCATACAATTCCCCTTTTGTGCTTTTCTTCAATATCCCCCCCCCTCACTAAATAATTGCCAAATAAATACTATATCGCCAAAATTGATCGCCACTCTAAAATACGTTTCCTCTGACATAGATTTTTTTTTTTTTAACTGACAGCTTAACACCCTCTATGGCAACATTATCTAAGTGAGAATGGAAATTCATGCCATCGATCTTCATAGGTTCAACTGAAGTTTCTCTTTAAATGTTAATTAATCAGCATTTTTATTTTTGAGGGAACTCGAGATACCTCTCCCTACTGTAAAAAAAATAATACATTTTCAGTTTCAAATTTGATACCTTATAAAGAATTAACGTATTTTATTCAAAATTATTACGGAGATTTATCAACCTAATCTTGTAGACCTCTATGGCAACTTTAATTTTTTATTAATACCCTCTATGGCAACATTATCTAAGTGAGAATGGAAAATCATGCCATCTGTCCTCATAGGTTCAACTGAAGTTTCTCTTTAAATGTTAATTAATCAGCATTTTTATTTTTGAGAGAACTCGAGATACCTCTCCCTACTGTGAAAAAAAAAATACATTTTCAGGTTCAAATTTGATACCTTATAAAAAATTAACGTATTTTGTTCAACATTATTACGGAGATTTATCAACCCAATCTTGTAAACCCCACCCTTCCCTATATGCAGGTATATATTTGAAGACCATCCTTCTATTCGCTATGAATCTCTTCCTGACGACTTGGTTGTATACGACTTGCTGAATTGGAGTATAAACTATGCTTAGCAACAAGTTGAGCAAGTTTTAAATATTCTGAATGATGCAAAAAAAAAAGAAATGAATTTACACCCCTATAAGCCAATACGACCTTACTGCCACCTTTGTATTCTATGGATACTGACCTGTGTCTTTTAAATCATAGGCGTTGCAATAGCGCTACCTAAGTAAAGAACGATGTTGGTACAATGCATTATTTATTTATTTTTATTTTTGACCAGGGCACTTCGTATCAAAGGTGTTGTCGTAGAAACTTCAAAAAGGGCTTATTCGATTGGAAATTGAGACCACTAGTGCCCTTTTTAATAGTCGAAAGTGATTGGAGGGCAACTAACCCCCCTCTCACGCCCACTCTTCCCCAAACACATCCAATAAAATTTTTTAGATAGCCATTTTGTTAAAGGTAGTTGAAAAGTTCGGAAATTATGTCTTGGAGGATGACAAATCTCACCCCCTCCAGCCCTCAGGGCAAGGGTTGTAAGTTACACCTTGGGGGCATATAAGGCTTATATAGAGAGCGTTTTTGTAGAAACTTCAAAACGGCTCGTTCCATTGGAAATTGAAACGGCTAGTGCCCTTTTTAATAGTCGAAAGTGATTGAAGGGCAATTAACCCCCCTCCCACGCCCACCCTTTCCCCAAACACATCCAATCAAAATTTTGAGATAGCCATTTTGTTCAACGTAGTTGAAAAGTCTGGAAATTATGTCTTTGAATATGACAAACCCTGTACCCCTCAGAAGAAGGGTTGTATGTTATACCCTTGGGGCATATAAGGTTTTATAGAAAGCTTTGTCTTAGAAACTTCAAAAAGGGCTTTTTGATTGGAAATTGAGAGGGCTAGTGCCTTTGTTATCAGTCGAAAGCGATCGGAGGGCAAATGTACTCTCCCTTCCCCTTCACCATGCCCATCATTTCCTAAAACACTTCCAATCAAAATTTTGAGATAGTATTTGTTCAACGTAGTTGGAAGTTCCAGAAATTATGTCTTTGAGGATGACAAATCCCCCTCAACTCTCAGGACAAGGGTTGTAAGTTATGTCATTGTTGTTGTTGAGAGGTCCAGAAATAATGTCTTTAAGAAAGACCCCCCCCCCCCCCCTCCCCTACAGCTCTTAGGGCAAGGGTTGTAAGTTATGCCCTGGGGGCGTATAAGGTTCTTATAGAAAGGCTGGTCGTATATGCTTTAGAGGGGACTTATCGGAGTTATAATCAGAAGATCTAATGGCATTTTTAAGAGTCAGTGATCATAGCGTCAGTGTTCATTGTTTACATATAGTATGGCTTAATGGGTTATAGTAAATTTTATTGAGAAGAGGTATGCATGTTTTGACTTCTACTTTCTCGAAATACGAAAGGCATTAAGTTGAGTCTTTCAGGGATTGTTGAGGGTGTTGAACTAAAACATAAGATGTTATGTGTATGGGTTGTCAAAAGGTTGTAACTGAGGTATTACTGAGTATATTAATTTGGAATTTCCAGGAAATGATAAGGGAGATGATCAATTGACCAAAAAGGCAATATTTGCACGCTACTACTACTACTACAACTACTGCTACTTCTACTGCTACCACAAGTACTTTTACTACTACCACTACTATCGCAACAAGTACTACTTCTGGTGCAAGTACTACTAAGGCTGAGGATATTGAAAAAATATCTGAAGGAACGTTCAGAGGAAAGTTGAACTAAATCAAAGATACGATGTGTATACAGATTGTTAATACAGGCGTATCAGCAATATTTTTGGAACGGCTTGTCATATCAAGAGAAAACTTCAGTGGCATCATGAATGGGATGTTCATTTGACCAAAAAGCAAAATGTACCTTCTACTACTGCTGTTACTACTAATAATTATGCACTTTTGCATCTACCAATGTTCCTACTACTAATGGCATCATGAATGGGATGTTCATTTGACCAAAAAGCAAAATGTACCTTCTACTACTGCTGTTACTACTAATAATTATGCACTTTTGCATCTACCAATGTTCCTACTACTACCACTACTACTATGATACCAGTACAATTAAGGCTACACGTATGAAGGTGAAAATTTGACAGAATATTGAGGGGGAATTTGAACTAAATCAAAACGCACTATGTGCATATAGAATGTCAAAAGGATGTCTCTTAATAATTTATTCGGGTATTAAGTTGAATCTTTCGGAGAATACTTAAGGGGAAGATCAATTGACAAAGAGGTAATAAATGCTTGTCATTACTAACACTAATACCACTGCTACTTTTCCTTATGCTATGACTGCTACTAAATTACTCCAACTATTACTTCAATTGCAACAACTTGTAAATTTTAGAGTATTAAGGTGAAAGGGTGTCAAAAGCGCACATCAACAATAATTTTTGGATCGGCTTAACTTGTCAAGGTAAAACTTCCGGGGCATCATGAAAGCGATATTCAACTGACCAAAAGGCAATATGCACATGCTACTATCGCTGACAATACTGCCACTACTACTGCCAATATAACACCAACACTGCAACTACTTTTACTACCACCGAAACTACTGTGATAATAGAAGTATTAAGGCTAAGTCTATGAAGGTAAAAATTTGAGAGAATATAGATGGCAAACTCGAACTAACAAAGTAGACTATGTGCGTTTAGACTGTCAAAATTGTGTATCTTAAGAACTGGTTTGTGTATTAAGTTAGAACTCTCAGAGCATACTTAAAGGGGATGATCAATTGACCAAAAGGCAATATGTGCGCACTACTGCTAATGCTACTCCTACCGCAACGTTTACTAGTTTTACTATTAATATTGCTCCAATTATTACTTCTATCGCAACTACTTGTAAGGTTAAGGGCATGAAGATGAAAATTTAAAAAAATATACGACTATACAGGTTAAAAAAGAGCGAATCGGCAATATCATAGCAATGGTTAATTGTGTTGAGTAGTTATACTACTGCTGTGACTACCATTACAACTATGCCTAAGGGTTTGAAGGTGAAATTTTCAGAGAATATTTGTGAAAATTTCTGTTGTACGGATGACAACTTGCCATCCATATGCAGGCTGTCAAAAGAGCATATCAGCAATATCTTAGGAACAGTTTCATATGTGAAATTAAAACTCACAACGCTTGTTGTGGGGGATGTTGAACTAACCAAAAGACAATGTTTGCATAATAATACTACTGCATCCACTCCTTCAACTACTATTACTGCTACTATTATTATTGTTGCTACTACTACTACTGCTACTAAAGATAAGGCTACTGGTATTAACTCTGCTCCTACTGCTACTACTATAACTGCTGGTGCTACTAATACTATACTCCTAATAAATCTAAGGGTATGAAGGCGAAAATCTTGGGCAATATTGTAACAGCAGTGAAATAAATCAAAAAATACTATGCTCATATAAGTTGTCAAGAGGACGTATCAGCAATGCTTCAGGACCGGTTGAGGATATTAAGTTAAAAATTTCGTGTTGTATTGAAAAGATATTTTAAATAAGGTGCTATGTGCATACTGCTACTAATGCTACTACAACTATTGCTGCTACTCAAGCTAAGGGTATTAAGGTGAAGCTCTCAAGGGGTATTTAGGCGGATGCTGAACTAAATCAAAATGAGCTATGACCATGTAGATTGTCAAAAGGGTGACAAAGCAATATCATAATAACGACTTACATTATTACGTTAAACCTTTAAGGGTAAGCTCTGGCAGATTTTGAACTAGTCAAAAGACTCTATGTGTATACTTTTGATGCTACTTCTACGTTTGAGAGAGAGAAAGATGGGTTTATTAATATAAATAACAAAACAAGCAAATGGCCCAAAGCAAAGCTTGTTTAGGCTTACAACCCCAATAAACATACAAACAAAAACAATACGAAGAAGAAAATAAAAAAGAAAAGAAAAGAAAAGAAGAAGAAAAAAATTCAATTACCCTGCATTTCAATCGATACGGAATTACACATCAAAAAAGACAAAACAAAAAGAAACTAAAACCACTTGACCAGTATCGCCTAAAACAACCAACATCTTGGCTCCTCTTGAGGTCCACTCAACTATCAAAACCATAAATATTAAGGCAAAATAGCTTTAGTTCCCGCCAAAATTCAAGAAAATTATCCATGTTTTTCAAAGTCGTTGGTAAACAATTCCATGCATGGGGTCCTAGATGCCAAAAAGAAAGTTTACTGTGACTACTGACGATTAAGAGCATTAAGTTGAAACGTTTAGAGGGAGTTTCAATTAAATGAAAAAAATATACGTACACAAGCATTAAAAGGGCATAGAAGCATTATCATAGGAAGCGCTGCTCCTATCATAGTAAGTAAAATGTCATAGGCAGTGCTGCTCTATCATACTAAGTAAAATGTCAGGCAGCGCTGCTCTATCATGGTAAGTAAAATGTCAGGCAGCGCTGCTCTATCATGTAAGTATAGGCAGCGCTGCTCTATCATAGTAAGTAAAATGCCATAGGCGGCACTGCTCTATCATAGTAAGTAAAATGTCAGGCAGCGCTGCTCTATCATAGTAAGTAAAATGTCATAGGCAGTGCTGCTCTATCATAGTAAGTAAAATGTCAGGCAGCGCTGCTCTATCATTGTAAGTAAAATGTCAGGCAGCGCTGCTCTATCATAGTAAGTAAAATGTCATAGGCAGCGCTGCTCTATCATAGTAATTAAAATGTCAGGCAGCGCTGCTCTATCATAGTAAGTAAAATGTCATAGGCAGCACTGCTCTATCATAGTAAGTAAAATGTCATAGGCAGCACTACTCTATCATAGTAAGTAAAATGTCAGGCAGCGCTGCTCTATCATAGTAAGTAAAATGTCATAGGCAGTGCTGCTCTATCATAGTAAGTAAAATTTCAGGCAGCGCTGCTCTATCATAGTAAGTAAAATGTCAGGCAGCGCTGCTCTATCATAGTAAGTAAAATGTCATAGGCAGTGTTGCTCTATCATGGTAAGTAAAATGTCAGGCAGCGCTGCTCTATCATGTAAGTATAGGCAGCGCTGCTCTATCATAGTAAGTAAAATGCCATAGGCAGCACTGCTGTATCATAGCAAGTATTATCATTAATATTTTAAAGGAGCTAATTTGGTCGGAAATTCAAAATTCTAGTACCCTTTTTAAGAGTCAAAAGTGACTGGAGGGCAATCAGCCCACCTCTTTTAGCTCATAATTTTCCAAACACTTCCAATCAAAATATAAGATAGCTATTTTGTTCAGCATCTCTTGGGCTATTACCCAGGTCAACCTCCCCCTCCCCCTCCCCCAGAGCTATGCAGTTTGCTCACATTGTTTAAAAACCAAATGTTGCCTTAAGATTAAATCAAAATGCACTGTGTTAATGCTGATTCTCAATAAGGCATCTTGGCAGTATCCCAATGGTATTATGTTCAAACGTTTGGGGCTTCTATTACTACTTCTGCTCTTAAAATTTAACCATTCAAGATAGCTTAAGTGTATCCAAACTGTCAAAGAGCGTAGATAGATTTTTTTTGCAAATGGTATCAAGTTTTCTATTTCAGGTCAACCAGAGGAAGTATGAAACTAAATTAGACACTACTATTTGTGTCCAGATTTTTAAAAGGGTGTATGTTGTTAAAAATTGCTGAAAAATTTTCTCCAGCATACAAATAGCAAGCCAAACTATAAAGTCTTAAACAAATCGAAAAGGTTTAAACTATTATTTTCTTTTTCCCTGAAAAGACTTTGTCAATATAAACTGAACAAAAATTAGTTAAATTAATTATTTTATATAAAATTAAATGAAAAAACTTAATATTTTGACTTTTATAAATTTGGTAAATCTAATATTGTTAGCATTTTGTTGTAATAAATATAATAAAATTAAAGTGACAATGCACATTCATTTGTATCTTTTTTCAGTAAAGTGCAAATTATGTTGTGGCCTTGGGATGGTATAGGGGTTTTGAGCCCTACTTATGTTAATATCTGCTCGTTTTGAATTTGACTCAGTTACTAATCGTAATTTCTGTTCGTTTTGTGCTTCATTTATTTATCAATGCTGATTTGCGGTAGTTTTGTGCTATGTAGATTATTTGATTTTATTTCTGCTAACTCTATGTTTAATGGAGTTCTTTACTTTTCTTTGAAAAACTTATTTAGTGGAAAAATTTTATTTAATTAATACTAGTAAAAGTCTGCTGGCGGGCCCTTTTAATCACTCACTCTTAAATCATCTGAAGTGGGTGAGCACTGTTTCTCCATCCCAGTCGGTTGAAGCATCTGCTTAAAATCTACTACACCAAACTCGTTACATTTCTGAACTACTTGAGACTGAGACATTGGTAAACCTGACACACAACTAAAAGTGTCTGCTTTTGCAACATCTTAAAAAGTCTTCAGACGTTTTGTTTTATGTCATAGTTTCATCCAAGTCTAATGTGTCATGTATAATATGTATTTAATACATATATATATATATATATATATATATATATATATATATATATATATATATATATATATATATATATATATATATATATATATATATATATATTGTTTTCATTGTTTGGTAAATGACGACTTATACTTATTGGCGACATGACTGCCTGTCCATGGATTATTCTTTATGGTTGATTATGTATGGCTATGCTGTTTGACCTATGTGATTGTATGGATGTATGGATTAAGGTCTCATTCATGTTCTGGTCTATATTCACCACTAATTTAGGAAAACAGTCTTCTTTTTCTCCTTCTGTCTTCCTTTTTTTTTTGTGTGTTTGTGCTGTTGCATTGGGGATTTCTCTTTTCGTTATATATATATATATATATATATATATATATATATATATATATATATATATATATATATATATATGTATATATATATATATATATATATATACATATATATATATATATATGTATATATATATATATATATATATATATATATATATATATATATATATATATATATATACATATATATATATATATATATATATATATATATATATATATATATATATATATATATATATATATATATATATATATATATATATATATATATATATATATATATATATATATATGTACATTTTGTGTTTTAATTTCAGTTCCGGTAAATACGAGACGAACAAATCACGCGGCTCCTGTTCAAGGTCATAGATTCAAGGATATTTATGTGTTAACACCCTTATTCTGTGGCTATTGTAAGTAATGATTTCGTTTTTAATAGCTAAGAGCAAGTGTATACATTATGAACAAGGTTGCTGCTGTAAATATCCCAACTTAGAAAGAAAATCCATGTGTTTTTTTTTCTTTTTTCTTATGTTACTTATATTGACTAAAGGGGAGGGGGATTATACTATCTTTTTTAATTTGTTGTTGATCTTTTTTGATTTGTTGTTAAAAAACTCTTACCTATAATATGAAGTTGTTTCTAAAAAAATCGTTTCTATATTAACTATAGCCGATTCTCGTCTTTTCTGATTAGCGGACTTTTAAACTCATTCCTCCTTGGAGGTATAGATAGATAGATAGATAGATAAGTGTATTTCAAAAACCCGTGGGCCATATACACACAACATATAAATAAATAACAAACAAGCAAGGAAATTAACAACAGTACGAACACGCACAAAAACAGAATTAAACGCAAAAAGTACCAAATCTAACTACAAAAGAAATTGATCATATAAAACTTTTTCTTCTTATTAAAGATTTTTCTATATATACTCCCACTCGAAATATTGTGGTTGGGTTACTATTTTGTAGAATACCCGGAAGCATCAAATTAATCCCATGCAAATAAATTTCCCGTAAATCCAAGAGCACCGGGCATTTCCGGAGAAAATGATCCAAGTCTTCATCATCATCTTTACAAAGAGGACAAAGATACCGCCTATCAGGACCAACTATCATTTTATTTTTGTCGAACGTTTTTTGCCTGTTCTGGATTGGAAGACAATTTGCCCTAAGCTGAATCCAACGAAGTAGAATCATAGCCGGTAAATTAAGTTTAAAATAAACTTCCTCCCCAAAACTAGGTTTTGCCTGATTATAATGTTGTAGGGTTGTAGAATCAAGAACCAGCCCTTGCCAATGCTGAATTTCCTGACTCTCTAATATAAATCGTACCTGGCTTTCTAAATTTGCTGGTACATCGCGAGAGCAAAGACCATTATTCCATAAATAAGGCATTCCTACTTTTTCTAGTAATGATTTAATTTGGGATGGCCACGAGGTTTTTAAACCACATTTCAACATCTCTTCATATGCCACTCTTACTAGTCTATCTTCATTACTCTTAGTTAACTTCAACCAGAATCTAAGCATTAAAATATACCTACGTAGCTTTAAAGAAAGCTACTAGAAAGCTTATATGACTATCAGAATTACGTATCAGTTTGGGTATTATGGGATGTTAGAGAGGGGGATTGTGAATAGTAAAAAAGAGGGCTGGGTAGTAAAGTTAGGGAGCCGGTTGATTTACAATCCCTTTCGCTCCTTAAAGAAGCATCAAAGGATATCAACAAAGCTCATATTTGTGAAAGCAGAGTAGTATCGATCGTCAAAATTCTTTAATATTCCTCTTAATGACTCACCGCAGCAACAAGCTGCCCGAGGCCAAACATAGCAACGCACACTCCTCCTCCATCCCAACCTATTTAAAACCTCCTCTTTATACCCTCCCAAGTATTTTCCATTTCCCACAAATATTTCCTTACGACACCCTCCCACCCCGACCGCTGACGACCTACTTTCCGTTTAGCCCTAGATGGTAGGGCGAATAGGGCAATCTATCAACTTTCATCCGCAGAACGTGCCTTAGCCATCTCAACCTTTCTGTCATTATAGCCCTAGAAAGCGAGATTGAGCCATACTTTTCGTATAGCTTACTGTTTGAAGTTTGGTCAGTCAGCCGGGTACCTAGAAATTCTTTAATGCGAGTTAAAATGAAATCGAAGTCCTTCGCTTCAATACTTGTTGAACTGTCAAAAAAGCGGCACCTTTTTAAATCTCATACTTTCTTATAATAATGCTTCTTTTAATAATTTAATTATAATTATAATATAATTATGCTTCTTTTAATACTTTGTTAAAATTTTTGATCTAAATAAAGTGATTTGGCTGAAAGTCTTACCTACTCTATTCTTCCCATCTTCTGATAAAAGCCCCCCCCCCCCCCGAAGAAAAAAAATCCGTGTGTGCCTTGTTGACATTTTCCTATGCAAATCAGCCTACGTATATCTTCTTTTTTTTTGGTAATAGATCTTGCCATTTTTGGTAATTGCTATTCAAATTCTAAATTTATTTTAACGCTGAGTAAATCAGCGTCGAAACTGACAAAATCGAAACTATAGTAAGATTATCGAATTCTAAAGGACAATCCTGAAAAAATGAAAACAAAAACATGAGAACGCTGATCAGGTACGTAATTGCTCTTTTAGTGGGGGGGGGGGGAGAGAAACTCCTATTTCGCGCTGAGAATCAAAATTAACAAGGTTTATATCAAATTCTCCGTCTTTATATATACAAGAGAGGCAATCAGATTTGTAGATTCAATTTGTTTCATTTTTTAGCAAACTGTTATATTTTCTCCCCCCCCCCAAAAAAAAACTTAAAAAAGTTAACCTTAAAAGTAAAAAAGTAACTTTTCCTCCTGTACTAATTTCCAAATTTATTTTGATATAGGGTCTCTATGATTTATTCAATGATTGTCTTCTTGTGTTTTTGTAATACCGTCTTTATTTTCATTAAAAAAAAGACTTGAATATAGTTGAATTAAATTTGACACATTTTCACGAGAATTTCTCATCCCTTAAAATATAAATCCTTACAGCATATTGAAGTCCCCCCCATGTCAAATATCATTTTTATTTTGATTTAGTGTCTCTATGATTTATCAATTGTGTTTGTTCACTTTCGGTTTTTACATTACCGTTTTTATTTTCACCTTTTTGGGTATTTACTTCTTCGGTCTGCTTATCTGTTTGCTTTTCATTTTTATGGCACTTGTACTACCAAGTGACATATAGCGTTCGCAAATTCTGTCGGTGTGTTTCTCCCGGTTTTGCTACTTTAGGTACTTCCTAAAGTAGGTACTAGGTAAGCTAGGACGGTTAAATCAGGCAGGCGTATCAGGAACTAGACTAGATTAATTTGAAATTGTCTTTTCCCCGATTCGACCATCTGGGGGGGAGTGGGGGGCGGTTAAATAGGGAAAATTAGAAAAGGTGAGGCATTTTTAACTTACGAACGGGTGATCGAATCTTAATGAAATTTGATGTTTGGAAGGATATCGTATCTCAAAGCTCTTATTTTAAATCCCGATCAGATCTGGTGACATTGGGGGAGTTGGGGAAGGGGGACCTAAAATCTTGGAAAACGCTTAGAGTGGAGGGATCGGGATGAATCTTGGTGGGAAAAATAAGCAAAAGTCCTAGATACGCGATTGATATAACCGGAACGGATCCGCTCCCTTTGGAGGAGTGGGGGGGGGGTTAAAAAATAGGTTATTTTTAACTAAAGAAGGAGTAATCGGATCTTTATGAAATTTGATGTTTGGAAGGATATCTTGTCTCAGAGCTCTTATTTTAGATCCTGACCGGACCTGGTTACTTTGGGGGGAGTTGGGGGGGGGACCTAAAATCTTGGAAAACGCTTAGAGTAGAGGGATCGGGATGAAACTTGGTGGGAAAAATAAGCACAAGTCCTAGATATGTGATTGATATAACCGGAACGGATTCACTCTCTTTGGGGGAGTTGGGCGGGGGAGAGGGTTAATTCTGAAAAATTAGAAAAAATCGGATATTTTTAACTTACGAAGGAGTGATCGGATCTTAATGGAATTTGATATCGGAAGGATATCGTGTCTCAGAGCTTTTATTTGAAATCCCGACCGGATCCAGTGACATCGGGGGGAGTTGGGGGAGAGTCTAAAATCTTGGAAAACGCTTAGAGTGGAGGGATCGGGATGAAACTCGGCGGAAAAAATAAGCACAAGTCCTTTTTACGTGATTGACATAACTGGAACGGTTCAGCTCTCTTTGAGGGGGGAGGGAGGATTAATTTTAAAAAAATTAGAAAAATTAGGTATTTTTTACTTACGAAGGAGTGATCGGATCTTAATGAAATTTCATATTTAGAAGGACCTCGTAACTCAGATCTCTTATTTTAAATCCCGACTGGATCCAGTGTCATTGGGGGGGAGGGGGACCGAAAATCTTGGAAAACGCTTAAAGTGGAGAGATCAGGATGAAACTTGGTGTGAAGAATAAGCACAAGTCCAAGACACGTGAATGACATAACCGGGCCGAATCTGCTCTCTTTGGTGGAGTTGGGGGGGGAGTAATTTGGAAAAATTAGAAAAAACGAGGTATTTGTTATTTACGAGCTGGTTATCAGATCTTAGTTAAATTTGATATTTAGAAGTATTTTGTGCTTTAGAACTCTCATTTTAAATCCCGACCAGATCTGGTGGCATTGGTGGGAGTTGGAGGGGGAAACTGGATTTCTTGGAAAACGAGAAAATCGAGGTATCTTACGAATGGGTGATCGGATCTTAATGAAACTTGATTCATAGAAGAATCTTATTTCTCAGATGCTCCATTTTCAATTGGAATCGGATCTGGGGACATAGAGGGTTTGGGGGGGGGACCAGAAATCTTGGAAAACGCTTAGAGTTGAGAGATCGGGATGAAACTTGATGGGAAAAATAAGCACAAGCTATAGATACGAAATCGACATAACTGGAACGAATATGTTCTCTTTAGGGGAGCCGGCGGTTGTTATTGTCGAAAAATTAGAAAAATAGAGGTATTTTAACTTAAGAACAGGTGACTGAATCTTAATGAAATATGATATTTTGAAGGAACCCTTTTCTCAGAGCTCTTACTTCAAATCCCGACCAGATCTGTTGAAACTAGGGAGACTTGGAGGGGGAAACCGGAAATCTTGGAAAACGCTTATAAATGTCGTAGATACGTGATTGATATAACTGGACTGAATCTGCTCTCTTTAGAGGAGTTACGGGATGGGGTTCAGTGCTTTGGCGAGTTTAGTGCTTCTGGATGTGCTAGGACGATGAAAATTGGTGGGCGTGTTAGGTAGCGGTACAAATTGACTTGATAAACTCGTTTTTCCCGATTTTACCATCTGAGGGGCTGTAGGGAGAGGCAAAATTAGAAAAATTGAGGTATTTTTAACTTACGAATGGGTGATCGAATGTTAATGAATTTTGATATTTAGAAGGACCTCGTGACTCAGAGCTCTTATTTTAAATCCTGAACGGCATTAAGCCTCTGATTTTCCTTTTAAAGCCAACTATTGAATCTTAGAATTTTGCTAGAGCTTATACCATATGAGCTCTTGGCTCTTCTGACCTAGTCACAAGTGCCATATGAGCTCTTAGCTCTTGTTTTTTCTTCTCTTTGTTTTGTTTTTCGTCTCACTCAAGCTAAGCTCTTGAGTCAAAGCTAAGTAACTGGTTATATTGTTTATTTTAAATAATAAATTTATTGATTGAATTGATTGAACTATCTACCTGTTTGACATCTTCTATATATAAATCCACATATTGCGGTCTAATTCATTGGGGAAATTTAATATAAAAAAAAACAAGTTCTTCCAACTGAAAGTAAGGAGCAACACTAAAACTGAAAACGATTTGAAATTATTACGAATATGAAAGGGATTGCTCCCCCTCAACACCTCACTGTTTACGCTAGAGTGTTTAAGCACTTTTTAGAAAAGCTTCTTATTGTTCTAATTAAAGGAACATAGCATTTCAGGAGTTGTAGTTAAAGGATTGGGACATAGTTTAAACTTTAGCGTAAAGAGCGAGGGGCTGAGGAAGAGCAACCCACTCATATAAGTAATAACTTCTGTTCGCCTTAACTTTTAATGTTGCTCCTTACTCACAGTAGGAAAAACTTGTTTTTTCTATGGATTTTCTGATCGTTTTTAAATAATGCCAGGAAACACCTCCACGAAAAATCCCTAGTCGTGACGGATTAATTCCCTCGACAATTCAATCCTGGTGAAAATTTACCGAGGAAACTTAACCTTAACATCTCCACGTGTAAAATTGAATCCGCATAGGGATTCTGGGAAATTCCCCCAGTGTAAAATTTTTCCTGAAAAATTCACGAAAAATTCCCTCTCGATGGAAAATTATCCCTGTAGAAAATCACAATTGCAGAATATTCGCCTCCTCCCCCAATCGAAAAATGCATGCATACTTCTCATTAACAAAGGCTGTATGTAAACAGTGGGCAAACTTTGTAGCTTAAAAATATTTCCCCAGGGGCTGTGGGGGTTCATGATATCCAAAGGCATAGTTATTCGGCCTTTCAACGATGCTGAACACAATGGCTATCTCAAAATTTTGATCAGACGATTTGGAAAAAACAGGAGCGTGGGAGCGTGCCGAATTGTCCTCCATTTTTTGGTCATTTAAAGTTGGTCACTAAAACTTTTAATTTTCTTTCGAATGAGCCCTCTCCTGATATTCTAGGATCATTGTGTCGATACGACCATCCCTAGAAAAAAAAGTAAACACGCATCCGTGATCTTTCTTCTACCAAAAAATACAAAATTCCACATTTTTGTACATAGAAGCTTGAATTATTCTCTGATATGCGGAATCTGATGGTGATTTCATTAAGATTCTGATTTTTATGGGTGTTTTTCCCTTTTCTCGAAAATCGGGGTTTTTTCAGGCTGTTTTCTGAGTTTAATCTTACCCGGATTGGTAAGACTAAACTTAATTAATCTTATATATTTGAAATCAGTTCAAAATTCCGATTCTTTTGATATAACTATTGGTATCAAAATTCCGTTTCTTAGAGTTCCGGTTACTATTGAGCTGGGTCGCTCCCCACGAACTGTTTGATACAGCTTGCTCCAACAGTACAGATACAATTGCAAGTCGAATTGCAAACTCCTTTCTAGTGATAGAATGAGTCAGTATCGAAATTGAATAAGTCGAAACTATAGTGAGGTTTTTGAATTCTGAAGTTGGAATTTTGGAAATAAAAATTATAGAAATGAAAGTGCTAATCAAGCATGTAAGGAATTGAGTTTATAGTGAGGGTGGGTTCGTGTTTCCTGCAGGGAAAGGGAATCAAAAGTAAACAATATTTGCATTTCCCTTTGTAATAGAACTAGTTAGAACTAGTTCTAACTTTTTTTAAATTTTTTTTTAATTTTCTAGTAAAGAAAATTAGAATTAGTCTTACTACCTTTTTCTATTTTCCAGATTCAATTTGTTTGAGCTCTTAGGAATTTTTTTGGTTCCCCTGTGCGAAATAGGAACCCCCTCCTCCCTAAAATAGGTAACTGCAAACGGGCTTGTTGACATTTTCCTGTTCATAAATTGACCTATACCGATTTATTTCTTTGAGATCCGTTTTACTTCAACACTACAGATGTCATTTCGATTCAAATTTGAGACTTCTGTGTAAGAATGAGTCTGTGTCAAAAAGGAAAAAATTCGAAACTATAGTGAGATTATCGAAGTCTAAATGGACATTTATGGTTCTATTGTAGCCATTTTACTGATGTACTCTGCAGTGTACAGTATATGTAATTGCACACTACAATGACCATTATAGTTTCATAGTTGAGTTTTAATTTCATGGTTTGGGTTTTATAGATTGAATTAATAGTTTTTTTGCTATAAAATAAACGTTGTAGTTCAAACAATTGTTAGCAAAAATGCTTTTTTTAATTCAAATGTTTTTAAATTGTTTTTTTTTTACAAATGCATTTTTTCGCTTATTTCAAGTTAAAAAAATTGAAACTACACAATGGGAGAGGACTGGAAGGCTAGATCAGATTTTCTTTCTTATATCCGATTCAAAGGGGAATTTTGTTGTAATTCACTTTTTTGGTGCCCCCCCCTAAAAAAATTAATTCCACACGTGCCTAATTGAATTTCCTTTCTATAAATCAACCTGTGTAGATCTATTTCATTGAAGAAATAAAATTCTGTCGAGAAATCGAAATTGAAAGTGTCGTAACCGTAGCGAGATTATCGGAGATTAAATAGCCATTTCGAAAATGATTTTGAAAGACCTTAATTTTTAAAGAATAGCATCGTTTGTGAAAGCAAACGTTTCATTTGGCGAAAAGCCATTTAAAAAGCCTTTGAAAGCATTTAAGGCAGCAAGGATTACCTGATGGAATGATAAATCGGCGATGGTGGCAACTTTATAATTTTTGGGGATTGACTCCTTTTTTTATTTAATTGCTGTAGCTAAAGACACTTAATCACAAAAACACACAAATCACCTAATCACTAAACACCAAATCAGAAAAATTGCTAAACACCAAAATCACCTAATTAAGTGACAAATCAGATGGCGATGGCGGCAGTGAGTGATGGCGGCAGCTCTATAAGTTCCAAAATTAAACCCTTTTTCTATTACTTGAGACACGATCACCTAAATCACCAAAAATTACTAAACTTCAAATCACTAAACACCAAAAAAAAAAAACTATTCTGTGATAAATATGCGGTAGCGGCAACTACGACTTCAAAATTGACTCTTTTTTGAATTTGTAAATTGAGCTATTGGCAATTTCTAAACAGAAAAATCATGCTTAGTCCCTATGATTTTTGCTTACATTACCAAGGACACAAAAAATTAGGCATTTACGATATGAATCTTGAAAAAAACGATATATATTTTGAAAGCAAATCAAGGTTTCTTTTGAAATGCAATTTTGAAATATTAAAGTGTCTATTGGAGTAAATATTAAATATTGAAATATCGAATATTTAAATATTGAATTATTGAAAGCAATATTTTTAAAAGCAAGGTTTCTATTGTGAAAGCATCAACAACAATAATAATGAAATTAGGAAATCCCTGCAATAGCCAAGATTACATCAAATAAATAATAAAAGCAGATTGATTCTTAAAAATACAATACTATTTTATAACAAAAGAAAATGTTTAAAATATATTTTGTTTTTAATAAAGTGCAGTTGACGCTCCGACCTTGATCAAATCTACAGATGTGATAGCCCTATTCCTTTTGAAAGACTACTACTCCTACTCTTCTATTGTAGGTTATCACATGTATTGAACGTGGGGATCAGGGTTGCCACCACGGTCAGTTCTTTAAGCGCTAAAATTGCCCAATTTTGCGTATTATACAGCGATTTCCTGGCCTATAGTAAAAATAATACTCTAAAAAGTATTATGTGTAGGTACCTGATTATATTTGATGGAAATATGCCAATTAATTGTTCGGGGTCCCAATTAAAGGACATATTTACAAAAGCAGTAGAATAAATTTCAAATTACGATCAGATAATTTAAAAAGAGTCTATGACGGGACCAAAAAAGATATGTGGAACAAAAAATTCGTTGCAGAGTATACTCTGTTATCTTGTGGAACTGGTCTTTAACTCGACCAAGCAATCTATAAGATTTTCTTAACATGAATGAACTTTTCTTAAGAAGACTAATTTGCTAAGGCTAGCAATGAGTCATGAGTGAAAGGTTACATTGGGTAACAGAAAGATCGATCAAGTGGACAGCTTCACTTACCTTGGTAGTATAATTAGTGAAGACGGTAAGAGCAGTGAATATGTTCAAAGTAAAATAGTAAATAGTAAAATAAAATAGTAAAAAAAGTGAAAAATAGTAAAATAGTAA
Organism: Artemia franciscana; assembly: GCF_032884065.1. Lineage (NCBI taxonomy): Eukaryota > Metazoa > Arthropoda > Branchiopoda > Anostraca > Artemiidae > Artemia > Artemia franciscana. The sequence continues at coordinate 25,019,652 of NC_088883.1, read as the reverse complement.
ATAGTAAAATAAAAAAATAAAAGTAAAATAGCCAAGGCTCAGCGTGTTTTTTCACAGTTGAAAAAGTGTGGAAGAATAGGAAGATAATTCTGCAAACCAAGATTAGAATATTGAAAGCTACAGTGATGACAGTGGTCAAATATGGTTTTGAAGCATGGATCCTCCAAAAAAATAGAGGAATATTTGCTAGATGTTTTACAGAGAAACTGTCTACGGATTTTTTTGGGTACCCGATTGACTGACCGTATTTCAAATAGTCTGCTGTACGAAAAGTGTGGTTAATTCCCACTTTCTATGGCTATAATGAGAGAAAAGTTTAGATGGCTAACGTTCTGCGGATGAAGGATGACAGATTGCCGAATATTGTCCTTTTTGCCCAACCGTCTAGGGCTAAAGGGAAAGCAGGTCGTCTGCGGTTGAGGTGAGAGGATGCCGCAAGGAAAGATTTAAGGGAAATAGGAATTTCCCAGGAGGATGTAAAGAGGGAAGCTTTGAATAGATTGGGATGGAGGAGGAGCATGCGTGGCTGTGTTTGCCTTTGGGTGCTTGGTGCTGCGGTGATTTGTTGATGGTAGTAGTAGTAGCAGTGTGGTAACTAAAATTCCTTTTAGTACAAGTTACTGCTGTTGGGTTTTCGTGAAATCGTAAGTTTTAGTGGTAACATAAACTTTAAAGCAAGAAGGATTTCAAAACTACCTTTTTTTCCTCCTTGACTCATCTTAGGTCTGTTCATACTTGAAAACTGTTCTGAGTTCTGAGTTCTTTATTTAACATTAAAATCCATAAACAAAAAATTGCTTCAAGACAATCTCCCCCATAAGGCTCCATGGCCGGGAAAGAACAGGGGAGAAAAAAATACCAACAACAAAAAAATACAAACAAAAACCAAAAAACAAAATTGAGTCGCCCACCTTAATAATCTCCAAAAAATGACAAGCTAGGCAGGGGGTAGCACATGATTTCACCAACTCAATTAAATATCCAATTTAATCCAGAGACATCAACTCCAAGGGAAACCGGGATAAAAAATAAAGAGACAAAAAAAAACAACAAACAAACAAAATCATTTACTAGCTAGAAAATCTCTAACATAATTTTTGAACATACCAAACGAGTGGCAGCTTCGTACGAACTCTGGGGGCGTGTTCCAGATCCTGTTGCAAGCTGTCAGAGGGTTGAAGTCAGACCTCACTGACGGTGTGTGAAGAACCAGTAAATTACTTAGAGAACCTCTTGATACATTTATTTCATTTAAATCAGGGCAAGCCTTTGAGACTCTGGAGAAAATGAGAAAACATGACTTTTCAACATTTAAGGCAAGATAATTTACATCAAACCACTGGATAACTCTTTCAAAAAGGGCTATCATCCTTGAACGAAGATCAGACTCAGTTCTACCAGTTGTGCCAAGAGTACTGTCATCAGCAAAAGCAATAAGTGTATCCGGTAAGGACAAACTCTTGTCACAGCTAGTGACGGATACTGGTTGACAAAGACGACAGCAAATGGTAGGTTTTGAATTTTTAACCGCATTAATAAGGTCATTGACGTAGATTAAAAAGAGTTCCGGCCCAATGACAGATCCTTGTGGAAAGCCAAACTCTATTCCAGAAGGATTAGTAAAGTCCGGATGAACCGAGATGACTCGACCAGATAAATATGATAGAAACCATGAATAAGCATTCCCTCTTATACCAATATGGGACATTTTCAGAAGAAGAATCTTGTGTGTTAATGAGTCAAACGCTTTTCGATCATCAAGAAAAAGAGCAGCAGGTATCAAACCAGAGTCAAGAGCCGAATTTAAATAATTCAAGAGAGTTGCACATGCATGCTCAGTTGAATGTTTCGCCCTATAACCAAATTGAAAATCATGAAAAAAGTGTTTAGAATTAAGAAAATCAAAAAGTCGAGAAAGCATAGCTTTTTCAAAAATTTTACTAAACACTGATAAAAGAGATATGGGACGATAATTTGCAGGATCATTCCTTGATCCACCTTTAAAAAGGATGATAACACGAGCACGCTTTAGAGCACTTGGGAAGACACCATTTTCAAAAGAAAGATTGACAAGTCTCGTGAGGGCACACACAATGACAGGAAGAATAAACTTGACAACCTTAGTCGGAATACGGTCTGGGCCAGAGGATGAAGAACCCCTCAAACAATTGACAATTCTGGCTATTTCAGCTTCAGAGACAGGTTCCAATGCCATTGATTTAGGACAAGGTGGTCCTAGATAAGACCTAAAATCAGGTAGAGAAGAAGAAGGACTTACAGAAGAGGCTGTAGTTTTGCCGATATTAGCAAAATAGGAAGTAAACGCGTCTTTAACTTTTAGCTCACCCTCTACATTTTTCCCGTCAATCACAACACTGGAAGGGACAGAAGGAGGCAGAAAAGATGGCCTGATAACATAATTGATTACTTGCCATGTCTTCCTAATGTCTTTACCGCACGCAGAGAATTTTCTATGATAAAATAACGAGTTAGCCCTTCGGCAAAGCGAATTGTAAACTCTTCTATAAGCTTTGAAAAGTTGAAGCCGAGAATCACGCGAAAATGGCTTAGAGCACCTGTAAGCCTTCCAAAGATAGTTTTTCTTCCTCCAACTTTTAAGGAGTCCAGGGGTCATCCAAGGATTCAAAGGGGTCGTTCTTTTCGTTGCTGGATTCGACTGGGGTGCATCACATGTATCAAAGATAACTTCTTTCAAAGAATCATAAAACGAATTAAACAAAGAATCTATGTCAGATCCATTTTCAGAAATACTCCACGAACGACCTGCCAACCGTGACCTAAGAATATGCAAGCCCTGATCATTAAATTTTAAAGAGGAAAAACCAGCTTCTTGGCTCCTCCTTGGTAACGAATCGGAAAAATCATACACGGAAAAAACAGGAAAATGGTCTGAGATATCACTCATCAATATAGAATTTCGCACCAAGGTCAAAGATGAAAAAATATTATCAAGCAAAGAAGCGGTAGTGTTAGTTATGCGAGTTGGAATGCATGCAGAAGGTAGTGTTCCACAAGCGAGCATTGTCGAAAGAAAATCCAAGGACGAGGATGACCTCCGGTCACACAAATTAAGGTTGAAGTCGCCCACAATTACAAGTTCACATGAATGAAGTCGGATTATTTCCAAGACCTCATCAAGAATCTGAAGGAAAGAGGGAACAGACCCACTAGGAGACCGGTATATATTACCAACAATCATAGTTTTAACTTGGGTTTTAATCTCAATAAATATGGATTAAAAAATTCCTTCTTCATTTCTTGACAGGTCATGTCTAACAGAGCACGGAAGATATTCCGAAACATAAACAGCAAGGCCACCTTTAGCCATCCTACTTCGATTCAAATATTCCATCTTGTATCCAGGGAGATCCAATAGAGATTCGTTTTTTGAATCAAGGAAAGTCTCACAAAGACCAATGAAGTCAGGGTGGCCACTACGCACTATTTTTTTCAACTCATCAAACGAAGAGCAAAGACCCTGAACATTAAGCTGAAGTACAAACAATCTACCATCTCGTTTGGATACTCGATCTAAATCCGATTCGTATTTACTACTAACTGAAAAATGGGGATTTGATGGTGATTTGTTAGACTGACCTACTGAATTATTTATCGAACTAAGAACATCAATTGGGTTATTTTGAAGACGAAATAGTCGCTCACCCAAGGAGGAGATGTCACCCAAACTAGAGTCAGACAAATTAAAAAAAAAACAACATATAAACTATGATCCATCATGCGCCACCCACCACCCAGCTTGGCATCTTCATAACAATGACATGTGGACAGCAACTAGGCAAACAGAACAATGAACTCATTTTTTGAGAAAAAAGAAACTGAAACAGAAAAAATAAAGGCTAAAAACAGAAAACTTGAATAAGAAAAAAATTTGTATACAAAATGAAAAACAACAAGAACATAACTAAATCTCCCATTTATTTCTCCCACTTTTATTTCGCTTATTTAAAAAGTATAAAAAAAAGTTTTGTGGAGTATCACCTTTTCCTCACTGTTGCCTTGTTAAGTCACAAGATTAACAGCAAAATTAATTATATCAACGAAGTTCACTGGTCTGGAAAACTCAAGAATTAACAACCGGTTAATTTCCCAAGACGACTACACCTTTTAAAGAAAGCAACAATTTCTTAATCCGTCTGTTCCTATGTGTTTTTGGCTTTTTTTAATTAGTGATTTTCCACCCACGTTTTTTTTAAGAATTTGGTACCCGTTAATACCAAAAACTGCGTTACTACATATGGATGTCTTTTTGATTAAAATATGAATTCCCAACGTTCTCTAATTTTATAAATATATGCAGTTTTTGTAAATTTTCTTAGCCAATGAAAACAATCGGATTTCCTTTTGCATAACTTTGGGACTTGAAGCAGTGCAACACATACTATAAAAAATCATGGTTCTTGTTCTTAGTGAATTCTTATTCTTAGTGAATAATTTGTAGAGAATTTGTCATAGTATGTGTTGAAGTGTTTTACTAGCCTTCATGGGTGAGCCAAACATGATACCTAGATATTTCAAAGAAGATATAGAAATATTGATGGGCCAACATGAACAGTTTCAGGAAATTACTGAAAAGGGGATTAGACGACTAATTCAGTTTTTGAGGAGGTGACTTGGAGGCTCCTTTTGTCATTTATGCTCCACTACAGGACTAAAAACAAGACATTCGATTGAATGTCTTGAACAGTTTCAGGAGATTGCTGAGAAGGACATTAGACGACTAATTCAGTTTTTGAGGAGGTGACTAACTTAGTTTTTGAGGAGGTGACTTGAAGGCTCCTTGTGTCATAGAAACTCCACTACGTGACTAAAAACACAGTTTCAGGAGATTGCTGAGAAGTGCATTAGACGACTAACTCAGTTTTTTGAGGAGGTGACTAACTCAGTTTTTGAGGAGGTGACTTGGAGGCTCCTTGTGTCATAAAAACTCCACTACAGGACTAAAAACAAGACATTCGGATTGAATGTCTTGAACAGTTTCTGGAGAGTGCTTGGAAGGGCATTAGACGACTAACTCAGTTTTTGAGGAGGTGACTTGAAAGCTCCTTGTGTCATAAAAACTCCACTACAGGACTAAAAACAAGACATTCGGATTGAATGTCTTGAACAGTTTCAGGAGATTGTTTAGAATTGCTGAGATAAATGTAACTCGAACAAGCATTCTATGCGCTACGCTTTTATTTGCTTCACTTCAGCGTGAATTCAACCAACTTCACTTCAAACCATAATAATAGTTTGGGCGGTACTAATAGATGAACCATAGAAGAAACCTAAATATTTCCGAAAAGAAGGGGTGGGATCAATTGGTGGGCTAACATGACTAATTTCGCGAGGTTGCTGAGAAAGGCCCTAGATGACAAAATCAAAGTCATATGTTTAGTAGTTATGATCGGTGATTTATGACATGTTTTATTTTCGGTTCTCATGAGAAAGACATCATCTACATGACTAGTTTTAGGAGGTTGTTGAGAAAGGCTCTAGATGAAAAAATCAAAGTCATATTTTTAGTAGTTATGATCGGTGATTTATAACGTTTTTTATTTTCGGTTCTCATGAGAAAGACATCATCTACATGACTAGTTTCGGGAGGTTGCTGAGAAAGGCCCTAAATGACAAAATCAAAGTCATATTTTTAGTAGTTTTGATCGGCGATTTATGACATTTTTATTTTCGGTTCTTATGAGAAAGACATCATCCCCATGACTAGTTTCGGGAGGTTGCTGAGAAAGGCCCTAGGTGACAAAATCAAAGTCATATTTTTAGTAGTAATGATTGGTTATTTATGACATTTTTCATTTTTGATTCTCATAAGAAAGACATCATCTCCAGTAAATAATATCTCAGACTAATTTTCTCCTTTTTATGGCACTTGGTATTAACCAAGTGACATATAGCAGTCGCCAATTCTGTCGGTCTGTCTGTCTGTCGGTCTGTCGGTCTGTCGGTCTGTCCCGGTTTTGCTACTTTAGGCACTTCCAGGTAAGCTAGGACGATGAAATTTGGCAAGCGTATCAGGGACCGCACCAGATTAAATTAGAAATAGTCGTTTTCCCGATTTGACCATCTGGGGGGGAGTGGGGGCCCGGTTAATTCGCAAAAAATAGAAAAAATGAAGTATTTTTAACTTATCAGCGGGTATTTGGATCTTAATGAAATTTCATGTTTGGAATGATATTGTGTCTTAGAGCTCTTATTTTAAATCCCGACCGGATCTGATGACATTGGGGGGAGTCGGAGGGGGAAAACCTAAAGTCCCGGTTTTGCTACTTTAGGCACTTCCAGGTAAGCTAGGACGATGAAATTTGGCAAGCGTATCAGGGACCGGACCAGATTAAATTAGAAATAGTCGTTTTCCCGATTTGACCATCTGGGGGGGGGAGTAGGGGCCGGTTAATTCCGAAAAATAGAAAAAATGAAGTATTTTTAACTTATGAGCGGGTGATTGGATCTTAATGAAATTTGATGTTTGGAATGATATTGTGTCTCAGAGCTCTTATTTTAAATCCCGACTGGGTCTGATGACATTGGGGGGAGTTGGAGGGGGGAAACCTAAAATCTTGGAAAACACTTAGAGTAGAGGGATCGGGATGAAACTTGATGGGAAAAATAAGCGCAAGTCCTAGATACATGATTGACATAATCGGAACTTATTTGTTCTCTTTGGGGTAGTTGGGGGGGGGAGTAAGTCTTAAAAATTAGAAAAATGAGGTATTTTCAACTTGCGAACGGGTGATCGGATCTCAATGAAATTTGATGTTTAGAAGGATATCGTGTCTTAGAGCTCTTATTTTAAATCCCGACCAGATCTTGTGATGGGGGCGGGGAGTTGGGAGGGGGAACCTAAAACTTGGAAAACACTTAGAGTGGAGGGATCGGGATGAAACATGGTGGGAAAAATAAACACAAGTCCTAGATAGATGATTGACATAAACGGAACGGATCCGCTCTCTTTTGGGTAGTTGGGGGGGGGGGGGTTAATTCTGAAAAATTAGAAAAAATGAGGTATTTTTAACTTACGAACGGGTGATTGGATCTCCATGAAATTTGATTTTTAGAAGGATATCGTGGCTCAAAGCTCTTATTTTAAATCCTGACCGGATCTGGTGACATTGGGGGAAGTTTGGGGTGGGGAGACCTAAAATGATGGGAAACGCTTAGATTGGAGGGATTGGGATGAAACTTGGTTGGAAAAATAAGCAAAAGTCTTGCATACGTAATTTACATAATTGGAACGGATCCGCTCAATTGCGGGGGGGGGGTAATTCTGAAAAATAAGAAAAATAACGTATTTTTAACTTACGAAGGAGTGATCGGATCTTCATGAAACTTCATATTTAGAAGGACCTCGTAACTCTGATATCTTATTTTAAATCTCAACCGGATCAAACGTAATTGGGGGGGGGGGCAGTTGGGGGGACCGGAAATCTTAGAAAATACTTAAAGCGGTGAGATCAGGATGAAACTGGATGGGAAGAATAGAAACCTGTCTAAGATACGTGACTGACATAACTGGACCGGATCTGCTCTCTTTGGTGGAATTGGGAGGGGGGAGGTAATTTTGAAAATTGAGGTATTTGTAACTTACGAAAGGGTGACCAGATCTTAATGAAATTGGATATTTAGAAGGATCTTGTGCTATAAAGTTTAACTTTAGGTTCTGACCTTCTTACAAGTGCCAAATGAGCTCTTGGCTCTTGGCTCTTCCGACCTCGTACCATATGAGCTCTCGGCTCTTCCGACCTCGTCCAAATGAGCTCTTGGCTCTTCCGACCTCGTACCATATGAGCTCTCGGCTCTTCCGACCTCGTCACAAGTGCCATATGAGCTCTTAGCTCTTGTTTATGATAGGTATTGCTGTTTGAACAAGAGCCATATGCAGTATCCTTGTTCTAGCGGGTTGAATTACCGAAAGAGGTTTTCGGGGGATGGTTACCAAAAGAATGAAGAAAAAGATGTTCATCTCCTGTAAAATCTTTTTTACCTCTATTTTCGTAACCAGATTACGAGTCGGAGAACTTTTTTTGGGGGGGGGGGCAAACCAAGAAACCTCCCTGGATACGGCTCTGTTGCTCCAATATACACCGTACAGAACTTCTATACATGGGGAATGGGAATTATTAAAATGAAACCCTGCCTTGTTTTAGTGCTAAATCTCATTAAGAAAATAAAACTTTTATATCAATATTACCTTTTTCATTTTTATGTCAGTTTAGGTGTGGATATGAAATATTGCGTAACAATTTAAAAGTACTAATAGCACAGGAAGGAAATGCTTTCTAGACCCTCCTTATTTCTGTACAGTGTATATACTTGAAAACCGTGATTTTCTAATGTTTTTGGATTATTTAAGTCATGAAGTTTTTAGAGCAGGACCTTATTTCTGTCAGAGTTGTCGCGTTGAATAAGTAAAGCCAATTGTTTCAATTTGACGACGTTTTTTGCCCGCAAAATTTCACCCATTAATAATCTGTCTCCTTGATGACGTTTACACCTTTAGAGTGGAGTTGCGCCTTCTCAAGCTATTTGGTGGCAATAATATATGCAAAATACTATTTTGCTGATTTTTCACCCAGTTTTTTTTTGTGCTGCTACGACCAAGAAGTGCGAAATAAGAATTTTCTAATTTTTAAGGATATATGTGGTTCGAAACAATTCAGTCACGATTTCTTTTCACTGTCCTTGCTACCGTAAACCCCATCAAAACATACTCCTTGTCAATGATTTATGTGACAGGATCCGTAGCTTTTTTTTATCGCTGCATCTGGTTATTGATATTAAAACTAAATTTTCTGTAATGACAAGTTACCTGACTTAATGCTGTTTCATAATTATTGATTTATTTTAATGGCTTGTACCATAGCAACAGTTACCTTTTTTTGTCATGCCATTGTTCTTCTGCTGGTTCAATAGCCTGAAACTATGACCAATTTTTCCATGACATCATTTTGAAAGTATTTATTTTTAAGTTTTATGCATTGAAGTATTCTAATTTAGTGATGCTTTAATTATAATATAATCGGCTTGTTGCAGTTTTTGTGTAGAGGAGGGAGTATCAGTATTCGCACAAATTTTTCTTTTTTTACTTTTTATTTTAATTTTATTTTTTGTATTCTTTTATTTTCTTTTTATTTCTTTTTTTTTGACCCTCCCCCACCTCCGTCCGAAAAAATTCATGAGCTCGTGGCTGTCTATTCTTTGGTCGTCCAGTATTCGCTGCAGGGAGACGAAACTAGCTTAGAAAATCGGTGTGGTGCTTGTGTCTTATAGCCATCACACTCAAGTTTGTCGAAAAGTGAAGTTTGGTTAATTCTAATGAAATAAAGTCCCAATCCCGTGGCCTCCCGGCAAATCTGTAAGTGACGGAAACCAACCCAATCCTGCACCAGATAGACTTTCTCCATTACCCTATTCCGTAGTTTTGAAGAACCCACCCCCCACTACCACGCCAGAGGAACGAAAACAATTTTTGATGAGTATGTGTGGAGAAGACCTGTCAGTCGATGATGTTGAATTGAAAAGAAGTCGATCTGAATGGCGGCTTGTAGTTAAAACGAAGGTCAAGGCAAACAGCATTGCCTCTTCTATCAACCAGAAGTCGCAAAGTGTAGAAGCTAGGGTGAAATCCCCAGTTTTTATAGGCGTGATCAAAAACATTCCGACTACATATGATGCCAATAAGGTGAAAAACTGCGTTTCAGGTTGCGAAAGGGCAGAGCAGTGTGGTAGAAGTCGAACCTATAAGTTGTACTTTTCTTCCCGCTATCAGCTAGGTCTGGCCATGAAAAGTCCGCCAAAACTAGAGTTTGAACGTTTTCCGATTGAAGAGTTTGTGTACCTTCCAAAACGATGCTATAACTGCCAGAAATTCGGTCACATTTCAGCGGCGTGTTCCGCTCCCCAGGTTTGTCCCCGTTGCGGTGTCCTTGGCCATACGTCCAATGCTACTACCCCCTGCACGAATCCAATTGGCTGTGCAGCATGTAAATCGACAAAACATACCTGTCAGTCATTCCAATGTCCTGAGATGAAAAAGCAAATTGGAAAACAAAAACGCTCCGATGAATGAACAGTATGCAAGTACTAAGATCGTGTCGTGGAACATGAACAGAGGTGGAACTTAACCAAGAATTATTGAAGGGGGCCGCCCGGACCGTATTATATTAAATACTTAACTTAAACAAACCTAACCAAAATACCAAGTAAATATTTAAATAAAATATAGCAAAAATGTAGTTTCCCACCGAGCCGAAGCTAATAATGTCTGATATAAAGAACATGAAAACCGGTTATTGTCTGATGTTCGTGATACAAGATCTTGATTGTGGTGGCTATAAGACAAAAGTTCCATCGATGTATCAAGGGGGTTCCAGTTTAGAACCCTCCCTGAAGTTTTGTCCGATTCGCAAGAACGTAAAAAAATGTATATTAGCAAATTTTTGATGGGAATTTTTTGCACCCCCAAAAAATACCCCTCCCCTCCAAAAAATTCTAAACACGAACTTGCCTTTAAGGCTCTTACTATTTCGAAATATTTAGGTTTTTAGTGCTCCATTTCTATGATTTTTTTTTTGAAATATCGCTCTTAAGTAAGGTACTGTGAGCAGCTACAAAAAGTGACTTAAAGCAATTATTTTGATAATTTCCCCTGCCTTAATAATGATTACGTCCTATAGGATTAGCGCTGATAGGCTTCAGGGTATATCCTATGCCACTTGGACCTATGGGTAGTGAAAGAGCTGGCAGCGGCCTAGATAAATATGTTTCATTCCTTATTTGTAGAATGGGTTCTTTTACCTTTAGGATTTGATCATCACTACGAAAATAAAAGAAAAGTTAAGATGCTTTTATTACTATATATTGAATTTATAGCATCAAATTTAAAGGTTATAAATTTAGTAGATTTGTGACTAATATATTCAGATAATATTAAATTATTAGTAACAAATATCTGTTATAGAAAAGTCTTAGCAACAAGTGGGACGACGGAAACTGATGTAATAGGTAAAAACGGACGCAATATTAAAATGATATTTTCAACTTATTTTAGTTGCGATAATTATTGGTAAGTCTTTCGAAATTGATGGTAATTGAAGAATTATTGGTAGTTGCTAATGGACGCAGTGAAGATAAGGTTCATTCCCAATTTCTAGCGATATAACTAAAGAAAAGTTATGATGACCAGGCCAGGTTTGACGGATGAAGGATGGCAGGGTGTCAAAACTTGTGTTTTTGGTCATTCATCAAGGGCTAAGAACAGCAGGTTATTTAAATGGGAGGGGTTAGGACCGGAGCTTTGCATAGATTGTGGCGGAAGAAGAAACTTACGCAACTGTATTGGCTCTCACAATAAAAAATAACATGTGTATCTTTTGAAAAGTTGCATCCTCGAGGTATTTTTCTTATCAAATTTTGACCCTTTAGTCATGTGGTAGTAGCTCTGACTTCGATCATGGGAACATAGGTTCAAATCCCGTTTTTTTTTCAACATTTGATATTTCAAAATCTTATGGTGGATATTTGGAGAACGCGAAGAATGATTTAGTCGAAGCAGTTTCCTATTAACAAAAAGCCTTGAGTGTATCTCCTTGCAGTTCTCAGGCCTTAGAGAACCACGAAAGAGCGCTGCCTGATGATTGCCTGCTACAGAAACAAGGATCAAATCTTAACGTTTTCAGATGAAGCTGTTTTAAGTAATTTGTCCGATGATATTAGATGTCAATACATTCACCATACAACAGCGATTGAAGGAAGTACCATAACTTTAGAATAGATACGTCTTGTGCTTGAAAATTGTAAGCCTATACCCGGTAAATTCTTGGTTGAATCTTAAAAAAAAAGTAATATTTCATAGGAATATCAGTGTCAAATACATGGCCATGGGCTGGGAAGGGTAGGTCCCAATGAAAGTGGAGTTTATCATCATACGTAGGTGTATAATAATGGTCATAAGCCTCCACCTACCCAAGAAGTAAAGTTTCTCATGACGGAATTTTTAAACTTGCTCAGCTGACGTAAGAAGCTTGTATCCTATTAAATGCGTTGCGCTAGTTCATTTTAAGCTAGTGTCAATACAAATACACACATTTACTAATGGTAATCAATCAATCAATCAATCAATCAATTTATTGATACTAAAAGAAAAAACTATTACAAAAGTAAAGCGGTTACTAGGCCCAAGAAGCTTTGCTTGTAATGGACCACAGAGAACAAGAATAAAACACTATTATAAAGTATATACAAAAAAAAAAGAAAGAAAGAAAAAAAAAACTGAAACAAGACAAGGACATTGAACATATAGGATATTCAACAGATAGAAGATTTAGAAGGAGATTTAACATATAGCTGAAAATGATTTTAAAAGAATAGAAGTGGCATACAACTTAAGAAAGATTAATAAAGAGAGAGAAAAATTATTGAATTGGAAAGACCCGACGGAAGAACTTTTAGACTTTTAATGAATTAAACAAAAAAAAAACAAGTTTTTCTAAAGAAAGTAAGGAGCGACATTAAAACTTAAAACGAACAGTTTCATATACTCCGTATATGAAAGGGGCTTTTCCTCCTCAACGCCCCGCTTTTTACGCTAAAGTTTGTCTCTTTCTCTTAACTCTACATTTTAAAACAGTAAAAAACATTAGCGTAAAGAGCGGGGCGTTGAGGAGGAAAAGCCCCTTTCATATACGGAGTAATTTCTGTTCGTTTTAAGTTTTAATGTCGCTCCTTACTTTCTTTAAAAAAAAACTTGTTTTTTTGTTTAATTTCAGGACATTATTGAATTAATGCATTTTTTGATCTTGGCTCTCCGCACATAAATAAATAAAACGAAATTTGCATATTAATTTTTTGGGGCTAAATGGCTTTTTCATAGTTTTAATCGGAAGATTTTGAGAAAAAAGGAGCGAGAGAGGAGGCCTAGTTGCCCTCCAATTTTTTGATGCGAGCTGGTTGTCCGCCTGTAATCACAGAAATAGAAGGAGTTTTTCCAAGCGATGAAAGATGCTGAGCTAGGCGATATCCAGCCTCTAATTAGGTTTATTGCGCAATGTGGAGAAAAAAAACATTAAATATTTTTCACTTGGCCATGTCAGGCCCTTGCTATGTGTGTACAGTTCACAATTTCAGGAAGAACAGACCAAATCATAGTGATTCTAGAAGTACTGAAACTTCATTTAGTGTGTTTATACCCGGTGTTGTACATGTGATCAGGGTTGATACTAGGTGAAAACACAAGTCGCTAGATTCTTAAAAAAGAATCACTAAATCAGTACAAAAATCACTAGATTGCTGCGAAAAACTTATAAAATAGCTACAAAAATCACTAAAGTTAGGATTGGAAGTTAATAGACAACATAGTTTTGCATTTTAAAATCGCCGGTTTTATTAGCTTTTTACCCTTTTAACACTGTTTTATTGATATGAGTAACTTGTATGTTTATTATCTGCAACATAAAAATCACTAGACATTATGATAACTCACTAGGAATGGCAACCCCGGCTGTGATAATGACGGCTGTGAAATTAGCAATACTTCATTGTTTAGTCTGTGAGGTAAACGCTGTGCGGTTCCCCTGTTGGCCTTTGATGAATAAAAATGTGGTTCAGCTTCTGAATTTTGGCAGATCATGGGTATATCAGGAGTATAAAAAAAATAAATCAAAATGACAAATTATGAAAACCATGAGACAAAGTGGGGGAGGGGAGGACTCGTAGGTCCTCTTCTATGTACGTGCAGAGCCGTTCAAAAGGGGAGGGAGCAGCCGGAGGGGTGGTGGCTGGGAGTCGCCCACTTTGACCAAGTTTTTTACTTTGATTTGGCTTGCGTCTTGCTTATATTTGATTCGAATGGGGTGGGGGATGGAATTAAGTTTTTTTCGGGCATCACTAACCCTAGGAACGACTCTGTGCACTTCCCGGGTTTAACGAGGTCCTCATAAATTTTAGTGAATGTACCTCCTCTTCCACCTATGTTAAGAAATTTGTACCAACACAAAAACAGTAAACGTCTTTATATTGTGCAGGGGCCACCAATTTTTTTCCACGTGATGTACATTTTGGGTACTACGTGTACCACACAGTTTCGTCACGTTTTTCATAGTCCTCACGACGTTTGGCACAGTTTTGCCACGTTTGCCACACTTTCACTTTACTAGGCACTCGCCACTTAGTGAATGTGATTTATGAAAGTTGGCGCCCCGTCGATTTTGTGTTAAGTCGCTTTCACACTTCCTTCATAGTTTTCGGCTCTAAGGGTTAAGCTATGTTACTTTAAGGTTAACCTTTCACACTTACAATTGCGCACGGACTAGGCTATCGCGAAAAATCCATAAGACCGCCATAATCATCATGTAAAAGCACCACAATCATCATAAGCAAAAAAAAAGTTGAAGAATACGGCATTGGACATTACAGTCCCTACCGACGGTGCTGATCTTCATTTCTTGACCCAGGAAGTGCAATTGGGGGTTGGGGGCCAAACATATTGTACTTTCGCACTCCCTTCCTGTTTACCTTCCCTAGATTTCTCCAGGTACACTTTTAGAGCTGGGTCAACTCTCGCTGAGCTTACAGAGTCACGCCACTGACCCCCGTCTCAAACTAAATAATTTGGTACACTAGGATTCGAACCCTCGCCCTCTCGGGCAAAAGATCCTAGATCTAATGCACCAATCCACTCGGCCAGGACGGCTCATAAGCAAACTATTCAAAAATAAAATGTGGGATGGATATTCCTTTGGTCAAGTGTAAAAGGTATTTTAGGAAAAGTTTACTTAAATTTTTTTTTTCAAAATTGTTCTGATTTTCATCTAGAAATTCAGTGTTGTTGCTGCTGTCTTGAATTTTCCGGAACATCAGCGTAAAGTTTGTAAGTAGAGCTTGGGTCTACATGGAACTACCTACGTAAGAGACAAAATGTGATATGTAAGATTAAATAACGTAATGTAAAGTCTCAAGTTATGCTAACGTAACAGGTTCTATACGTAGATGTAGTATGAAGGAAATATGCTTTTTTTTCTTACGATTTTAACTATTTTTGAAAGACCGTAATATTTCAGTTCTAAAATCGGTTAAATTGGTTTTGTGATAAAATTGCATTAGACGCTACATTCTTCCTTTAGTTTCATCCCCGCTTGTAAAAATTAGATTTAGTAATGGTGCTTTATAAACCGATTATTTTCGAGAGTGTATAGCCCCTAGTTTGTTTTTTATTAAGTCTTGAAACGTGTCCAAGAGCTGGTTTATTTAAGTCCGAACATTTCGATCTGTTACCAACTCAGATTTGGAACAGAGATCTCGTGCTTGCATGTTTTCTCAAGTATGTTATCAGTTTATAGTACGTTCTTACGTACCAAAATCAATAATATTTACATGCTTTTATTCGGCGTAAACGTCTTCGGGGGGAGGAGAATTCTAAAAGAATGATTCTAGCATTTGAAAACCGCAATTGTATTGTCACTAACTGTCTATTGTTACCAAGCACATGCGTAAATATATCTGGGGGGGAGGGGAGGTTCGGGGAAATCCCAGAAGTAGGTAGGTTATATGATAAATATAATAAACTAGCAAAATAGTGTGTAGTAGGACAAGCGTAAACAAGAGCTAAGAGCTCATATGGCACTTGTGACGAGGTCGGATGAGCCAAGAGCTTATTAGTCCAGGACTTTTAGGGTTTGACCCGGACAAAATTGCAATATAAACGAAAATGGTACCAAAATGATCAGAAAAAAATTCTGTACAACATACTAAAAGTCCCCATAAATCCGAGTGGGGCGAGTACCCGAAAAACAGGGGAAAAGGGGGAAATGCGGGGGAAAATGGGAAAAATGCCGAACATGCCCAGAAAATAGTTTAAAGTGAGTTTTCTGGGGTTTTCACATACGCTGATTACGAAATTGACATCTAAAATTCAGTATAGAAAAAGAGTACTACGGAAAACGGGGGAACAGGGGAAAGAGGGGAGAAAAGAGAAGAATACAGGGTAGGGGTAGAAAGCGGTTTGAAAGATATTTTCTGGGGTATTCCTATCTGGTGATTACGAAATTGAGAAATAAAATGGTATAAAAAAATCGATTAACATAAAACGGGGAAATGGGGGGGAGGGGAAAGGGAAATATACAGGGTAGGGGTAGAAAGCATGTGGAAATGTGTTTTCTGGGGTTTTTCTATCTGCTGATCACGAAACTGGCCCCTAAAATGAAGGAAAGAAAACGAGAACCATGAAAACCGAACAAAACTGGAGGAAACAACGGAAAAGGGGAAGGGAGGCCTGACTCCTGAGCCAGCTGCTAATGGCTAATAAGTAGGCCTATGGACAAAATAACTCGCTTAAGTATCAAACTTGTACTTTCTTGAATCACAGACATTTCTTACAACCATTTGAATTACTAAACATAAAGAAAACAACCGCTTGGCAGTTATATATAAAATGGCTATTATATGTAAAATTTGCACTTTCGAAGGCAGTATAGTTGACTTGAAAAACACAGCATTGATATCACTAGTCGAGCTCCTCGTCTTCGACAATCTCGTTGTCCCTGTTCAAACAGTTGATACCCTGACATTCTCCGCACGCGAACGTACGCGCTAATCCATTTTTCTTGTAGCTGCATCGCGAGTTCTCGCAGCCTGTCTTACAGTTGCGTCTCACGACACTCAAAAGAGTCTGAGGTGCGGGCAACAAATGGGTCATCACAGGTGAGTATTTATGGTCTCTGAGGACCCAACCCCAGTCAGCCGGGTCGAGGTCAGCTGGTTCCCCTTTCCAACGGGATACCTGGAGGCGCACTCGCTGGGAGTGGAATTAAGCTGCAGCTTCGGTTGGCGGAAGCCTTTCAGGCTTAACAAACGCCGTAGTATTAGACGAAGAAACTTTTTCCAAGAAAATTCGATGTCGCGGCTTAGTGAGATCTTCGTTTGGTCGTGCTTTATACAAGCTGAGGAGAAGATATTCACCCGCTTTCACAATTTCATCTTTGGACGATGATTCATCCAGAAACACTTTGTATTTTTTTCTGAACACTTCGCTCTTCTTCAAAAGAGGTAGCACAGCTTGCTTTCCAAGTCCGAAAACTCGTGAGGTCGTGTCACATCCCAATAGTGCGTGCCCTACCAGAAGCAGCCTGGATACTTCTCCCATTTTTTTTTGCACTTCGTTGAGGCACCAGAACCATGTTATCGCTTCTTTTGCGTTCGTTGACGATTCGAAGTAAAGTGTTTTTGCATTAGGCGGGAGGTGATACAAGAGTAGAATCAGAAGGTCAGTGTCGTTGCCAAGAACTATTGTTTCAGAGTTTTCTGCTTTCGTTACGGCAGTCTTCACGATTAGATAGTCAGCATCGTCCTTCGCATGGACGACTTCAAATCCTTTGGCTCTGAGTTTTTCCCCGATGTAGCTTATAATTCGCTGTTTGTTCTGAGAGTTGCTCAAAAACTCTTCCTTCTTTTTCTGGAGCTTCATCCCTAAACTGAAATCGATCACTTGATTCTGGCTTCCCTTACACCGTCGGTTGTGCGTAGTTTCTTTCGTGGTTGGACCAGCGCTGTATCCATCGAAGACAACAGTAGGGGAGGTACAGCGTCGAGTAACGAAACTAACATAGCTGTCACAGATTGAATCATAAGTATCACCAATCTTCCAAGGTACTTGCTGAAGCAGCCAACCCCCGTCAACTACAGTGACACGATCTGACACTGGCAGGTGGTGAATCGAGCCCGTGTTCGCTTCTTTCCATATTGCTTTCGCTAGTGCAGATTTGTCTGGCTGACGCATTATGCCAGGATTCTCAAACAAAGCGGGCGGATAACTGCACAGTTCGTAACGTAGAGTTTCTGCCATGTCATTTTTAGATCGTCGTACCTTGATTTATCCTGCTACCATGTCACATGTGTAAGCATCCACGCAGACTGGGGACTATTGGATCCGCTAGATGTCATTCCGTCAGGATAGGTTTTGTCGTCGGCACTGGAACTCCGCGGTGACTAGTCTACCTTGCTTCTCTTACTGGATGTCGAATTAGAACAGGATTATGTTGACGAACCCATGCGCTTGTCGATAACGGCGAGGAATATGGAATAATGTAATTTCAGTATTTTTCCGTATTTCTTTCTCGAATTTTTTTTTTTGCCTTTTCCGAACCTATGGGGTAGCCGAACCTCTATAGATCTCCTGTTTTTGTTCTCGAACTTTGTTTTAGATGTCAATTTTATAATCAGCAGATAGAAAAACCCTAGAAAACACATTTCCACATGCTTTCTACCCCTACCCTGTATATTTTCCTCCCCCCCCCCCATTTCCCCGTTTTATGTTAATCGATTTTTGTATATTATTTTATATCTCAATTTCATAATCACCAGATAGGAATACCCCAGAAAATATCTTCCAAACCGCTTTCTACCCCTACCCTGTATTCTTTTCTTTTCTCCCCTCTTTCCCCTGTTCCCCGTTTTCCGTAGTACTCTTTTTCTATACTGAATTTTAGATGTCAATTTCGTAATCAGCGTATGTGAAAACCCCAGAAAATTCACTTTAAACTATTTTCTGGGCATGTTTGGCATTTTTCCCATTTTCCCCCGCATTTCCCCCTTTTCCCCTGTTTTTCGGGTACTCGCCCCACTCGGATTTATGGGGACTTTTAGCATGTTGTACAGAATTTTTTTCTGATCATTTTGGTACCATTTTCGTTTATATTGCAATTTTGTCCGGGTTCGACCCTTTTTTGACCTAAAAGTCCTGGACTATATATGGCATGAGGTCTAGTAAAATTTTAAGAACCAATAGATTGATTTAAAATGAAAATTAGAGGCTTAATGCCGGTCAGGATTTAAAATAAGAGCTCTGAGAAACGAGGACCTTCTAAATATAAAAATTCATTAAGATCATCCGATGACCCACTCGTAAGTTAAAAATACTTATTTTTTTCTGATTTTTCCTCTCCCTTCAGCTCCCCAGATGGTCGAAACGGGGAAAATGAAATTATCAAATCAATTTGTGCAGGTCGCTGACACACCTACCAATTTTCATCGTCTTAGCACGTCCTGAAGCATCGAACTCGCCAAGGCATTGGACCCCCCAACCCCTCAAAAAAGAGAGGGGATCCTGTTCGGTTACGTCAGTCACGTATCTACGACATTTGCTTATTCTACCCGCCAAATTTCATCCCGACCTCTCCACTCTAAGCGTTTTCCAAGATTTCCGGTTTCCCCCTGAAACTCTCCCCAATGTCACCAGATCTGGTCATGATTTAAAGTAAGAGCTGTGAGATATGTTCCTTCTAAATATCAAATTTCATTAAGATCCGGTCACCCGTTCTTAAGTTAAAAATACCTAAATTTTTCTAATTTTTCCGAATTAACACACACACACACACCCCCAGCTCCCCAAAAGAGAGTGGATTCAGTCCGGTTATGTCAATGTCGTATCTAAGACCTGTGCTTATTCTTCCCACCAAGTTTCATCCCGATCTCTCCACTCTAAGAGCTTTCCAAGATTTCTGTTTCCCCCCTCCAACCCAAACCCCATATGTCCCCGGATTCGATTTGAATTGAAAATGGAGCATCTGAAACCTAATATATCTCTATATATATAAAGTTTCATTAAGATCCTATCACCGATTCACAGGATAAAGATACCTTAATTTTCACGTTTTCCAAGATTCACGGTTTCCCCCTCCAACTCTCTCCAATGTCACCGGATGTGGTCGGGATTTAAGATAAGTGCTTTGAAGCACAAGATCCTTCCAATATCAAATTTCATTAAATTCCCAGTTTTTCAGAATTAACCCTCCCCGAACTCCCCCAAAAAGAGTGGATCCGTTCCGGGTATTTCAGTCACGTATCTAGGACTCGTGCTTATTTTTCCCTCAGTTTCGTCCCGATTCCTCCACTCTTAAGTGTTTTATTAGGTTTTCCCCTCCAATTTCACCGGATTCGGTGGAGATTTTAAATAAGAGCTCTGAGACACGATATCCTTCTAAATATCAAATTTCAATAAGATCCGATCACCCGTTCGTAAGTTAAAAATACCTCATTTTTCTAATTTTTTCGAATTAACCAAATTAAACTAGCAAAACCGAGACAGACAGACTGACAGAATTTGCGATCGCTCTATGTCACTTGGTAAATACCAAGTGCCATAAATTCTAGTACTTAAATGTACTATTGACCAAGTGAATAAACTGGTATTCTCATTGTCGTGTTTCTAAATCGGCTGTATTTTACGGAATCATTATATCAATTCCGTGGATATCCCGTCATTGACGTTTTTGAAAAGAGACTAGGAGGCTAGTTTTGTAGTTTCCACTGCTTACCTCCACTTCATTTGCCTCAACGCCTAAGATTGAGCTAAATTGTCAAATCCCCTCACATAGACCTGAAGTGTCCCTTGCAGCCGTGCGGACTGTGGTTTTACTCTTGATTAGGGGGAAAAATCCTGTCTGCAGTGAATCCATTCTTTCGAGAAAAGAAGGATATGGATAAGCAAGTGATGGGACCATTTTACCAAGCAAACAATAATTATACATATATACATTATTTACCTGCAATTTTTTCTCGATTTTTTCTGAAAATTGACATACTATAGGCTACATTTATCCGGTATATAACGGTCTAGATCAGTGGTTCTCAACCTATTTTTCCCCATGGACCCCTTTTCCCCTCTTTTTATCTTGGTGGACCCCTTCACAGCTATTGGACGTAAGAACATTTTTTTATTCTTCACTAATATAAATTTTAAGGTTCTAATTATCAAACAAATTGCATACAATTAAGCTTTATTTTTCAATGCAAACTAATTTAATACAAATAAAATATTCTAATATAATAAGAACTATTATTATTATTATTATTACTATTATTGTGATAATAACTACAATGTTACAAGTTTCTACTTCTTCGATTGGCAAGCAACTAAAGCTCATGGAGAGTAGAGCTCCTCAGGAAGTTTAATTCACTCCAACATTATTTATGTAAACTGGATAAAAAAAAACAGTTGAAATTAAGTGTGTGATTAAAAAAAAGGAAAAGGCATGTTTATTGAATGAGATCCCTGTGATTGATGCTTCTCGACAAGTTTCTTTATATTTGGTTCTATCGATGTTAATGATAGTCGAAGATCACCCCTTTTCACAATGTCAAGTCTATTGTGAGCTTTTGATAAAATTTGAGAAATACGACTAAATCCCGCTTCAACAAGATAAGATGTAGGAAAAGCAATAACGTAGAACTGCGCTTTATCCCAGAGCAAAGGGGACTTTGTAGCAACATCATTTGTTTTCCATATATTGTACTTTCCATCTTTGAATTTTGCACGTATTATTTCATCTCTTTGTAATTCAATGAGGGGCTCTTGCAAAGATAATTCTATATCGGCAACATTAACTTTGAAAGGAATTGAAACCCAAATCGGTATATTTATTCCGAGTAGGCCACTAAACCGATTCAAAATAATGTAAATTGCTGTAGAAATTGAATTCTTAAAAATAAAGAGCGTTCTGAGTTTGTTTTCTTCATGGACCCCCAAAATATCATTGTGGACCCCCAATTTGTTATGTTTTACCCGTGGACCCCAGAAAATATTACATGGACCCCTAGGGTCCATGTGAACCCCGGTTGAGAACCACTGGTCTAGATAGTCATGGCTTTGGAAAAATTGGTTTTAGGCCTTAATCTTGGATTGAATAATTAAAACAAGCTTTTTTCAGCTGTAAGTAAGGAGCAACATTAAGATTCAAAACGAAAAGAAATTTTTACGTATATAAGGGGGTTGCCCCTCTTCAATACCTCGCTCTTCACGCTAAAGTTGTTAGTACTTTTAATGAAGCTTCTTATTGTTCTAATTAAATAACCCTTGTGTTTCAGGAGTCGTTCTGAAAGGATTGCGACACAATTCAAACTTTAGCGTAAAGAGAGATGTATGGAGGAGGGGGAAACTCCCCTATATACTTAGTAATTTCTGTTCGTTTCAAATTTTAGTGGTACTCCTCAATTTCAGTTGAAAAAAACCGCTCCTTACTTTCAGTTGAAAGAAAATTGAACAAATTTGTTTTCAATTTGTTTTCAATTTGTTGAACAAAATTGTTTTCAGCTTCACAACTTTGCTCAATCCCAATTTATAAGGTTTTAAAGATATGCAAATACATTTCTTAAATTTTGAAAAAAAAAACATTGATATGGCTCAGAATTCTACTCAAATAACAGGAATTGCATTTTCAGAAGTAAAGTTAGAGAAAAAGCAACTAGTAACTGAAGATTAAGGTAAAATGTTGTTTGTCAAAATTTCAACAGGTATAGACCGGTCATGTAGGCAAATTTCAGGGCCCTCTAGAGGGAGAAGGAGTGGAGGTGGGTTCTTTAGAATACCTTCCCGGGACATACTTTAGCCTGTAGAACCATCCCTGAAAGTTCATTTTCATAACCTAAACTCTTTTCGAGATAGCAAGAAGTCAATTAACTAGAATTTTACCGATAATAATGATGCAGATTCTCTTCTCTAATGACGCCTATTAACTATCTTAAGTAGAAGTACTCACAAAAGTAATTTAAGAGATAAGTTTCTGTCATTACGTCAGCTTGAGCGAAAAATTGAGTAACTTTTTGTCCAACCTGGAATGCACCCATTATAAGCAAGTGTGAGTGACCAATTTGTTTAGATAGAAACACATCAATATTGTACTTTTTATAGTTTCGCAATAGGAGCTGAATCATATTCTTGACATAAGTGACTGCCTCACACCTGTGTATTTTTTATTTCTTTTTTCTGTGAATTAGCAATTTGTGTTTGTGGTTTTTTTGGCTTTAATATTTTCTTTGTTAGTTGATGATTAATCACATCTTTTGATCTTTTAAGGAAGCCATATTTGAAAATTTGGAATGATGTATTCGAAAGGAACGAGTACGTCCGGTGCTATTTTTCAATTTCAATTCTGTACGACCCTCCCTCTCTTCCCCAGTAAGATTTTTTTTTAAATTCCAAGGACAGTGAAAATGAAATCTTATTCTTTGACTTTAATAAGTGGAATCTTGAACTGGTGTTAAGTTATCTGGTGTAAAGCTCATTGTTTTTGTATGTTAAATGGACATTTAACCTGGTGTCTGGTGTCTCGTATCTGGTTTCTAGTATTCCAGTGTCTTTACTTTAAGTACTAAGGACAGGGAAAATGAAATCTAATTTTTTGAATTGGTTAAGTGGAAACTTAACCTGGTGTTAAGTTATCTGGTGTCTGGTATCTTACTAATAAAAATGTTCGTTAATAATTAAAAGTTCTAGTTACCTTTTTAAGTAACCGAAAAATTGGAAGGAAACTAGGCCTCCTTCCCCACCCCTTATTTCTCAAAATCGTCTGATCAAAACTAAGAGGAAGCCATTTAACCAAAAAAAGAATTAATATGCAAATTTCATTTTAATAATTTATGTGCGGAGAGCCAAAATTAAACATGCATTATAATAATTTATGTGCGGAGAGCCAAAATTAAACATTCATTAATTCAAAACGTTCAGAAATTAAATAAAAAAACTAGTTTTTTTTTAGAACAAAAATTACTCAGTGTTTGAAAGGGGCTGTTCTCTTTTCAACGCCCCGCTCTTTATGCTAAAGTTTTTTACTGTTTAATAAAGTAGAATTGAGAAAAAGAGGCAAACTTTAGCGTAAAGAGCGGGGCATTGAGAAGGGAACAGCCCCTTTCATACACGGAGTAATTTTTGTTCGTTTTAAGTTTTAATGTCGCTCCTTGCTTTCAGTTAAAAAAACTAGTTTTTTATTTAATCCTATATTAAAATAATCCTTGGATCCTTCTCAAAGAAAACGTCTACATAATATCATAGATCCTGGAGACTAATAATTATGACTTAGTTTTGGTGCAATTTACAGTTGCAGGCTTCCTGCAAAATTGATTCTTTCTGAGGGATCATATACCTTAAATCAGCGCTGTTTTTGGTAAACATGGATGTCTGGAAGGGGAGGGGGATTTAGATGTTTTCCACTGAAAGAATCTTCATATTTATAAAGTGGGTGTTTCTGGATAACATTTTGTTCTCAAGTTTTGCCTAATCTCTCTTCCAAAGAGTATGAGTAACTTATAAGAGTGAGAACTGGCGCTATTGTTGACAAAAAATATCAACACCATCTACCGTTTGGCGACACTCGGCATTTTTCAGTGTAATAATGAAAATAATATTTATTAGTGTAATTGGTACATTTAGGGTAGTAATAAGCATCTGATTCCAGTTCCTGACAGAAAAATGATTACAGAGCTTGAAAAAATGCCAATTATTGTTACACGCTATATTGCTTTGTCGACACTAGCGCCAGTTCCGCTCTTGTAAGTTATTAAATAAAAAAAACAAGTTTTTTTAACTGAAAGTAAGGAGCGACATTAAAACTTAAAACGAACAGAAATTACTTCGTATATGAAAGAGGCTGCTTCCTCATCAACGCCCCGCTCTTTACGCTAAAGTTTGACTCTGTCTCTCAATTCTTCTTTTTAAAACAGTAAAAAACTTTAGCGTAAAGAGCGGGGCGTTGATGAGGAAGCAGCCTCTTTCATATACGAAGTAATTTCTGTTCGTTTTAAGTTGTAATGTCGCTCCTTACTTTCAGTTAAAAAAACTTGTTTTTTTTATTTAATTTCTGAACGTTTTTGAATCAATGCATGTTTTGATTTTGGCTCTCCGCAGAGGAGTAATTAAAACGAAATTTGCATTTTTTTTTTTTTTGGCTAAATGGCTTTCTCATAATTTTTATCAAATGATTTTGAGAAAAAAAGAGCGGGGGAGGAAGCCTAGTTGCCCTCCGATTTTTTGGTTAATTAAAATGGCAACTAGAACTTTTAATTTTTTACGAATATTTTTATTAGTAAAAGATTTACGTAACTTATAAATTAGCTTACGTAAAGAACTTTTGTATTCTCATATTTTTATTACATATATGAGGGGGTTCGCCCCCTAGTCAGATCCTCGCTCTTTACACTAAAGCTTAAATTTTGTCCCAATTCATTAAGAATGACCCAAGAATCACAAAAGCCGTAGAATAAATAGTTGAAATTACTAGAAATACTTTAACGTAAAGAGCGAGGTATTAGGAGGAGGTGAGCCCCTCAAATGGGTAATAATTTCTGTTTGTTTTAAGTTTTAATGCTGTTCCTTACTTCCAGCTGAAAGATTTTTTTATATTTATTTTTTCATTGTGTTTTTAAATAATGCTAGTAAATCCTGCGCTCCCTTCATGGAGATTTTCTTCCCCCATGACAAATTATCGATGGAAAGTTCCCCCAGCATATCCCCCTCTTCTCAACCCCTCCCCCAACCAAAAAAATCCTCCTGAAAACGCCTATATACTTCCCAATAACCATTACTGTATGTAAGCATTGGTCAAAGTTTGTAACTTGTTGCCCCTCCCATGGGGACTGTGGCGGAGTAAGTCGTCCCCAAAGACATAGTTATAAGGTTTTTCGACTACGCTGAATAAAATGGCTTTCTCAGAACTTTGATCCGTTGACTTTGGTAAAATAATTAGCGTGGGAGGGGGCCTAGGTGCCCTCCAATTTTTTTGGTCACTTAAAAAGGGCACTAGAACTTTTTATTTCCGTTAGAATGAGCCCTCTTGCAACATTCTAGGACAACTGGGTCGATACGATCACCCCTGGGAAAAAAAAACAAATAAACAAATAAACACGCATCCGTGATCTGCCTTCTGGCAAAAAATACAAAATCCCACATTTTTGTAGATAGGAGCTTGAAACTTCTACAGTAGAGTTCTCTGATACGCTGAATCTGATGGTGTGATTTTCGTTAAGATTCTATGACTTCTAGGGGGCGTTTCCCCCTATTTTCTAAAATAACGCAAATTTTCTCAGGCTCGTAACTTTTGATGGGTAAGACTAAACTTGATGAAACTTATATATTTAAAATCAGCATTAAAATGCGATTCTTTTGATGTAGGTATTGGTATCAAAATTCCATTTTTTAGAGTTTTGGTTACTATTGAGCCGGGTCGCTCCTTACTACAGTTCGTTACCACGAACTGTTTGATCCACACTATTTGCCTTGTCCCTTGAAGAATTTTTAGTGTATGCCTTTGCGGAGAAGTAGAACTATCTGAGTCAACCCTAAGAGTGAACAATGGGTATGGTCTTTTCGGGAAGACATCCCTTTCCAGGAATCGTGTACACCAGGTCGTACCTGCGTGGCAGAAGTGTGCGTAGTATGGTGGAAGCTGTGCCAACCGGGGGGAAACTATGCCGAGCGTGGCAGACCTGTATGCACACTTTCAGTTATGAGATGAACACCAGCTGGCGGGAAGTGCGTGCCCTCCAGGTGTTTTATGTTTAGAATGAGTATTTAGAAAGACTTCGGTTTGACTAATTTATCTACATTTTTGAGGGGACAAGTGAATGCTATGGACTAAACCTGTTCCATTCATGGTTTCGCTAAGGTTGCCAATTTTTTTTTTCTTCGGAAGTTTATTTGGCGTCCCGATGAAAGTCATACATTAATGACTAGCCTAGTTTTGAACAAATGGAATGAAGAAAAATAAAAGTTGAAGAAATTAAGTCAAATGTAAATTATTTTTGACGTTGGCTTTTTTTATGTTTAATTTAATGCTGGTGTTCTGTTTGGTTCCTAGTTTTTCTTTTTTTTTCTTTAAAATACTCCACGAGTGTCATATTCTCTTCTTCTTCGTTTGATGTGAGTTAAAATAGATTACTATTGTTGTGAATACTAAGACGAAATTATAAACTCAGACTGTCAGATGCTGTAACCAGGAATGTTCTGTACTCCTCCCCCACCACTTCAATATGAAAAATGCTGTGAAAATTCGCGGTTTTGGTTATGTAATACCTGAAAATGACATAACAAGCCTTTCCATAAACCACAAATAGAAATCCTGCAAAACTTTCCAAACCTACATATATTCCAACTGCCACGGAAAACATAATATAGGCTTATTTAAAATTTTTCTCTTTTCTGGTTGTAACTTTGAAAAGCCAAAAATTGCCGAGACTTTACAGGGGATTCAGGCCATTTTCAATTAAACAATATATCTACTTTCCTTAGTTCTTACTTCTAACCATGATTATTATGGTAATATTTTCGAGCTAAAATTGTTTTTAATAGACCGCAAATAACCCTCAACATATTTAGAGAGTTTGAGAAAGAGGGAAGCTTGGTGACACTCTTATTTCTGTAACTTTGATTAGCCTTGTGGAATTACTTTTAGTTGTATTGTTGCCAAAAGCGTATCCAAGTTTTGTTCGGGGGGGGGGGGGTTGAATGTGTTTATACGAAAAAACGTATACAAAGCTTGTTTATATGCATTTTTGTTACGTTTTTACGAGTCGGACAAAAAATTTGGGTTGGGAGTTCAAACCTGGAACCCCCCCCTGGATACGGGCTTTGTTGTTGCTGATGTCATTACAAAAAATACTGCTCGAAATGTACATTGTTTCAGTAAAGTGCAAATGATGCTATTACCATTAGAAAATTTAGGGACGGTAGCTCCACTCCCATTTCTAGTAATTTCTGTTCAGTTTGGGTGTGACTTGACTATTCATTTAAATTCCTGTTTGTTTAGTACTCTATTTTTTATTTACAGCTGTGCACATTATCCTGCTACTACCGTTAGAAAATTGAGGGACCGTAGCTCCACTCCCATTTGGGGTAATTTCTGTTCATTTTGCGTTTGACTTGATTATTCATTTAAATTTCTGTTTGTTTAGGACTCTATTTTTCATTTACAGCTGTGTACATTATCTCCACGTTCCGACGTGATTTTTTTTTTTAAATTTCCTTTCGTTTTGAATTTCATTTACTAATTGATTGTTATTTTTATCCATTAAATTATTATATGAATCTAATTGGGCTCGTCTTAGATCCTAATATGGCTCTTTACTTTTCTTTGAATGACTTCTTTACCGAAATTTTGCCGAAATTTTGCTTTTGCTAATTTCAAGACCGTATCCAAGGGGGGGAGGCATTAGGGGGTTTTCAACACCCCCCTTACCGAAATGTTCGTCTGACTCGAAAAAGGGTAACAAAAATGGATATAAATAAATTTTTATGTTTTTTAGGTTTTTCGTATAACCCCCCTCCCCCCCCCCCAAATAAACGTTTTTTCGTATAACCCCCCCAAATAAAAAAAATTCTGGATACGGCCCTGGCTGATTTAAACCAATCATGTTTTTCATAGAATTATCTAATTCAGTGAGCAATTCTATGAACAATTCTTATTGGCTCAAAGTATTGCTAGCTATATCTCGGCTTTATAAAGTTTCACTGTGAAATGGCCTTTAAAAGCCATTACTCTAGTTCGTTTCACATTTTTTTCTCTTTCTAGCGTTTCCAAATCAGACTAAAAAATAACACAGTTTTTCATTCCATTGACAAATTTTGAATCCAATATAGAGATTAGTTGTGTTAAATTTATATTTACTTTAATTTAAACTGGGTATGGATAGTGCCTTTAGATGTGCGTCACCACATCACCTTGTACAGCTTATCCCGCTGGGACCCATAGCGTAAATCTTTTAAACAGATTGGAGACAAAAACTTTCATCCTCGCTCTATGCCCCCTCATTTTTATGATATTCTCTGTTCTTATTTTAGGTAAGGACTATATTTGGGGGTCTGGGAAAGTCGCCGTGCAATGTGAAGGTATGTTTTTTCTGTTATTTTATATCTTGGTAATTCAAAATCTTTGCTTTGGGTAATGTACTAGCATTTGATAATGAAATAGTTTGGCCCTGTATAACCTTACTATTTTAATGTTTGATAAAAAATAGGAAAACTATTGGTGTTCATTAAAGTCTAATCTACTTATATTTTTGAGTTTTTGATCCCCCTCCCCTGATTTTTATGAAATAAAACATAAAAAATTTCAGAAAATTAAATGCACAATAATATGTAGTACTGACCGTATTGCTCTACGCAGGACTATGGGAGTCAATTTACTTGCTTTAACATAATATTGAGGCACAATAATATGTTGATTCTTGTATTTAATGTAGTTAGTAGGCTACAAATATTTATTTAACTTTTATTAATTATACTTAAGTATTTTTAACAACTTTAACTATTAAACTATTATTTTTTATATATAATATATTTTATACATTTATTGTATAAAATTATATTATATATATTTTATATGTTATACTATTTTATATATTTTTATATTATTTTTTTTATATTATTATTTTTATATATTATTTTTAACTATTAACTGTTTTAACTATTTATTATCAATTAATTTAACTATTTATTTGACTTTTTATTAATTAACTATTTCATGTAGATAATTTAATTTAGTTAATTTAATTAACGTGTAGTTAAAGAGTCCGGCGGCCCACTGTGTCTTTTTTTTTGTTCTTCTTTTTATAAAGAATGGAAATCTTTCTAAGATAAGAAATTGACTCGTATTACCAATCCTTACAGTAGTTCTATTTTATTGAACAGACTCATCCAAGACTTATAGTAATGTCAATACATTGTTGATTAGATGATCAGTTTTGATCATTACATTCATTATCCCTATTTCAATTTCTAATTGATACATTTTTACCCATTGTTTTGTCATGGTCATTGTCTACTACGTATGATGGCCAGTTTTACTTCATACAGGGTGGCCTTCGCTCACTACGCCACTGCTACTTCTTGACAGTGGCACCAATTGGAGTGGGGGAGGATATTTAGCCCTAGTTTGGTGAAAATCCATTATTTTTAACGGTAAAAGCAGATACATTTTTTGATATTTTTATTCAATAGAAATAAGAAAATTACAAATTCACCCCGCTAGATTTGGTGCCATTGGGTGGAAGAGTCCCTTAAAAAATTTGAGAACTGGCTGTGACTCCTTTCCTTTTGAGGCGTTAAAGTGCGGAAGCTTATGCTTTTTTGTCTTTTACTGAATTAATTTAGCCTCAATTTTACGAAACTACTACCTCTCTTTTTTTCGCCAAAAAAAAATGTAATAATCAATCAAAGCACATCCTAGCTGATCTCTAGTAAATGTTCTCGAAATTCCTAATCTGTCGTTGCTGGGAGCTTTCTTGTATGTAATGCTAATGATTAAATTAGATGATTAAATTAAATTAATCTTGTATGTAATGCTAATGATTAAATTAGATGATTAAATTAAATTAATCTTGTATGTAATGCTAATGATTAAAGCCACCGTCGTTTTAGCCCCCTTCCAAAATACCCCTTTTTTTAGCTTATGATAGGGCAAATAAATTAACACAGTATTCGATTTCCCTTGTCCTAAAGTCGAAATTCTAGATTTCGCATTTAGGATTCCATTGTTATTCTTTAAAGTGTCAATAATGATTAGATCAGGGAAAATATTTTCTCTTAAAAATTTTCCTGAAAAAAATATTTAGGCTTAATTTAATGTCTCTTTTTTTCGCTTCTTTTATAAATTTCGCTACCCCCCCCCAACCCTTCGTTCAAAACAAAAAAAAAATGCTGCGATAGTCTATATTCGTCAATCGCATCAGTGAGTGATTTTAGCTACTGTTTTGTTCACACAGGATTTTCAAGTTGCCCAACATTTATTTGCAAAATATTCAATTTGCAAGAGCATTGTCGGAATGGATTAGGAGGATGTTTTGCTGCCATGTTTTCAGGACAAAAACTGCAATTTTTGTGTTCTTTTTCCCTTTTCCCCTAAATGATTTTGTTGAACTACTACTAATACTAATAACAACTCACCGCAGCATCAAGCCGCCTGAGGCCAACACAGCTACGCACACTCCTCCTCCATCCCAATCTGTTCAAGGCCTCCCTCTTTACACCCTCCCACGAAGTTCCCATTTCGTTTAAATCTTTCTTTATGACATCCTCCCACCCAAGACGAGGACGATGTGCTTTCCGTTTAGCTCTAGACGGTTGGTCGAAAAGATCAATCTTCGGAAAAATGTCATCCTTCATCCGAAGAACGTGCCCTAACCATCTCAAGCTTTCTTTGGACAGCCCTAATTAGGTTCCCGGTCAAATGATTTCCAGTAATAATTGAACCTTCCATTACTGTTGCTGTTGTGTTAGAAAACTACTAGAATCAGTTGCATGGTATAGGTTGAATTTTTCCATCTTGATAAATTAAGAGCCGGCCACTCGTAAATTTTTTTCGCTACTAATTTGCCAAATAGACACCAATTTGCAAAGAAAATGGCTGCACATGGAGCTTGCAAAATTGTCTAGTTTTCGTTGCTGATTTACAAAAGCGGCACCGTATCTCATCAGGATCATTTAAAGAAAAGAAGAAAACGAAGCGAAAGATATCAAACGTGAAACAAAGTCAGGCAGAGATGTCTGTTCAGAGTTCTATTTACCAATAAATACCATTTGGAAACACATTGTTCTTGTTCCTCCTTGAAAGGCTCCATGACCAGGGATACAAGGGGGAAATTAGGGTACAATATAAGCAACAACAGTAATAACAAAAAAAGGAACATTCGCTAAAAACAACATATAAGAGTAAAAAGAGACCATACCTGAGGCCTGGGAGTCAAAGCGCAGAGAAGACCAGCATGTATCATAAAATAAACACTTGCGGACACCGACTTCACAGAGGAGAAACAAGACTATTCTGTTTGATTCTTAACTAAACGGCCCTTAAGTATAATTTTAGAAGTCCCAAACAAGTTTTATTGATTTAACCTGTTGTAAGTTGTTTCTTCTTATATATTTTTGTATTGCTGGAGACGGCCCTTGGACATAGGGCCGAAATATACATTCTAATTTGTTTCCCACTGTCTTGAGAAATTCCCTATTGTTCTTCTTGTTTTTGTTGCTTGTGATGGAAAGGCAGTGTGGTCTTCGTTGCTATTTAAATGTAAATATACTGAGGATAACCAAAGGGGCTGGGGCTTGAGGATTGAAGCCCCCCTCAGAGGTCTTGCCTTAAGAAATATATCCTTAACATTATAGAAAACTTGGTATTTTGAAATATTTGTTTGGCTGTTTTGAAGTTTTTTGAAATATTAATGTAGATAAGCACCGATTTGTTGCTTTAAACTGTGTTTTGGGGTATTCACTGCGATTTTAAATAATATTCCCCCTTCTCAAGAAGTACACAAGTTCGATTTTTTTTTTCTACTTATTTAAAGTTCTTAACTTATTCATAAGGGGAATATAAGATCAAGACTTTTCTTGAATTCCATTACCCCTATCCCCTAGAAAAATCCTTTCGAGTCTCCTCATCATCCTAAAAAAAAAAAAAAAAAAAAAAAAAAACTAAGATTCCAAATTTCTAAGCTAATTGATTTTAATTTATGTTGCTTGTTTTACCTTGTTTTACCTTATGTTGCTTGTTTTACTTGTTTATGTTGCTTGTGTTGATTTATGTTTATTGGAAAAATACGCCTTTTTTCTTTGAAATTGTATCAGCTAGATCATTCGCGTGTTCGATTCTCTGTTAGTTTTAAAATCATGTAGACTGCATTAGACCACTAGTTCATACGGCTGAATCCCCCTTGTGCTGTAAAAGACATATCCCCAAATATTGCAGTAAGTCTAGTATTTTTGATATATCTAGTTGTCAATTATGAGTTTTTTTTTAATGATAAATGTTCAAAAAATCTACTTTAAATTGCGAAATTTTTTGCTTTATATTGCGTATTTGTGTAATTATGGCGACTTTAATGACTTTTTTCCTGACACATTTTCGTGAATTAATAAGCCCATTTAAGATTAAATAAAAAATTAAGTTTTTTTTAGCTGAAAGAAAGAAAGGCATTAAAACTTACAGAAATTACTCCGTATATGAAAGGGGCTATTCCCTCTTCAACGCCTCGCTCTTTACGCTAAAGTTTGACTCTTTCTCTCTACTTTTTAGAACAGTAAAAAACTTTAGCGTAAATAGCAGGGCGTTGAGGAGGGAACAACTCGTTTCATATACGGAGTAATTTCTGTTCGTTTTAAGTTTAATGTCGCTCCTTACTTTCAGTTAAAAAAACTTGTTTTTTTTTTTATTTAATTTCTGAACGTTTTTGAATTAATGAATGTTTTGATTTTGGCTCTCCACACATAAATAATCAAAACGAAATTTGCATATTAATTTTTTTTGGCTGAATGACTTTGTCTTAGTTTTTATCGACCGATTTTGAGAAAAAAAGAGCGGGGAAGGAGGCTCAGTTGCCCTCCAATATTTTGGTTACTCAAAAAGGCAAATAGAACTTTAAATTTTTAACAAACGTTTTCTATTCGTAAAAAATATACATAACTTACGAATCAACTTACGTAACGAACTTCTATACTCGTAGGTTTCTATTACTTTTATGAGGGGGTTCGCCCCTTCGTCAATACCTTGCTCTTTACACTGAAGCCTAAATTTTGTCCCAATTCCTTAAGAAGGACTCCTGAATCACAAAGGCCGTAGAATAAATAGTTGAAAATGCTAAAAATACTTTAGCATAAAGAGCGAGGTATTAGGAGGAGGTGAATCCTGTATGCGTAATAATTTATGTTCGTTTTAAGTTTTAATGCTGTTCCTTACTCTCAGTTGAAAAAAACTTTTTCATATTTATTTTTTTTATTGTTTTTTTTTAATAATGCTTGAAAATCCTGTGCTTCCTTCATGGAAATTCTCTTACCCAATGACAATTCCTCCATAGAAAGATCCCCTCACATAACCCTCTCACCTCAACCCCTCCTCCCCCAACCAAAAAAAAATCCCTTGAAACCGTCTGTACACTTCCCAATAACCATTACTATATGTAAACACTGGTGAAAGTTTGTAACTTGCAGCCCCTCCCACGGGGACTGTGGTGGAGTAAGTCGTCCCCAAGGACATAGTTATTAGGCTTTTCGACTATGCTGAATAAAATGGATATCTCATAATTTTTATCCGGTGATTTTGGGAAAAAATGAGCGCTGGAGGAGGCCTAGGTGCCCTCCAATTTTTTTTGGTCACTTATAAAGGGCACTAAATCTTTTAATTTCCATGAGAATGAGCCCACTCGCTACATTCTAGAGCCACTGGGTCGATACGATCACCCCTGGAAAAAACAAAAAACAAACAAACAAATAAACACGCATCCGTGATCTGTCGTCTGGCAAAAAGTAAAAAATTCCACGTTTTTGTAGATGGGAGTTTGAAACTTCTACAGTAGAGTTCTATGGTACGCTGAACCTGGTGGGATGATTTTCGTTAAGATTCCATGACTTTTAGGGGGTGTTTCCTCCTATTTTCTAAAATAAGGCAAATTTTCTCAGGCTCGTAACTTCTGATGGATGAGACTAAACTTGATGAAACTTATATATTTAAAATCAGCATTAAAATGCAATTCTTTTGATGTGACTATTGGTATCAAAATTCCGTTTTTCAGAGTTTCGGTTGCTATTGAGCCGGGTCGCTCCTTACTACAGTTCATTACCACGAACTTTTTGAACAACAAACAAATTCATGACCATGGATTGTCAGTTAAATTGGCATATACTGATATTTCTTCGTTAAGGTTTTGATATTTTTATTTTTGAAAGTAAGAAAGGTGAAAACATTTCGAGCGTATTTTGTTTTCAGTAAAGCGCAAATTGTGCTCTGGTCTTGAGAAGGCATAGGGGTTGTCAGCCCAACTCATGTTAATTTTTGCTCGTTTTGAGTTTGACTCGGTTATTTATTGTATGATTTAGATAAACAAAATAGGTTTAAAACATTTTAACTTTATTGGGGTTGTCAAAGACGTAATTTCCGGACCTTTCAACTACACTGTACAAAATGGCTATCTAAGAATTTTGATTAGATGTGTTTTGGGAATTGATGGGCGTGGGGGGGGGGGCTTTTTTCCCTGAAGTCACTTTTGACTTATAAAAAAGGCACTAGCCCTTTCAATTTCCAATTGAATGAGTCTTTTTCGAAGTTTCTATGACAGGTAAGGCCATCTAAAAATTTCTATCAGATGATTTGGAGGGGTAGGGATAATCCACCCTCCGACCGCTCTGAAACTTAAAAAGGGCACTAGAACTATTGATTACCAATCCAACGAGCTCCCTCCAAAGTCTAAACGATCGCCCTATCTATATATACCTTATATGCCTCCAGGGCATAACTTACCTTTCCTGAGGGCCGTTGGGGTGGGGGGGGGGGTTTATCCTCAAACACATAATTTTCGGTCTTTTCAATTACGTTGAACGAAATGGCTATCTCGAAATTTTGATTGAATGTGTTTGGGGAAACGAAGAGCATGGGAGGGGGGTTAGATACCTTCCAATCACTTTCGACTATTAAAAAGGCGCTGGCCCTTCCAATTTCGAATTGAATGAGATGTTTTCGAAGTTTCTGCGATAACAAATGGCTATCTCACAATTAAAATCAGATGCATTTCGAGAAAATACGAGGTGTTGGAGGGGGTTTCATCGTCAAAGACACAATTTTTGGACCTTCCATTCACATTGAACAAAATGGCTTTCTCAAAACTTTGATTGGATGTGTTTGGGAAAATGGTGAGCGTGGGAGGGGGGTTACTTGCCCTCCAATCACTTTCGACTATTGAAAATAGCCCTTTGAATTTCGAATCGAATGAGCTTTTTTCGAAGTTTCTACGACAACAAACAGCCATCTCAAAATTTCTATCAGATGCATTTCAGGAAAAGGGACCCTTGCCCAGGGGGCTCTGGGGGGTGTGATCCTCAAAAAGACATAATTTCTTGATTTTTCAACCACATTGAACAAAACGCCTATGTCAAAATTTTGATTGAATGTGTTTCGGGAAATGGCGGGCGTACAAGGGATGATAGTCACCCTCTAAATATTTTTGATTATGAAAAAAGGCACAAGCCCTTCTAATTTCCAATCAAATGAGCCCTTTTCGAAGTTTATACGAAAACTTCTTCGATACGAAGTTCCCTGGTCTCAAAGACAAAAAATACCATCAAACCCCAAAAAAAAAAAAAAAAAATATATTGTGCCCACATCGCTCTTACTTAGGCAGCGCTATTGCCTATCAAACAGTTCGTGGTAACGAATTGTAGTAAGGAGCGACCCGGCTCAATAGTAACCGAAACTATAAAAAATGGAATTTGGATACCAATAGTTACATCAAAAGAATCGTATTTTAATGCTGATTTTAAATATATAAGTTTCATCAAGATCAGTTATACCCATCAAAAGTTACGAGCCTGAGAAATTTGCTTCATTTTAGAAAATAGGGGGCGGACACCCTCTAAAAGTCATACAATCTTAACGAAATCACACCATCAGATTCAGCGTATCAGAGAACCTTATTGTAGAAGTTTCAATCTCCTATCTACAAAAATGTGGAATTTCGCATTTTTTGCCAGAAGACAGATCACGGATGCGTGTTTATTTGTTTGTTTTTTTATTTGTTTTTTTTTCCCAGGGGTGTTCGTACCGACTGAGTGGTCCTAGAATTTCATGAGAGGGCTCATTCTAGCGGAAATTAAAAGTTCTAGTGCCCTTTTTAAGTGATCAAAAAAATTGGAGGGCACCTAGGCCCCTCCCACGATCATTTTTTCCCAAAAGTCACCGGATCAAAATTTTGAGATAGCCATTTTATTCACCATAGTCGAAAAACCTATTAACTATGTCTTTGGGGACGACTTACTAGCCTGCAGTCCCAGTGGGAGGGGCTGCAAGTTACAAACTTTGACCTGTGTTTACATATAGTTATGGTTACTGGGAAGTGTACAGGCGTTTTCAGGGGGATTTTTTGGTTTAGGGGGGAGAGTTGAGGGGGGTGTTACGTGGGAGGATATTTCCATGGAGAAACTTCTTATGGGGGAAGAAAATTTCAATAAAGGGGGCGGAGGATTTTCTAGTATTATTTGAAAAAGCAATGGAAAAATAAATATGAAAAGTTTTTTATACTGAAAGTAAGGAGCAGCATTAAAACCTAAAACAAACAAAAATTATTACGCATATGAGGGGTTTACCTCCTCGTTATACCTCACTGTTTACGCTAACGTATTTTTAGTAATTTCAACTATTTATTCTACGGCCTTTGTGATTCAGAGGTCATTCTTAAGGAATTAGGACAAAATCTAAGCTTTAGTGTAAAGAGCGAGGTATCGACGAAGGTTGAACCCTCTCATATGCGCAATAAAAACAAACTAATATAGAAGGTCGTTACGTAAGTTAATTCGTAAGTTACTTATATTTTTTACCAATGAAAACATTTGTAAAAAATTAAAAGTTCTAGTTACTTTTTCAAGTAATCAAAAACTTGGAGGGCAACTAGGCCTCCTCCCTCGCTCCTTTTTCTCAAAATTTTCCGATTAATTGCAATTAATGAATATGCAAATTTCTTTTTAATTATTTATGTGTGGAGAGCCAAGATCAAAACATGCATTAATTCAAAAATGCCCAGAAATTAAATAAAAAAACAGTTTTTTTTTTAATGAAAGTAAGGAGCAACATTAAAACTTAAAACGAACAGAAATTACTCCGTATATGAAAGGGGCTTTTCCTCCTCAACGCCCCGCTATTTACGCTAAAGTTTCTTACTGTTTTAAAAATAGAGTTAAAAGAAAGAGTCAAACTTTAGCGTAGAGAGCGGGGCGTTGAGGACGAAAAGCCCCTTTCATATACGGAGTAATTTCTGTTTGTTTTTAGTTTTAATGTTGCTCCTTACTTTCATTTAAGAAAACTTGTTTTTTTTTTATTTAATGACAATCAAAGAGTGGTGAATGCCCGTGGTGACTCGTCCTCCAAGTATATTTAACCTTTTTCACACCTTACTGACCCTCTTTGAGATTGTGGCTCTACCCCTTTACTCCATTCTTACTATTACTGCTGTTTTTTAAGCTGTTGATTTTTGGATATAGTACTATCATCGCTCTTTTATTAGAATAATAAAAGAGTGGTGAATATACGTGGTTAATCGTCCTCCAAGTATATTTAAGCTTTTTCATACCTCACTGACCGAACTTTGAGATTGTGGCTCGACCCCTGTACTCCTTTCTTACTATTACTGATGTTTCTTTAGCTGTTGATGAAGTAGTATAGTACTTTATTTGCTTATTTATTAGTATAATAAAAGAGTTGTGAATGGACGAGGTGAATCGTCTTCCAAGTATGTTTAAGCTTTTCCCACCTCATTGACCAAACTTTGAGATTGTGGCTCTATCCCTTTACTCCATTCTTATCATTACTGATATTTCATTAAACTGTATATTTTTTAAACGTCCTCCAAATATATTTGAGCTTTTTCAAACCTCACTTACCAAACTTTGAGATTGTGGCTCTACCCCTTTACTTCATTCTTACTATTACTGAGGAGATGCCCACTTTCAGAGATCGCGTACACTAGGTGGCGTGTGCCAAGCGTGATGGAAGTGTGGCAAGATTGGCGTAAATGTGCCAAGAATGATGGAACTCTGCGGCAGATCTTATATATGCACCAAGTGGCGTAAATTGGGTGTCCCTTCAACTGCTGAAGGTTGTAAAATTGGTACATAAATGACACTTGAAATTTAGGGTTTCAATTTATGTCCTCCAAATGATCAGAATGAAGCAGGACTGCTGTCAAAACTCCAATTTAGTTGAGCGGGTTGATATAATAGACCTGTCAATCATTCTGATGAGAATAATCATTTTTTGAAATAGAATGACAAGGATTTTTGAAGAGGGCTATACTCAGGCTATCTGACAGAAAAAAAATAATATTCTTTTAACGTAATTACATATTTTATGTTAACATCTGTGTGGCCTACCAAGGATGGGCTGTAAGAAACCTATTAGATTATAGTGAAAGCATCTTGATTATTCACGGGGCTGGAGTTGCTCAAAAATAATTACAGAGTGCAAAAGATTGGGCTTAAGAAGATGCTGTAATGACCACACTTTGTATATTAGGCTATTGTTCTATTTCTTGTAAAATTATACGTTAATTTAAAGAGAGCGAAACTTTAAAAAAAAAAATCATCAACAATATTCAAATTGTGTGGAAATTAAATATAAAAAAACAAGTTTTTTATAACTGCAAGTAAAGAGCGACATTAAGACTTAAAACCAACAGTAACCATTCCGTATATGAAAGGGGTTGTTCCCTCCTCAACGCCCCGCTCTTTACGCTAAAGTTTGACTCTTTTTCATGACTGTACTTTTAATAAAATTCAAAAACTTCAGCGCAAAAACTTCTCCTTACTTGCAATTAAAAAAACTTGTTTATTTTTTTATTTAGTTTCTGAACGTTTTTGAATTAATGCATGTTTTGGTTTTGGCTCATCTCACATGAATAAATAAACGAAATTTGCATGTTAATTTTTTTTGCTATATGGCTTTCTCATAGTTTTGATCCGACGATTTTGATAAAAAAGGGGTGGGCAAGGAGGCCTAGTTACCCTCCAATTTTTTGTTACTTAAGAATACAACTAGATTTTTTTATTGTTTTACGAATGTTTTTGTTAGTAATAAACATACTTACTTTACGAATTAACTTACGTAACGAACTTCTATATTTGTGTATTTTTATTACGTATATGAGGGGGTTTGCCCCCTCGTAAATACCTCGGTCTTTACACTAAAGCTGGAATTTTTTCCTAAATCTTTAAGAATGACCCCTGAATCACAAAGGCCGTAGAATAAATAGTTGAAATTACTAAAAATACTTTAGCGTAAAGAGCAAGGTATTGTGGAGGAGACAAACCCCCTTATATACCTAATATCTTATGTTCGTTTTAAGTTTCTATGCTGTTCATTACTTCCAGTTGAAAAAAAATTATATATTTTCTCGTCGTTTTTATTTGAATAATGCTAGAAAATTTTGCGCCCCCTTCATGGAAATTCTCTTTCCTCGCGAAAAATTCCTCCATGGAAAGATCCCCCCACGTAGCCCCCTCCCCTCGTCGCACCCCCACCCCAACGCGAAGAATTCCCCCTGAAAAGGTCTGTACACTTCATAATAACCATTACTACATGTAAACAATGGTCAAAGCTTGTAACTTGCAACCCCTCCCCCGGGAACTGTGGGGGATTAAGTCGTCCCCAAAGACATATTTTTAGGTTTTCAACTAAGCTGAACAGAATGACTATCTCAAAATTTTGATCCAGTGAGTTTGGGGGAAAATTTGCGTGGGAGGGGGCCTAGGTGCCATCCAGTTTTATTGGTCACTTAAAAAGGGCACTAGAACTGTTAATCTCCGTCAGATTGAGCCTTCTCGCGACATTTTAGGACCACTGTGTCGATACGACCACCCCTGGTAAAAAAAAATAACAAACAAACAAATAAATAAACACGCATCCATGATCTGTCTTCTGGCAAAAAATATAAATTTCCACATTTTTGTAGATAGGAGCTTGAAACTTCTACAGTAGGGTTTTCTGATACGCTGAATCTGATGGTGTAATTTTCGCTAAAATTTTATGACTTTTAGGGGGTGTTTCCTCCTGTTTTTAAAAATAAGGCAAGTTTTCTCAGCCTCCTAACTTTTGATGGATAAGACTAAACTTGATGAAACTTAAAAATCAGCATTTAAAATGCGGTTCTTTTGATGTAACTATTGGTATCATAATTCCTTTTTTTAGAGTTTCGGTTAGTATTGAGCCGGGTCGCTCCTTAATACAGTTCGTTACCACGAACTGTTTTATAAAAATGATATCACGTACATATGCAATAGTTTTTTTTTCAGAGGGGAGGGGGAATAAAAAGATGTTTGGTAATTTGAATAAACAGTTCCAAGAAATATGAGAAAATTTGGGATATCGGCCGCCAAGGCCCAGGACCCCTTGTATATGAGCATGTATGAAAATACTAGTAAAAACAATATGATTGATTCCTGTCCAACCTAGTTGTTTTGGGTACCTTTGGGTACCCAGGCGTATCAGGGACCGGGCCAGATTAAACTAGAAATAGTTGTTTTCCCGATTTGACCATCTGGGGGGAGTGGGGGGCCCGTTAATTCGCAAAAAATAGAAAAATTGAAGTATTTTTTAACTTACGAACGGGTGATCGGATCTCAATGAAATTTGATATTTAGAAGGATATCGTGTCTCAGAGCTCTTATTTTAAACCCGACCGGATCTGGTGACATTGGGGGGGGTTTGGGGTGGGGGAACCTAAAATCATGGACAACACTTAGATTGGAGGGTTCGGGATGAAACTTGGTGGGAAAAATAAGCAGAAGTCTTAGATACGTGTATATAGATACGTGTATATAAAAGGATCTTGTGCTTTAAAGCTCTAATTTTAAATTCCGACCAGAATCTGTGACATTGGGGGGAGTTGGTGGGGGAAACCGGAATTCTTGGAAAACGTGAAAATTGGGGTATTTTTATCTTACGAATAGGTGATCGGATCTTAATGAAATTTGATATTTAGAAGGAATTCATGTCTCAGAGCTCTTATTTCAAATCCCGACCAGATCTTTTGACATCGGGGGGAGTTGGAGGGGAAAACTTGGAAAACACTTGGCGTGGAGGAATCGGGATGAAGCTTGGTGGATAGAATAAGCAAATGTCCTTGATACGTGATTGATGGAACCGTACTGGATTCACTCTCTTTGGGGGAGTTGGGGGGGTAGGGTTCAGTGATTTTGCGAGTTTGGTGCTTCTGGACGTGCTAGGACGATGAAAATTGGTAGGCGTGTCAGGGAGCTGCACAAATTGACTTGATAAAGTCGTTTTCCCAGATTCGACCATCTGGGGGGCTAAAGGGAGAGGAAAAATTAGAAAAAATCAAGTATTGATAACTTACGAATGGGTGATCGGATCTTAATGAATTTTTATATTTAGAAGGACATCGTGACTCAGAGCTCTTATTCTAAATCCTGACCGGCATTAAGCCTCTTATTTTCCTTTTAAATCAATCTATTGATTCATAGAATTTTGTTAGAGCTCATACCATATGATCTCTTGGCTCATAGCTCTTCTTGCCTCGTCACAAGTGCCATATGAGCTCTTAGCTATTGTTCTTCTTTTAAAACGTAATTTTAGTTCTTTGACATTGCCTTTAAAGTACTTGGAAAAAAAAAGAAAATAAATTGTGATTGTTTAAATTTGTCAATTGAAAACCTAGAAAGCCACC
This sequence comes from Artemia franciscana, assembly GCF_032884065.1. Taxonomy (NCBI): domain Eukaryota; kingdom Metazoa; phylum Arthropoda; class Branchiopoda; order Anostraca; family Artemiidae; genus Artemia; species Artemia franciscana. The sequence continues at coordinate 24,977,646 of NC_088883.1, read as the reverse complement.
TATATCTTAAAAATTATGAAAACATCGGGAATTTATTTAATGAAAAATACTTCCGTATGCAGTTTTTTTTATTGTAGCGGGCTCCAAATTGAAAAAGAAAAGCTTAAGTGGAAAATCAGGAAAAAAAAAATCAAAAAATGTATTATATTTATGTATTTAGTGTATTAAATGGCATCTGATAGCTCAAGAAGATGCAGCTTTCCTTTGAAGATATATTTGTCTTTGGGAGTCTACATGTTGCTGCTGTTTAAATTTTTACGGGCGAAAAGTGTTTTCAATGTCAACTAATTAGTTTTGCCTCTGTATTTTTATGATTCAGCGTGGCAACACTGACATAAAAGTGGCATTGCTCTTCATGGTCTTGAAACATCCACCAACAAATCTTAGGAAAAATATAGGTTTTCAAATATGAATATACCTAAAATGGGTCCAAGGGACCAAATATGCTTTATTTTAATGTCCATGGTACTTTAAAAATGTGAGAGAAAACTTTCGAAAGCATATTGTTATGATATATAACCTTTTGTTTTGCTTCCAGTTATTGAAATTTTATTTTACTGGTGGCTGAAGGGGTACCTTAACTGATGATGTTTTATTTTACAGTAGTATCAATTCTAGTGGCCAAAGTTGTAGGGTTCCTATTTTTCTTTATATATATATATATATATATATATATATATATATATATATATATATATATATATATATATATATATATATATATATATATATATATATATATATATATATATATTTATATATACATCCACCTCACCCCGAAAAAAGTCATGGGTACCTGCTTCATGTTTTGATTTATGTCATTTCGTTGTGGCTATTTAGTCTTAGATCTAACGGACATGATTTTCTGTTTGAAATTGGCAGATTCTTGGATATTTTTGAAATGCTTGTAGCCTACACGGCAATAGTGCTTCTTAAAAAACAAGGTTAATTGCTTTTTGATAAATAAAGCGTTTTATCTTAGGTTAAATTTTATCTTTCTTGGGGCCGTTAAAGAATGCTTTGCTGCCATGGGTCATTTCACATTTCTTTTTTTTCAACTTTGTTCTTTAAGCAAAAGCTCGCTATTCCAAAACTGTCATATTTTGATTTATGTCTTTTCGTTATGGTAATTTAGTTTAAGATCTATTTGACATAATTTTTGCTTAGAGATTGGCAGTATCCATGTTTGCCGTGATCTAAATCAAAACACAGTTGCCCACGTTGCCCACGTCTGAAAATAACGACATATATCTGGGTTTGATCCATTTATAGGCATTAAAATAGCGTATGAGCTTGAAACACTATAGTCTAGTACTTGTTTTTATGGCACTTACCCGTCGGCCAAGTGCCATATAGCGATCGTAATTTCTGTCTGTCGGTCCCAGTTTTGCTAGTTCGGGCACTTCCAGATAAGCTAGGACGATGAAAGTTGGCAGGCGTATCAGGAACCGGACCAGATTAAATTAGAAATAGTCATCTCCCCGATTGGACAATCTGAGGGAGGGGGAGTGGAGGGACGGTTAATTTGGAAAAATTAGAAAAATGAGGTATTTTTAACTTACGAAGAGGTGATCGGATATTATTAAAAATAATATAAAAAAATAAAAAAAAATATTATATTTAGAAGGACCTTATGTGTAAGAGCACTTATTTAAATTTCAACCGTATCTGTTGACATTGGGGGAGTTGGAGGGGGAAACCGGAAATCTTGGGAAATGCTTTGAGCGGAGAGATCGGGATGAAACTTGGTGGGAAAAATAAGCACAATTCCTAGATACATGATTTACATAAACGGACCGGATCCGCTCTCTTTGGGGGAGTTGAGGGGGGGGGGGTAATTCTGAAAAATTAGAAAAAATAGATATTTTTAACTTTCGAACGGGGGATCGGATCTCAGTGAAATTTTATATTTAGAAGGATATCGTGTCTCAAAGCTCTTATTTTAAATCCCGAACAGATCTGGTGACATTGGGGAGAATTTGGGGGGGAACCTAAAATCATCGAAAACGCTTAGATTGGAGGGATCGGGATGAAACTTGGTGGGAAAAATAAGCAGAAGTATTCGATACGTGATTGAAATAATTGGAATGGATCCGCTCTATTGGGGGGGAGGTTTAATTCTGAAAAATTAGAAAAAATGACGAATTTTTAACTTACGAAGGAGTGATCGGATCTTCATGAAACTTCATATTTAGAAGGTTGCCCTTGGGCAACCTTGGGCTTTGTTGATGGTAATTGCTAATCGAATATCCCCTGTGTTCCCGTCGTCATTTATATATCCCCCATGTGCCCTTCCGGCGTCCCCGTTGTAGTTGTGTCCCTGTGTCCCGGTCGTCATTTATATTCCCTGTGTCCCGGTCGTCATTTGTGTCCCGGTGTCTCGGTCTGTAATTTCTCTTTGAGTGTTCCGGTCGTCATTTATATTCCCTGTGTCCCGCTTGCCATTTGTGTCCCGGTGTCCCGGTCTGTAATTTCTCTTTGAGTGTCCCGGTCGTCATTTATGTTCCTTGTATACCGGTGTCCCGGTCTGTAACATACGACAATAGATCAATTGGGTTGTAACTTTGTTCACGATCGCATTCTACACATGTAGAAATAGAAGCAGTACGATTAGGTGAAGGCATTCCCAAATGCTTGAGAAGTTTGTTTGCAATAGATAAGCACAAATCTTCAATCATAACTAAAGTGCAGTTATAAATTTCTGTTGTAAAGTCCAAGGTCATATCTGACCTTTCTAGCCGTATTCGGTGGAGTATATTCTCGGCCATTTGCGATTTGTATCTCTCCCATAACTCTGTAGGAGATACAGGAGAGCAACTTTTGCCGGAAGACACGGGCTGTAATGTCATGTCTATGAACCGGCGATTGTCCAGGATGTAAAAGCTGTTTTATCTAATCCTAAGATGGATTATATATAAATGTAATAAATGACAAATCATTAATCTATAGGCATAATATTTCATTGCGCTGCATTTCTTTGTTAGTGGCTGGATTTTTCAATTTAATATTAAAGTGATAGCCGTCGGCTCCATCCCAAAAAATGATAGGATATTGTAGGGCATCGTAGCATCGATGAGCTTAATAAAAGCTTCTCTTTGAAACGCCTTCTCATATACTTATAATGACGTCATATACAAAGCCTTTGACGTCATATACAAATCACCGACCATACCGAATGCCACTTCGTTGATAGTTGCGTATCAGTAGGCATCAATTCGATTGCTGTTTTGAACAGAAGCACTAAATTATTATTTATGTGGAAAAGATGTTGCAACTGGGAAACGATAGTCCTTTCAACGTCGTTTTTTATCATCGGTATCACTTTCAAGTTGTTTGGTTTGTTTTACCTTGACTTGTCTTTCGTCACTATGAAATACATATCGTCGAACCTTTGTTTTTTTAATTAAAATCTGGTAGGCATTGATGACCTTATCCAAGTCAAAATCCCAAACCCAATCATCATCGCTATCATTTTCAGTTTTGATACGTTTCGACTCTCGCTGTCCAGGTTGTTTCAGGTTGCTCTTGTGATTCCTCGGCACGCTTTCTTTTGGTGATTTCTCTTTGAGACGCAAGCCTGTTTTCATGCTGTTGTTGTGATTCCTCGGCACGCTTTCTTTTCATACTTTCTCTTTTAGCCGCAAGCCTGTTTTCACGCTGTTGTTGTGATGTCTCGGCACGCTTTCTTTTCTTACTTTCTCTATTAGCCGCAAGCCTTTTGGCATTAGCTCTTTGAGCAGCTTCCTCGGCTGTTTCTTCTGCCATTTTAACATCTATATTAAAAATTTCTCTTTGAGAGGCCTTCTTCTATACTTATAATGACGTCATATACATAACCTTTGACGTCATAACAAACATGACGTCAGTCGACAAACAACTTCATGACGGCATAATGCTCAATCCTTATAATGACGTCAGTCGGCAAACATGACGTCAGTTGACACACAAACAACTTATTTATATATATAGATCTAAACCGGATCCAGTGTCATTGGGGAGGGGCAGTTTGGGGGGACCGGAAGTCTTAGAAAATACTTAAAGCGGAGAGATCAGGATGAAACTCGATGGGAAGAATAAAAACCTGTCTAAGACACGTGATTGACATAACCGGATCGGATCTGCTCTCTTTGGTGGAGTTGGGGGGGGGGGTGATTCGGAAAATTGAGGCATTTATAACTTACGAACGGGTGACCAGATCTTAATGGAATTTGATATTTAGAAGGATCTTGTGCTTTAAAGCTCTAATTTTAAATTCCGACCAGATCCTATGACATTGGGGGGAGTTGGAGGGGGAGACCGGAATTCTTGGAAAACGTGAAAATTGGGGTATTTTTATCTAACGAATAGGTGATCGGATCTTAATGAAAATTGATATATATATATATATATATATATATATATATATATATATATATATATATATACATATATATATATATATATATATATATATATATATATATATATATATATATATATATATATATATATATATATATATATATATATATATATATATATATATATATACATATATATATATATATATATACATATATATATATATATATATATATATGTATATATATATATATATATATATATATATATATATATATATATATATATATATATATATATATATATATATATATATATATATATATACATATATATATATATATATATATACATATATATATATATATATATATATATATATATATATATATATATATATATATATATATATATATATATATATATAGAATTATCTTATGTCTCAGATGCTTCATTTTCGACTCGAATTGGATCCGGGGACATAGGGGGTTGGAGGAGAGAAACAGAAATCTTGGAAAACGCTTAGAGTGGAGAGATTGGGATGAAACTTGATGGGAAGAATAAGCACAAGCTCTAGATACTTGATTGACATAATTGGAACGGAACCGTTCTCTTTGGAGGAGCTGGGGGGTGTTAATTTGGAAAAATTAGAAAAATTGAGGTATTTTTAACTTAAGAACGGGTGACCGGATCTTAATGAAATTTGACATTTAGAAGGAATTCATGTCTCAGAGCTCTTATTTCAAATCCCGACCAGATCTGTTGGCCTTGAGGGGAGCTGGAGGGGGAAATCTTGGTAAACGCTTGGAGTGGAGGAATCGGGATGAAGCTTGGTGGATAGAATAAGCAAATGTTTCTTCTGCCATTGTAGGATTTATACTAAATATTCTCTTTGAATCTCTCCCTTATATACTTATAATGACGTCATATACAAAGTCTTATATACCTTTAATGACGTCAACTTATAATGACGTCATATATAAACATACAAAATACATACATGACGTCATAATGCTCAATCCTTATAATGACGTCAGTCGTCAAACATACTTACAACTTGTTTATATATATATATATATATATATATATATATATATATATATATATATATATAAATAAGTTGTCAGTCTGTGTGTCTGTCTGTCAGGTGACGTCATGTTTCTGTGTCGACTGACGTCATGAAGTTAGTTGTCGTCATTTTTGCTATGACGGTGACGTCATTAATGGTATTTAAGACATGCGTTCACGGAAAAATGTTTAATTGTAAAATGACTGAAGAACCTACAATGGCAACAGCCAAGGAAGCTGCTCAAAGAGTCTATGCTAAAAAACTTGCTGCTGATAGAGAAAGTAAGAAAAGAAAGCGTGCCGAGGAATCACAAGAACAGCAAGAAAACAGGCTTGCAGCTGATAGGGAAAGTAAGAAAAGAAAGCGTGCCGAGGAATCACAAGAACAGCAAGAAAACAGGCTTGCGGCTAAAGAACGCTAAACCGCGCAGTTAGATGAAAATCCACCTGGAAAGCGAGAGTCAAAACATATCAAAACTGAAAATGATAGCGATGATGATTGGGTTTGGGATTTTGACTTGGATAAGGTCATCAATGCCTACCAGATTTAAGTTAAAAAACAAAGGTTCGGCGATATGTACTTCATAGTGACGCTGAAAAATAAAGAAGAAAAAAAAACTGAAAAAATGTAAAAAACTAAAAAAAACTAAAAAGAAAAAACACTCAAAGATAAATTACAGACCGGGACACAAATGACGACCGACACAGAGGGAATATAAATGACGACCAGGAACCTCAAAGAAAAATTACAGACTGGGACACCCGGACACAAATCACGACCGGGAATATAAATGACGACCGGGACGCAGGGACACAACTACAACGGGGACGCCGGGGGCACAGGCGGGATATATAATTGACGACTGAGACACAGGGATTGTTTGAATAGAAATTACAGACCGGGACACAAATGACGACCGGGACACTGGGACACAGGGAATATAAATGACGACCGGGACACTCAAAGAGAAAATACAAACTGGGACACCAGGACACAAATGACGACCGGGACACAGGGAATATAAATGCTATTTATATGCACAGACAATGGGACAGCGAAGAATGTTGTATATTCGCATGTTTTACGTAGTTAAAAATATATATTTATATCTATCTCTATTCACAGGTGGGACACAGGGACGCAGCTACAATGGCGCGTAACTAATATGGCGCGTAACGACTTACGCGCGCGGGGGGGGCTTGGGGGGGGCGCGAAGTGCCACCCCAATAGCTAGTATATATATATATATATATATATATATATATATATATATATATATATATATATATATATATATAGATAAGTAATTGATGCGTTGGAGACTAAACTATCTTATTTATGCTATGCATGGCATCATATAAGAAAATGCTTATAGGATGTCGTAAGAAGTGCTTATATGATGTACTAACGTAGTACGTGACGTCTTTTGCTAAGACCTAAATTAAGGCTCTTGACGAATTTTGTCACTTCTGACCTATCTGACTTCTGACTTCTGACCTATCTAGATTGCTTTTTTGTGCGAGAATATCCCAATGTACGAGTTTTTCCTTTTTTAAATAACTGGTGCGTTTGAAACTGAACAATCTTATTTATGTTATGAAAATATAAGTATATATTATGAAATAATAAGTATAAGAAAATGCTTATATGATGCTATACGAAATGCTTATGTGGTGCACTAACATAGTACATGACATCATTTGCAAAAACCAAAATTAAGGCTCTTAAAGAATTTCCTCAGACTTATGACCTATCTAGATCGTTTTTTAATGCGAGAATATCCCAAGATACCAATTTCCCCGAAAAAATATGGAACTGTTTTCGAGAAAAAATACACAAGTATTGCTCACTTATAAAGATAGCATAAATAATTGATGCGGTGAAAACTCAACTATTTTATTTATACTATCATGAAATGCATGACATCATAGATCTCGTCCAAGTGAGTATTGTAAACCTGTAGATTGTAGATATACAGATTACCGTAGATCACTATAGACTTTATATTGTAGATTACTGTAGATTATATAGGTTTCAAGCTAAAAATCTTGAATTTTGCATGGGTATTTATTCAGTCCTTTCCAGTTTTAAAGAATTGTAAATTAAAAAGCTTTTAAAACAAGAGCTAAGAGCTCATATGGCATAGCTCTAGCACAATTCTAAGAACCAATAGATTGATTTAAAAGGAAAATCAGAGGCTTAATGCCGGTTGGGATTTAAAATAACAGCTCTGAGACACGGGGTCCCTCTAAATATCAAAATTCATTATGACCCGATCACCCACTCGTAAGTTAAAAATACCTCATATTTTTTTCTAATTTTTCCTCTCTTTTCAGCCCCCTAGATGGTAGAATAGGGGAAAACGACTTTATCGAGTATATTTGTGGAGGTCCCTGACTCGCCTACCAATTTTCATCGTCCTACCACGTCCAGCAGCACCAAACTCGCCAAAGTAGTGGACCCCCCTAACTCCCCCAAAGAGAGCGGATCCAGTCCGGCTACATCAGTCACATATCTACGACATTTGCTTATTCTACGCACCAAGTTTCATCCCGATCTCTCCACTCTAAGCCTTTTTAAAGATTTCCCGTTTCCCCCTCCAACTCCCTCAGTATTACCGGATACGGTCGGGATTTAAAATCAGAGCTCTGAGACACTAGGTCCTTCTAAATATCAAATTTCATTAAGATCCGATTTCCCATTCGTGAGTTAAAAATACCTCATTTTTTTCAATTTTTCCTCCCACACCAGCCCCCCAGATGGTCGAACCGCGGAAACGACTGTTATCAAGTCAATTTGTGCAGGTCCCTGACACGCCTACCGATTTTCATCGACCTAGCACGTCCAGAAGCTCCGAACTCGCCAAAGCACTGGAAATCCCCCCAACTCCCCCAAAGAACGGAACGGATCCGTTCCAATTATGTCAATCACGTATCTAGAGCTTGTGCTTATTCTTCCCATCAAGTTTCATCCCAATCTCTCCACTCTAAGCGTTTTCTAAGATTTCCAGTTTCAAAGATCTCTGTTTCCCCCCTCCAACCCCCCTATCCGGATCCGATTCGAATTTAAAATGGAGCATCTGAGACATAAGATCTTTCTATATATCAAGTTTCATTAGGACCTGATCATCCATTCGTAAGATAAAGATACCTCAATTTTTACGTTTTCCAGGGTTTCTGATTTCCCCCTCCAACTCCCCCCAACGTCACTGGATCTGGCCGGAATTTAAAATAAGAGCTCTGAAGCACAAGATCCTTCTAGATATCAAATTTCAGTAAGATCTGATCACCTGTTCGTAAGTTACAAATACCTCATTTTTTCTAATTTTTCCGAATTACCTCCCCCCTCCAAACTCCCCCCAGTGACTCTGGATCTGGTCCGGATTCAAAATAAGAGCTCTGAGACACGATATCCTTCTAAATATCAAATTTCATTAAGATCCGATCACCTGTTCGTAAGTTAAACATACCTCATTTTTTCTAATTTTTCCGAATTAACTGTTCCCCCACTCCCCCCAGATGGCCAAAGGGGGGAGGGGGCAACGACTATTTCTAGTTTAATCTGGTCTGGTCCCTGATGCGCCTGCCAAATTTCATCGTCCTGGTTTATCTGCAAGTGCCTAAACTAGCAAGACCGGGACAGACAGACCGACAGAATTTGCGATTTCTATGTCACTTGGTAAATACCAAGTGCCATAAAAAGTTAATAACCTATCTGTTGCTGATATTTGAGATGACTGCAAAATTCTTTTCGCTCTATCCGATGCAATACTTGTCTTTTGCTTTCTTAGCTATATAAGCTTTTTTTATTTAATATCATTATTTTGTATCTCAAATTATTCAAATATGAGTCACACAAGTAGTACAAGTGATATCTTTATTTATGCCTGGAACTACTGAAGTTTTTTGGCCCATTTTTAAGCTTAAAAGATTAATACTGAAATTTAACTTTTTTGTCTGTTTGCACAAAATAAATAACTCCTATTAGATATTTATTCCTGTTCTTTGTATTTCTTGGGGGGGGTAAAGGCCACTTACCCCTTTCACCCTTTGAAGGGTGCTCATGGTACTTTGTATTTACAATCACAGGACCAGAGCCGTATCCAGGAGGGGGAGCATGCTACTAGATTTGAACCCCAACCCCTCCCCCTGAAATAGTTCTCCTACTCATAAATTAGTCCTAAAAATACTGTTTTTTCTAAAAGACAATAAATACGTCACCGATTCGTAGACTGGCCTTAAAAATGAAAAATCCTTAACTCCAATACCGACCAAAAATTTTTTTAGATCTCCTACCTGGATCAAAATTATTTCAGCGATCAGGATTTTATCTCCTCTCCAGCTTTTAAAATTAAAGCTCAAAAACATAAATGCAAGTTAGTAACCTATCTGTTGCTAATTTTTGGCATAGCTGCAAAATTCTTTTCACTTTATCTGACGCAATACTTATCTGTTTTTTATTACTTTTTATATCCGTTGCTGAAGCGAAGCGTGACTCTAGTCAGGGCACTAAGTTTTTGTCATTATTTATACCAATGTCATGGTAATTTATTAGAGAACAGAAAATATAATTTTTTCCTTTTTTGGGTAATATATGATGTCTATTAATTTGAAACTTTTTATTTTTCATAATAGTCACACCACAAATTTATTCTTGTTTCGTAGTTTGGGATCATAGTGGAATCGTTCGCAAAAATGTTGCGGGCGGGGGGGGGGGGGGGTTAATTTCAAATTGAATTGATCTACCTTGAGGGAATTTTAAAGTGAGGGTGTTTTACGTGATAGGAATTTTCTTCGCTGGAGTTTTCCGAAAGGGAGGATCTTTATGTAGGGGGAGCTAGGTTTGCCGACATTTTTGGAATAACGGTCAGAAATTAAATAAAGGAAATTGTTTTTTTTTTTATATTGAAAGTAAGGAGCAGCATTAAAACTTAAAACATACAGAAATTATTACGTATATGAGGGGGTTCTCCCCTTCTTGTTACATCTTTCTTTTACGCTAAGTTTTTTTGAACTTTTAAAAAAGCTTCTTATTCTGTTTAAACGGCCCTTGTGTTTAACGAGTCATTATTAAATAAGTTGAACAAAGAGTCAATTTTAGCATAAAGACTGAGGTATGAAGAAGACGGCAACCCACGTCATATACGTAAAAATTTCTGTACGTTTTCAGTTTTAATACTGCTCCTTACTTTCAGGGAAAAACCGTATTTTTTCAATCTATTTTGAAAATCATTATAGCTTACATTATATCAGTTACTATTTCTGAAATAGTCTCTATTGGGAAATATTTTTCACAAGACAGTTTCTAGCAAAACGCCTTTTCAAATCTTCGTTCACTATGAATCATGCCTCGATCTTTACTAGGTTGCAGCTATGACAAGATAAGGCTCCATGGCTTGCATAGCAGGGGAAGATACAAATGATATTTAAAAATCAACAAAAAAAACTCATAAAAAACCCACTTTTGAAACATAAACAGAAAAAGTAGGAATAAGATCTGGATTCTTGGTAAATTAATAGCAAATTGATTAGAGTCCTTTTCACGTTTATCTATGCATACGCAAATATTTCCTCGTACTTTTTTGCAACAATGAAATCGTAATTTCTTATAGTTTAATAAGTGAAGATGAAAAGGTGACTTTGGGTAACGAAAAGATTGATCAGGTGGACAGGTTCACATACCTTGGTTGTATTTTAGGCAGCGCAATAACGCTCCCTAAGTAAAGAGTGATGAGGGCACAATGTATTATTTATTTATTTATGTTTTTTTATTATTTTTTTTTTTGGTTTTAGACTAGGGCACTTCGTATCGAAGGAGTTTCGTAAAAACTTTGAAAAAGGCTCATGCGATTGGACATAGAAAATCTGATTGTTGAGAGTCATTGGAGGGCCAACTGACCCCTCTCCCATGCCCACCATTTCCCCAAACATATTCAATCAAAATTTTTAGATATCCATTTTGTTCAACGTAGTTGAAAGGTCCAAAAATTATGTATTTGAGAGTGACAACCCCCCTACAGCCCTCAAGGCAAGGGTAGTAAGTTATGTCCTGGTTTATATAGAAAGGGTGATCGTATAAACTTCGGAGATGCTCATTGGATTGCTAATCAGAAGTTTCAGTGCCTATTTTAATATTCAGGGTGATGGAAGGGTGGATACGCTCCCCCTCCACATCTCGTATTTTCCCGAAATGCATCTGATAGAAATTTTGAGACAGCCATTTGTTATTTTAGAAACTTTGAAAAAGACTCATTCGATTGGAAATTGAAAGGGCTAGTGCCATTTTTAATAATCGAAAGTGATTGGCGGGCACACCTCGTATTTTCCCAGAATGCATCTGATAGAAATTTTGAGATGGCCATTGGTTGTCGTAGAAACTTCGAAAGGAGCTAATTCAATTTGGAAATTGAAAGGGCTAGTGCCCTTTCTAATTGTCGAAAGTAATTGGAGGGAAACTAACCCCTCTTCCCCTGCCCACCATTTCCCCAAGCACATCCAATCAAAATTTTGAGATAGCCATTTTGTTCAACGTAATTGAAAGGTCTGGAGATTATGTCTTTGAGGATGACAAACCTCCCCACCCGCAGCCCTTAGAGTAAGGGTTGTAAGTTTTGTCCTGGGGGCATATCAAGTATTTATAGAAAGGGTGATCCTATAAACTTTGGAGGCGGTTCATTGGATTGGTAGTCAGAAGTTCTAATGTCTTTTTTAAGATTCAGAGTGATCGGATGGTGGATATCCCCCCTACACCTCGTATTTTCCCGAAATGCATGTGATCGAAATTTTGAGATAGCCATTTGTTGTTGTAGAAGCTTCGAAAAGAGCTCATTCGATTGGAAATTGAAAGGACTATTGTTAGCAGTCGAAAGTAATTGGAGGGCAACTATCCCCTCTCCCACGCCCACTATTTTCCCAAACACACCCAATCAAAATTTTGAGATAGCCATTTTGTTCGACGTAATTGAAAGGTCCAGAATTTATGTCTTTGAGAAACCAACCCCTCCCACGACCCTCGGCAAGGGTTGTAAATTATGCCCTGTGGGCATATAAGGTTTATATTGAAAGGGTGATCGTATAAACTTTGGAGGGGGCTCATTGGATTAGTAAACACAAGCTCTAGTATCATTTTTATAGATTGAGAGTGATCGAGGGTGGGTAACCCCCCCCCTCACGTCATATTTTCCCGAAATGCATCTGATAGAAATTTTGAGATAGCCATTTGTTGTCGTAGAAACTTCGAAAAAGGCTCATTCGATTGGAAAATGATAGGGCTAGTGCCCTTTCCATTCGTCAAAATTGATTGAAGGACAACCATCCCCCCCACGCCGATCAATTCCCTAAACGCATCTAATCAAAATTTTGAGATGGCCATTTTGTTCAGCGTAGTTGAAAGGTCGAGAAATTATGTCTTTGACAACCCCATATTTTCTGAAAACCAGAACATAATTTGTATTTTACTGAAAAAAAAATATTGTGGATTCATTTTAGTATGCATATACGGATTTATATTCCTTATAGTTCTATTTTTAATAAAGTTAAAAAAGTTAAAACACTTTAAATGTGCTTTGTCTTTTAATGTCGTAGGATGAAAGGAGTAGATTGGCTTTTGAGTCTTGAACGGGAAAGTGAAGACAAACAGATATTTTTATTTTAAAAATACACAAGACAAGATAAGTTTGTTCTAAAATAACATTAATAACGGATAATTATATATTATAGCTATTATGGCTAATAAGCTATTATATTAAGAAATTTGTATTTTTTGATGTGCTATATTACTGAAATTTCGAGATAGCCATTTGTTCAAAAGCAGTCTATAGATCACATAGCAAGGCTTTTGAGGTTGTTTATTAATAAGTACAATTATAACTGTTTATTTTTTACATCTACTGCACTGATGGAAAAACTGATGCACTGATGGAAAAGAGGAAGCTCATTTGATTGAAAATGTATAGTTCTAGTTATCTTTTAAGAGTCAAATTTGATGTAGGGCACCTAGTCTCCCTCCCTAACAACCTGTTTTCCACAAACCCATACAATCAAAATTGTATCACAATAGTCCAAAAAGCATATAACAATGGCTTCGAGGTGGACACAGTGCCCAAGGTGGACCTCCAGAGCCCAGATCCTATCGTTCCCCAGAACATATCGAATCTAAATTTCAAGACAACTGTTTGCTCAGTATTATTGAAGGGTCTAGTAAGTAAGTAAGTAAGTAAAATATTTATTACCCGTATTTTTCACTTGGAACAAAACGGAGTACAATGAAAAAAAATAAAAGAAAAGAAAAAAAGAGAAGAAAAACGGAGAGAAATTTAAAACACAACATGGAAAAATACATAATCAAGAACTGTAGAAATGTTTAAGCCAGGGGTGGTTCCGTTTTGCCTGGAAATTAGAAATCAACCGGTTTACCGCGATACTGGCGTCTGCAATCCTGTGTTTATCAATCATATAAGTATTTCTCGTCCACAAGGGGCATCGCAGCAGAAACTTCGCGAACCTAAAATAAAGGGACCGGAGCTTGCGTTTTTGGGTGTCAGTTAATAAATTCCAAAACGGTGCGATATATAGAATATGCGGCAGTGCGACAGCGTTATACATATTCGCGAGATACTTTCGGCATAAGAGGAGTCTGCTGGCGACGATAGACCCATACGCGGTGCGGAGTTTTCTCTCGACGTGTTTGACGAGCAGTAGACGAGTTTCATTAAGATTACAGCCTATGGGTAAACCCAGATACACGACTTGAGATGAAACGGTAATTGACTGGCTACCCAGCAGGAGGTGTTCAGGCTGAGAAGGACTATCGTTGAAAAAAAGAACTGCAGATTTGGAAATATTGAAAGCCAGGCCGATTTTTCGGTATTCATCACGCAGGATCGAGAAGTTCGATTGCAGACCCCTAATAGACCGACTTAGATTTAATAGATCGCCCGCATATGTAAGTAGCGACACATTTATATTCTTGGAGATGCATGAAACATTTACACATGCCTGGGCATTTAAAACACTGTTATTGTACAAACTTGGGGATAATAATGAACCCTGGCGGACACCTTTGTTTACTGGAACAACCACTGACGTGATGCGGTTACCTATTTTTATATGTGCTTTTAAACGGCAATACATATCGTACAGTACGCTAGTGACATGGAGGTTTAGACCTTGCTGGTAAGCGGCTAAAAGGGCCTGAGCGTGAATCGACGAATCAAACGCTCTGCTCACATCAAAAGCACCAATCACTATAGGGTCACCAGATTCGTGAGAATCTGCTAGAATAGCGGCAAGACTGATGCCGCTAGAATAGCGGCAAGAGCGTGAGCACACCCCAGACCCGGTCGGAAACCGAATTGGTGGTCAGGCATTCGGCACGAATATTGAATTTCTTTTGAGACTAAAATCTCTAGAACTTTACAGAGCACTGGAGCAACAGTGATTGGCCTGTACGAGGAGCATTGGTATGTTGGTTTCCGTTTTTTAAGGATGGGCGAGAGCAAACCGACACAAAAAGAGTCAGGCACTATACCAGTGGTCAAAATAATTTGGAGTAGCAGCGTCAGATATTCAATAGGCATAGTAGTACCGTGTAGCAGATTTAGCGCGCACAGTTCGTCTACACCACGGGAATGTTTCTTCTTCAGCTTTAAAATAGCTTCATGTACGCTTCCGTAAGTAACGACAAAATCAGGGACACACTGGCTGGATAATACCGATTCTAGCCGGTTCGCGAAGGGATTAGACGTATTTGGGTCGGGGGCACTGAATTCGTTGGAAAAGTACGATTCCCAATCTTTTTCGCTAATCGAATCATGGGGTTTTTCGGCGACCGGTTCGCTCAGCCGGGCTTTCCAGATTAGTTTTGGGTCACTTACGATTCTGGAGGAGTACTCTTCTTTTAATTTGGTACGATGAGCTTTCAGTTGCTTGTCAAATTTTCGTTTAGTCCATAAACGGACAGAGTTAACAGGACCAGATTTGGGCCTATCACAATCTTGCCAGATTCTAAACCAAAACTTAGCATTGTTGCAACACTTAACTAGCGCCGGATTTTGCGAGAATTTGTGAATTTCTGTTTTCATTTTAACCTTTCTAGTAGGAACTGCTTTTTTTCAGCTACGAGAAGCGAGTGAGTAATCTCGGCACAAAATATATTTATGAGTACTCTCGCATCCGCGGGATCAAAATTCGAATTCACTTGGAGTAAATGGAAGGGGATTCGTATCTTTACAAGAAGTGAGTTCAGCACCTGATGATACAATGTAGTATTAATTTCATCCCATTCACTTACTACTTTCCACTTGTTGTTCTTGGGTTGACGCAGAGCTGGTTTTATGCTTAGAGATGCTAGTAGGGGTAAGTGATCAGCGAAGACAGCATCTTTTAGAACAGTTACACTTCCGTTAATATTCTTAGAGCAGGCCGTATGGTCAATGTTTGAAACGGACCCAGAATTATGAACGAAGGAGTAATCACTGTCTTTTGGGAGGATGATAAGTTTGTCATCAAAGATGCCGTTTAGAAGCTGACTACGGGCACACGTGCTGTCAAGCAGGTTGCAGTTGAAGTCCCCCATGACTGCGCAATGCAAATCTCTCTGGGTCACAGACTTCAGGCACTTCGCTAGTTCGCGAACTGCGCTAATAAACTTTCGCTCCGATTTGTCATCATGGTAGTTTGTAGGAAGATATACGTTGAAGAATGCGATACTGCCGGAAGATATAGCCAAGAATTGATCATGCGTAAATAACACCTTACTTTCAATATACGGGTGGCAAATAATTGCCAAGCCACCGGAGGGGCGTCCGAAAGACCGAATTTTTGCGGGCTCGAAATAAAAAGTAAGTTTGTGCGAGAACTTTAGGAGAGAAATATTGTGAGGAGAGAGCATATGTTCTTGTATAAACGTAATGTCACAGTCTTCACAATATTTTTGAATTATGGCAAATTTGTTGGGGACTCCTCCGTTCATGTTCCATGACGTAATTTTGACACAGGCTGGGCTATTAGACATTGGGTCGCTTCAGCTCACTGACGATTTTTATTATTGTGGGGCACTTGAAGGAATGGCAAGTGTGGCGTTTTGATTTGCAGAGGGCGCTTGCTATAGGGTTTCCATAGAACTGGTCGGGGCTGGAGCCATGACCTCCTTCTCCGCATCGAGAGCAAATTTGCTGGCTAGAGCAGGTAGCAGAAATATGACAAAAATTCTGGCAGTTAAAACAGCGCTTTGGGAGAAAGATAAATTCCTCGATGGGGTACCGCTCCAAGTCAATTTTAGGATGGTTTTTCATGGCGTGGTTCAGATACTGGCGGGATGAGAAGTATAATTTGAAGGATCTGGTTTTGCCACATTGATCAGCTTTTTCACGATTCGGTATAATTCTCTTAAGCGCGTCACCATTAATATGAGCTGGGACAAACTTGATCATACCGATGAAAGTGGGAGTTTTAACGCTTGTCAGTGTTTCAGGCGATTTTTTGTTAATAGATGTTGGTAGTACTGCTGCTTTAGATTTGTTCTTAGTTACGAGGCGCCATTCGTACTTCCCTCGGCGGAGTTCAAAATCGTCATCATTCAAAGCATCGCCACAAATATTCGACAGGAAGTTTTTCCTTTCTTCTGCGGTAACAACGGTAGGAGGCTTTTTCAAGACTACTGAGAAAGACGGAGGAGAAGGAGTAGACTCATTAGCTTGAGCAGCAACAGGGTTGCCTTCAGGCCACGGTAATGGTTTCTGGTTCAAACGGTCAAGAAGGCCATTGAACTTGCGATTCATCTCGTTGACAGTGGACACTACACAAGCAGCGATCTCTTCATTGCAGGCCGGAACTTCTTGGGGCTCAAAAATAACGAACTCAGGAAGCTGTCTCTTTTCTTTGGCACAGCGAGCGAACGTCTTCGCAATGTCCATCAAGTTATCCTCGTCCTTTACGTGTTTTATTACACGTTCCCCTAATTCCGACTTGCGATAGATAATCTCTTTTGCTTCTAAAATCGCTTCACCGCTGAAAAACTCGAGTCCTCGCCTAGTAAAAACTTTTGTTTTCACACCTGCTATCATAGCTCTTGAGATAAAATTCAGTACTGCATTCCGTACTAGGTTATCACCCATTTTACTGGTGGTTTCCTTACGAGAAAAGTAAGGGAAGTGTTGAGGGTTGGTTACCTTATCCCCGCAATTTAAGGGGCACACCCGGCGGGTACCACGGCTCTTGCTACCAACTCACTCACCCCCCTTCTGCTTACCTTTCTCTCGCCACCTCTATCGCAGCGTGATTGCCTTTAAATATCGGAATTCCTAATTATATTCACTACTTGATGGCTAAATGAAGTGTCTAATTTCTTGCTAAAAACTAGTCAGACAGGTTTCGTAGATGCTGACACCTTGATAAACCGTCACACAGGTTTTAATTAAAACTGTAATTAATTTTTGGTGAGTAATTATGTCTTGGGTGATCAACCTCCCCCCATTGTCAACTTATTTTATGTCAACTTACATTATTTATTTAAACCTTTAAGGGTAAGTTGTGGGGGGTTTTGAACTAGCCAGAAGGCACTACATATTCAATCAAAATTTTTAGATATCAATTTTGTTCAACGTAGTTGAAAGGTTCAGCATTATTGAACTGTCTAGTGATTATGTCTTTGGGGATCAACCTCCCCACACTGTCAACTTATATTATGTCAACTTATGTTAGTTGTTTAGAGCTTTAAGGCCGTGATTAAGTGAACTTGAAAACATCGAGCTTCAGAATTGAAGTAAGGTTACCCTTCGGTCTTTTAATTCTCTAGAGATCGTCGATTGTCAAAACTTCAAATAGCACCAATTATCAAGTCTTGTCAAAGGTTTTGATTGACAGCTTCCTTTGGTGAGATGCTTCAGCCGAGAAATAATAATATATTTGACAGTGTCTTGCAAAGCTTGGTTACCGACCAAGGGAGATTAGAAAATGAGCAAAAGAGCACTATCATTCTCAAATACAAAATGCCCATGTATATGCAACTGTGACGGCATGCATAGAATGCATTTTAAAATTTATTGTTTTTTCCACTTTATTTCCTAGGGATAGGCTATTTAAAATACCTCATTTCATTAATTCGAAACTAAACAGCGAACTTAGTTGAAAGCTTTCTTCGAGGATTCTTAGAAAACCAAAGTTTTCTTACAAATTAAATTAAAAAAAAAATAAAACTGAAAGTAAGGAGTGACATTAAAACTTAAGACGAACAGAAATTACTTCGTATATGAAATGGACTGCTTCCTCATGAACGCCCCGCTCTTTACGCTGAAGTTTTTTACTGTTTTAAAAAATAGAGTTAAGAGGAAGAGTCAGACTTTAGCGTGAAGACCGGGGCATTGATGAGGAGACAGCCGCTTTCATATATGAAGTAATTTCTGTTCGTTTTATGTTTTAATGTCACTCCTTACTTTCAGTTAAAAACACTTGTTTTTATTTAATTTAATTTCTTAACGTTTTTTAATCAATGCATGTTTTGATTTATGCTCTCCACAGATGAATAATTAAAACGAAATTTGGGTATTTATTTTTTTGGCTAAATGGGTTTCTCATAGTTTTGACCAAACGATTTTGAGAAAAAAATAGGAGCGAGGAAGGAGGTATAGTTGCTCTCCGATTATTTGGTTACCTGAAAAGGCAACTAGAACTTTTAATTTCTTACGAATTTTTTTTATTAGTAAAATTATTAGTAAAAATAAATTTTACTAGTTAAAGACATACGTAACTTACAAATTAGCTTACGTAAGGAACTTCTGTATTCTCACATTTTTTATTACATATATGAGGGGGGCTCACCCCCTCAACAGTACCTCCCTCTTCACACTAGAGCTTAAATTTTGTCCCGATTTCTTAAGAATGACCCCTGAATTACAAAAGCCGTAGAATAAATAGTTGAAATTCTAAAAATACTTTAGCGTAGAGAGCGAGGTATTAGGAGGAGGTGAGCCCCTCATATGCGTAATAATTTCTGTTCCTTTTAAGTTTTAATGCTGCTCCTCACTTTCAGTTGAAAAAACTTTGTTATATTTATTTTTTCATTGTTTTTTTTTTATAATAGTAGGAAATCCTGCGCTCCCTTCATGGAAATTTTCTTCCTCCATGAAAAGTTTCCCCAGCATATCCCTCTCTTCTCAACCCTGCCCCAGACCAAATGAAAACGCCCCTGAAGACGTCTGTACACTTATAAGGATTTAGTTATAAGGATTTCCGACTACGCTGAATAAAATGGCTATCTCAGAATTTTGATCCGGTTACTTTGGAAAAATAATTAGCGTGGGACGGGGGCCTAGGTGCCCTCCGAGATTTTGGTCACTTAAAAAAGGCACTAGAACTTTTCATTTCCGTTAGAATGAGCCCTTTTGCAGCATTCTAGGGCCACTGGGTTGATACGATCACCCCTGAAAAAAAAAACAACAAATAAACACGCATCTGTGATCT
Source organism: Artemia franciscana (assembly GCF_032884065.1). NCBI lineage: Eukaryota > Metazoa > Arthropoda > Branchiopoda > Anostraca > Artemiidae > Artemia > Artemia franciscana. The sequence goes on along the minus strand of NC_088883.1, from coordinate 24,957,777 downwards.
GCCTTCTGACAAAAAATACAAAATTCCACATTTTTGCAGATAAAAGCTTGAAATTTCTACAGTAGTGTTCTATGACTTTTAGGCAGATCACGGATGCGTGTTTATTTGTTTTTTTTTTTTTTTTTTTTTCAGGGGTGATCGTATCCACCAAATTGTCCTAGAATGTTGCGAGAGGGCTCATTCAAACGGAAATAAAAAGTTCTAGTGCCCTTTTTAAGCGACGAAAAAATTGGAGGGCACCTAGGCCCCCTCCCACGCTAATTATTTTCCCAAAGTCAACGGATCAAAATTCTGAGATAGCCATTTTATTCAACGTAGTCGAAAAATCTTATAACTATGTCTTTGGAGACGACTTACTCCTCCATAGTCTCCGTGGGAGGGGTTACAAGTTTAAAACTTTGACCAGTGCTTACATATAGTAATGGTTATTGGGAAGTGTACAGGTGTTTTCAGGAGAATTTTTTGGTCGGGGAGAGGGGTCGAAAAGAGGGGGATATACTGGGGGAACTTTCCGTCGAGGACTTGGTCATGGGGGAAGAAAATTTCCATGAAGGGAGCGCAGGATTTACTAACATTATTAAAAAAAAAAACAATGAAAAAATATATATGAAAAAGTTTTTTTTCAGCTGGAAGTAAGGAGCAGCATCAAAACTTAAAACGAACAGAAATTATTACCCATATGAGGGGCTCACCTCCTCCTAATACCTCGCTCTTTACGCTAAAGTATTTTTAGTAATGTCAACTATTTATTCTACGGCTTTTGTGATTCAGGGGTCATTCTTAATTAATTGGGCCAAAATTTAAGATTTAGTGTAAAGAGAGAGGTACTGACGACGGGGTGAACCCTCTCATATGTGTAATAAAAATATGAGAATAAAAAATTCTTCACGTAAGCTAGTTTATAAGTTACGTATATCTTTTACTTATAAAACCATTCGTAATAAATTAAATTTCTAGTTGCCTTTTTTTATTAACCAAAAAATTGGAGGGCAACTAGGCTTCCTCCCCCGCTCTTTTTTCCCAAAATCATTCGATCAAAATTATGAGTAAGCCATTCAGCAAAAAAAAAAAAAAAAAAAAAAAAAAATATTCAAATTTTGTTTCAATTATTACTCTGCGGAGAGCCAAAATCAAAACATGCATTTATTCAAAAACATTCAGAAATTAAATAAAAAAACAAGTTTTTTCAACTGAAAGTAAGGAGCGACATTAAAACTTAAAACGGACACAAATTACTTCGTATATAAAAGGGGCTGCTTCCTCATCAACGCCCCGCTCTTTACGCTAAAGTTTTTTACTGTTTTAAAAAGAAGAGTTGGGAGAAAGAGTCAAACTTTAGCGTAAGAGCGGGGCGTTGATGAAGAAGCAGCCCCTTTTATATACGAAGTAATTTCTGTTCGTTTTAAGTTTTAATGTCGCTCCTTACTTTCAGTTGAAAAAACTTGTTTTTTTATTTAATATATTTAAAATCAGCATTAAAATGCGATTCTTTTGATGTAGCTATTGGTACCAAAATTCCATTTTTTAGAGTTTCGGTTACTATTGAGCCGGGTCGCTCTTTACTACAGTTCGTTACTACGAACTGTTTGATAAAGTTGGAGGACAAGCAATATAAACAAAGGTATTTTATTTCAAATGACAATACAATTAAGTATGTAACTACAAAGAAGGATAGAATGTAAGGAAAATGAATTTTCCTGTTACCGGTACTAGACGATTAATCTTATAAGTACGGCTCTTGTATTGGAACCCCCTGTGGAACTTTGGGATCAAAGCATCAATGAAGAATCCTTTCAGCTTGGGAAAAATCTTTTCGGTCCAAAAGCCTGGATTGCGGTCTATCTTTTCAATGTAGAAGTCTTTCTGGGTAAAAATCATGAAAAAGCAAGTATATAGCTGAGCACATTCAAGCTGACTGATTGTACTTGGTAAAAGTAGTCGTGGCCTCGTTTGGGGTTGACCAGTCCATTCTTTCCAACTTCCATGCAATAGTCCGCCTTAGACTCTTTTCGGTTCTTTATCCACTAGCCTATCCCCAAATTTCTCGCAGTTTCGCAGTTCCATACCTCGCTTTGATTTAATTTTCCCCATGATTTCGGCTTTGTGTGCATAACTTTCCTGAAGGCTCCTGACTATTTCTCATTTCTATGTTTCTTCATTGCATTGAAATAATTTATGAAAATTTCACACTATTAACAAGCAGCTGATTATTCCAGCTTGTCATTTTCGTCTCTAGGGGTTATTATCGGCGATCTGAAACGATTCTTTATGGCAACCGACTTGTAAAAATTTCAGGTAGCTGAAAATATTCTAGGGGACTGTTAGAAAACAGGAAAATACATCAAAAAATGGTTCCAATCATCTTATAGGTTATTGTCTTCTGCACATGATAGTACCAATTTTGTTCCAAAAGCAATATCCTTCATAGAGTACACTTGTGAAAAATCCCTAGACATTTTCTAAGATTTCTAAGCAATTAGAGGAAATAGAACAAAATCCTTTCAAACATTTTGTAGCATCTTCAAGAAGCTATGGCCTGATATTAAAAGCGGCATCTTCCGCCAATGAATACTTGAGTAATTTTTAAATATAAATTTTCAATTTAACATGGGATTTTCGAGTTCCATCAGTTCACTTAATCACCCCCTTAAGGGTAAGTTGTGGGGGATTTTGAAATAGCCAGAAGGTACACTATGTATACTTTCAATGCTACCACTACAGTTAATGTAACTAATGACGCTAAAGGTGTTAAGATTAAACTCTCAGGGCACATTTAGTAGTTTCAATTAAAGGAAGAAATTGTGTGCATGCAGGTTTTCAAAAGGGCATATAAGCAATATCATAGACAACACCACTCTTTAATAGCTAGAAATGTCATTGAAACTTTTAAAGGAGCTAATTCAGTTCGAAATTTAAAGTTCTGGTGCCCTTTTTAAGAGTAACGTCAAATTGGAGGGCAGCCAGCCCTTCTCTCAAGCCCGTTCATTTTCCAAACGCATCCTGTAAAACTTTGAGACAACCATTTTATTCAGCATAGTAGAACGGTCCAGCAACTATTTTTTAGGGACATTGGGCGTGTCAACCCTCCACAAGTATGCAATTGGCCCATTATGCTCTAAGACTAAATATTGCTTTAAAATAAATCAAAAGGCATTGTGTTTATGGTTGCCAATATGACACCTCAGCAATATGTCGGGAACAATTGGGTGTATTAAGTTGAAACATTTGGGGATACTACTATTATTACTTCTGGTCTTACAATTTAAAAAAATAAAAAGAGTGTAACTGTACCCAGGTTGTCAAAGAGCATAAATAGGATCCTTTGGGAATGATACTAAGTTTCAGTTTTCAGGTTTACTTCAAAAGTTATAAAATTAAATTAGAAAATACTGTTTGTGTCAGGATTAAGAACTATTGAAATAGTTTTTCTAACATACAAATAGCAACCCATATTAAGGATTCTTATAGAAAAACCAAAAAGATATAAAATATAATTTGACATAAGACTATGTCAATAAAAAGCGAACAGAAATTAATTAAAAGACTTTTTCTACAAGACAAGTTTTGTAAAACTTCACTTTTACAAGAAAAATAAAGAGCTTCATTATGCCAAGAATAAACAAAAATAAAGTCAAATAATCTTCCAAGTGAAAAACTACCACAAATCATTATCGATAAATAAATGAAATTCAAAACGAACAGGAATTTCAAGAAACAGCAGAGTCAAGCTCAAAACGAGCAAAAATGAACATGAGTACGGCTGATTATTCCCATGCCTTCTCAAGACCAGAACTCTATTTGCGCTTTATTGAAAATAAAATAGTCTGAAATGTATGAATTATTAGTAAGGATGCTGGGAGCAATGAAGATTCTAAAGTAGAATAGACAAGGCTCAGGGTGTTTTTTCACAGTTAAAAGAAAGCTTGGAAGAATAGGAAGATAAGTCTGGAAACTGAGATTATAATATTGGAAGCTACAGTGATGACAGTAGTCAAATATGGCTCTGAAGCATTGGTGCTCCGAGAAGCAGATGAAAATTTACTAGATGTTTTCCAGAGTAATTGCGTACGGATTGTTCTCGGTATCCAGCTGACTGACCGTGTTTCATACACTAAACTGAAACAGTAAACTAAACGGAAAGCAGTTGTCTTTGGTTGGGGATGTGAGGATGTCATAAAGAAAGATTAAAGGGAAATATGACAGCTTCCTGTGAGGGGTGAAAGAGGCAGGTTTTGAATTGTTTGGTAAGGAGGAGGAGGGTACGTAGCTGTATTGGCCTTAGCTGGTTTGGTTCTGCGGTGAGTTGTTATCAATAGTAGTAATAGCACAGGAATTTTGATAATTCTGCTTGGAATGTAGATATTTGAATTTTGGTCACAACTTAGGTAAAAACAGGACCTAAATTAACAGCATGTCCGTATTTGAATCATCTGTGGTCAATATGACCAATGATAAAACATGTTCAGCCGCTACAAAATTTGGACCTGACTTCCTACTAACCAGCCATTCGCCTAGGTTTTATCCCTAGAGCTGTATCTTTCGAATAATCTTTTCAAAGGATTCGTGAGGCGCCTCTATAAGCTGTTCTTCAATTACTCGGAGGTAGGGTTGCCAACTGCTAACGTCCAAAAAGAGTGCAAATCAAGGCCAAAAAGAGTAGTTTTTGCTATAAAAAAAAGAGTGCAAGTAAAAACAAGAGCTAAGAGCTCATATGCCACTTGTGACGAGGTCGGAAGAGCCGAGAGCTCATATGGTACGAGGTCGGAAGAGCCAAGAGCTCATTTGGCACTTGTGAGAAGGTCAGAACCTAAAGTTAAACTTTATAGCACAAGATCCTTCTAAATATCAAATTTCATTAAGATCTGGTCACCCTTTCGTAAGTTACAAATACCTCAATTTTCAAAATTACCTCCCCCCTCCCAATTCCACCAAAGAGAGCAGATCCGGTCCAGTTATGTCAGTCACGTATCTTAGACAGGTTTCTATTCTTCCCATCCAGTTTCATCCTGATCTCACCGCTTTAAGTATTTTCTAAGATTTCCGGTCCCCCCCAACTGCCCCCCCCCCCAATTACGTTTGATCCGGTTGAGATTTAAAATAAGATATCAGAGTTACGAGGTCCTTCTAAATATGAAGTTTCATGAAGATCCGATCACTCCTTCGTAAGTTAAAAATACGTTATTTTTCTTATTTTTCAGAATTACCCCCCCCCCCCCCGCAATTGAGCGGATCCGTTCCAATTATGTAAATTACGTATGCAAGACTTTTGCTTATTTTTCCAACCAAGTTTCATCCCAATCCTTCCAATCTAAGGGTTTCCCATCATTTTAGGTCTCCCCACCCCAAACTTCCCCCAATGTCACCAGATCCGGTCAGGATTTAAAATAAGAGCTTTGAGCCACGATATCCTTCTAAAAATCAAATTTCATGGAGATCCAATCACCCATTCGTAAGTTAAAAATACCTCATTTTTTCTAATTTTTCAGAATTAACCCCCCCCCCCCAACTACCCAAAAGAGAGTGGATCCGTTCCGTTTATGTCAATCATCTATCTAGGACTTGTGTTTATTTTTCCCACCATGTTTCATCCCGATCCCTCCACTCTAAGTGTTTTCCAAGTTTTAGGTTTCCCCCTCCCAACTCCCCGCCCCCATCACCAGATCCGGTCGGGATTTAAAATAAGAGCTCTAAGACACGATATCCATCTAAACATCAAATTTCACTGAGATCCGATCACCCGTTCGTAAGTTGAAAATACCTCATTTTTCTAATTTTTAAGACTTACTCCCCCCCCCTCCCAACTACCCTAAAGAGAGCAAATAAGTTCCGATTATGTCAATCATGTATCTGGGACTTGCGCTTATTTTTCCCATCAAGTTTCATCCCGATCCCTCTACTCTAAGTGTTTTCCAAGATTTTATTTTTCCCCCTTCCAACTCCCCCCAATGTCATCAGACCCAGTCGGGATTTAAAATAAGAGCTCTGAGACACAATATCATTCCAAACATCAAATTTCATTAAGATCCAATCACCCGCTCATAAGTTAAAAATACTTCATTTTTTCTATTTTTCCGAATTAACCGGCCCCTTCTCCCCCCCCCCCCCCAGATGGTCAAATCGGGAAAACGACTATTTCTAATTTAATCTGGTCCGGTCCTTGATACGCTTGCCAAATTTCATCGTCCTAGCTTACCTGGAAGTGCCTAAAGTAGCAAAACCGGGACTTTAAGTTTTCCCCCTCCAACTCCCCCCAATGTCATCAGATCCGGTCGGGATTAAAAACAAGAGCTCTAAGACACAATATCATTCCAAACATCAAATTTCATTAAGATCCAAATACCCGCTGATAAGTTAAAATACTTCATTTTTTCTATTTTTTGCGAATTAACCGGGCCCCCACTCCCCCCCAGATGGTCAAATCGGGAAAACGACTATTTCTAATTTAATCTGGTCCGGTCCCTGATACGCTTGCCAAATTTTATCGTCCTAGCTTACCTGGAAGTGCCTAAAGTAGCAAAACCGGGACCGACAGACCGACAGACAGACCGACAGACCGACAGACAGACCGACAGACCGACAGACAGACCGACAGAATTGGCGACTGCTATATGTCACTTGGTTAATACCAAGTGCCATAAAAACTGCATGCGCACGGCTGCCGTTGCTTACGCATCACCTCTGAGGTATGAAAGGGTGTATTGAAAAGAAAATTTATGCAAGCTGGCAACCCTGTTCCTTGAGTTACTTACACTTCTGACGAACTTGCCAACTAGTGAATGAATTCTTCAAAGTGAATGAATACTAACACCCAAAAAGGGTGATTTACACTCCTCCGCGTCCCCTCTTAGGTTAAAAAAGAGTGCATTTCACACGGGAAGTATGCAAGCTGGTAGCCCTGCTCGGGACTCAGAGAGTGGGGTCTCCTCTTATAGGAAATCAGACCATACTGTGCTTTCAAGTCATCCATACAGTGTGAGTAAAATATCCTTGTGTTAATTGGGTAAAAACAAATTCAGGAGTACATTGTCTCAGATGGGGAAATTATGCAAAAAGTTGGTACAAAATCAACAAATACGTTACAAGATCCATTACATTATGGGGATTTTAATAACAGCGGGGCATACATGGTCATACATGGTCTGAAGGACGTTAGGTAAGGTACGTTAATAGTGAACTTTTTGATTCGGTCCGGACAGCTCTTTGAGTAAATTATCAGGATGGGGTGCATATTAAAAAGCAACAAACCAATGTGCTTCTTGAACACTGAATGCACGAACATAGGACCAAAAGGTGGGAACGCAAGACCGAAGTAAGACTAGAATGCAAGATGGGGGCAAGGTAGGGTACGTAATTGTTTCTTTACTTACAATAAATGTGCGCAACCCCTTTGCTCAGACCCACGTGCGAAAACCATTAGGGCTCAGAAAGCTGGAAATCTTATTTGAATACTATCAGCTGTTACTATATGCGGTGATAGGTGTGGTTTTTATTGGATCCGATATATTCCCAAAAGTAACAAATACTGGTTTTAACTAAAATACAGTAGTCACTATTATCTTTTTCTTCTGCTTTTTGCCAAAGTGCCTATTAAAAGGAACATGAGGTGCAACATGAAATGACAATATAAATTAATAAGCTATTGAAATGTTCTGCAGAATGACAACTCTGGCAGATAATATCCTATTTGGTGGTTTACGGATCCGTATCTAAAACGCCCCGAGTCGCGTTTTTAGTATCTTATATACTTTTATAAAATATACTGAATTATATACCGCTTGGATTTATTATGTCAAAAAATAATGATGATAGTCAGGTGATATTCTGTTTTTAAGATTTCTATTATTGAAGGCAAACACGCTAAGGATGAACATGTAAACTACTTGCTAATAGCCGTTACAAATTGACTAAAATGCAGTTTTTTGTGTTCTTTCTTTCCCTATAAATACGTTTTTAGTCGTTATTTTATCCATTTATTATTTTTAGCCGTTATATCCGATAGGTGTTGAAAACGACGTCAAAATGCAATTTTTATTTTTGATTTCCTGTAAAGTTTCTTCTCTTTGGAAACTATCGAAATGTATATCTTGCTTTCCTATTCTTAGGTTTTTTTACGTTTTAGTGTCTTTTGCTAGTGTTATTTTTAGTTGCTATATCTAATAACCGTTAAAAAAAACGACGCCGAAGCGAAGGTTCAGCCTCCCCCTGCTAAAATTTGTTATTCCCCTTAAATTTAATATCCCTGCTAAAATTTATTATTCGTCGTTATTTTAACCACTATGTCTAAAAGCCTTCAGTGAATGATTCTGAAATGTAGCTTTTGTAATTTTGCCTTCCTGTAATTTTTTTGTCGTTGTTTTGGCCGTTATTTTGAGCTGCTGTATCTAATAGACGAAAATTCTCTTACGAGAATTTTCTCCTATTTTCACTTTTCTGTAAAAACCAGTTTAAGCCGTTATTTTCGCCGTTATTTTTAGGCTTTTTATCTAATAGTCGTTAAAGAACGACCCCGACACTCTGTTTTTGTATTTTTGCTTTTCTGTAAAATATCGCCTAATTTTTTTGCCTACACCTTTTTGTGCCATAGTGTGATACACTTTTCCCCCATAATATACGTCTAAGCTTCAAATACAAAGAAATTATACTTTTATTAGTATACTTTTATACTTTTCATCTTATTTTATTATCTTATTTATACTTATTTATTTTCTTTTATTAGTTAATCATAAAGGCATCTTATGAAGGTCTGTCTATAGAGTTTTCAAAAATCAGCTCACTACTTGTCTTAATCAGATAATAACTTATTTTTCAAACAGTTCGTGGTACCGAACTATAAGTAATGAGTGATTTTTGCACTTTACAATTAACTGGTATTTTACTAACAATGACGCACTTTTTAATATTCTTGTTTCCTTCTTTTTTCTATGTAAGGAGTTTTTACAAAGAAAAGTTGATCTGAGAAAAGTTGAAAATTTGAAAAGCTGATTTTCCAAGTGCAAAACTACCATAAATCACCATCAATAAGTAAATGAAACCAAAAATGAAGAGAAATTACAATAAATAACCGATTCAAACCCAAAACCTTCACAAACGTTTAGGTGGATTGGAGTTAGTAACTCCACCCTCAAATACCAAAATTTGGATTCCCTTTGCCCCCCTCCCCCCAAAAAACGTGAGTTTATACTTCAGCCTCTAAGCCTTTCCTAAGATATTGCAGATCCGCTTGTTTGATCGTCGGATACGCATGATGTTTTGGATTTACCTCTCCCCCCTCGCCCTAGTCAAGTCTTCAGATCCTCTTTGACCCCCAAACACGGAATCGATGGAAGTTACAAACTTCCTCTCTACCAACATTGACTCTACCAGCGCTCCCTATGTCATAATTCAACGTTTGCTCGTTCCCCTTCAGTACTCCCTGGCAGTTTGAACTTCAGTCCCTGAACAATTGTTGGGATATTGCTGATAATTTGGAACTTGGGTTCGCACAGTGTCTTTTATTTTGTCAGGTCGCGCGTCAGGACACGCGTCCTTTTTATTTTGTCAGGACACGCGTCGCGAAACGACGCGTGTCGTTTCCAGAGTATACACTTGTGATACTCTGGGTGTTTTGACCTAGTGAAAGAACTCTAAGATCCTTTATCCGATCGGAAAACGAGACCAAACATGGCCGCCTTTTCTTTTAAAACCTATCTGTGAGTAAGGGGCAATTTACTTTATTAAGGACCAGTTTCCTGGAGTGTGTGAGGGTGGTGTATACTGTGGAAGCATATTATTTAGACCAGTCGACGTTGACGATGTGGCTATCACAAATTCTTACCCTTCAATCATTTTTGGCTCTTAAAATTGGCACTAGAACTTTTTATTTCCAAATTCGTTTTGTTTCCTTCTGCGTCGGAAAAAAGTGTTTCTTTCCCTTATCTTGGCCCCACTTGTATTTTTTTTTTGGGGGGGGGGGTGAGCAATTATTCTTGTACATTATCTCCGTTCTGGTTCAGGGACTTTAAGGCTGTAATTTTCAAACTGATCAGGGCTACAAGTTTTTGGCCCACTTCTGGGCCTCTAATCCGCCCCCACAATGGAAAATGGTGTTCTTTTGACCGAGGGAATTCTGAAAGTTGCAAGCCACTGAGTACCCAAGATCAAACAAGCTCCTCTTTTTCACTAATAACCTGTCTGTAAACAGCCCTGCTGCCATGCCCCGGACCATGGACCATGCCCCGGACCATGGACCATGCCCCGCTCTTTACGCTAAAGTTTTTCATTGTTTTAAAAAGTAGAGAGAAAGAGCCAAACTTTAGCGTAAAGAGCGGGGCGTTGAGGAAGGAAAAGCCCCTTTCATATACGGAGTAATTTCTGTTCGTTTTAAGTTTTAATGTCACTCCTTACTTTCATTTAAAAAACTTTTTTTTTAATTCTATGTCAAACCATGGAAGGCGCATGGCTCTTTACGAAGGCAGCGTTACAATGCTGATAGTGTTTACTTTTTCTTGGTTGGTTACTATCGCGACCATGTTAAATAACAAGCCTCACTTTTTTTTATTATTCTAAAAAAAATTCTTCTATGATTATTGTGTAGATACAAAACAGTTAAAATCACTCATTTCTCAAAATTTTCTAAAGCTAAATTTATTTGTATTCAACATTTTTCCAACGGCTTACTAGGTGAGGCAGGGCTCCTTTTATTACTTAAAGATGATTGCTTATTAAAGTAAGGAAATCATTGGATTTATTAGGCATAACTCTAAGCTTGGGAAGCTATAAACAAGAATGGAAACATTATTTATTTGGGTACTTTTTTCCAACAAGATTTTCACTCTTTCCATGAAACCACAACCAGATCAATTATCGTTATTCAAAAAAATAAAAAAATTGTAACAATAACATTTTAAAAAAGGGAAATTTTCACATCATGCTGTGATTTACGATCGGTAATGATCTCAATTGTCCTGGTTGAACCATTACACGTGAATGAAACGCGGCTCCATTACTCATGTCAAGGGGTTAGATACTTCAATACTCACCAGTACACCAGGGAAGTGGAATCAAGAATGTGAATAAAAAAGAAAATGAAGCATAGTAGGCAGGGGTACGTTTTGTACATGATCCCAGTTGTCCTGGTGAAAAATTTCACATAAGTGAAACGCGGCTCCATTGCTGCTGTCAAGGGGGGTGAGATTTTACAATACTCAAGAGTAAATCAGAGAAATGCAGCCAATAATGTGGAATAAAAAAGAAAAGAAAGCATAGCATGTACGATTACATTTTGCACATGATCTCAGTTGTTCTGGTTGAACGATTCCACGTGAATGAAACGCGCCACTATTGCTCATATCAGGAGACGTGAGCTCAATTACTCACATGCACACCAGAGAAACGGAAAGAAGAATATGGAATAAAAGAGAAAAGGAAGAATAGGAGGATGTGTCACGTTTTTGCCATAATCTAATGTGCATTATCTGTGATTTACTGTTTGATCCATTAAATGTGAATGAACCGTGGCTTCATTGCTTATGTAGGATAGAAGGGGTGGGATACTACAATATTCATGTACACATCAAAGAAATTGAACCAAGAAAGGGGGAAAAAAAGAAGCATAGGAGACAGGCTAGGGCATAGGCTATATCTTGAACATGAACTCAATTGTCGCAGTTGAACCATTACACGTGAATGAAATGTGGCTCCATTACTCATGTCAAGGGGAGTAACATTGAAGTACTAACGCGTGCATCTGATAAATGGAACCAAGAATGTGGATTGTGGAATCATATTCAGGCTTGGAAGCTTAGAGGCATGGTTGAATGTACGTTTTGCGGATGATCTCACGTGCATGATTTCAACCGTCGTGGTTGAACGATGGCACGTGAATGAACCATGACTCTAACGCTCAAGGGGTGGGATATTACAACACTAACATGTACATAAGATTACATTCTCACGTGCATGATCTCACGTGCATGATTTCAACCGTCGTGGTTGAACGATGGCACGTGAATGAACCATGACTCTAACGCTCAAGGGGTGGGATATTACAACACTAACATGTACATAAGATTACATTAAAAAAACTAGTTTTTTTAACTGGAAGTAAGGAGCGACATTAAAACTTAAAACGAACAGAAATTACTCCGTATATGAAATGGGTTGTCCCCTCCGCAATCCCTCGCTCTTAACGCTAAAGCTTTTAATTGTTTTAAAAAGCAGAATTGTGGCAAAGAGTCAAACTTAAACTTATATATTTAAAAGCAGCATTAGAATGCGATTCTTTTGGTTGCTATTGAGCCGGGTCGCTCCTTACTACAGTTCGTTACCACGAACTGTTTGATAAATCAAATCAATAATGTGGAATGGAAAAGCAAAGTAAACGTAGGAGGTCGGCTTGGTAGTGTGTCTTGCATATGATTTTATGTACATGATCGCAACCGTATAGTTGAACTTATACACGGGAAAGAAACGTGTCTCCGTTACTCATTTCAAGGGGCGGAATATTAGATTACTCGCGTGTACACCAAAGAAATGGAGCCAAGAATGTGGAATGAAAAAGAAAAGTAAGCATAGGAGGTAGGGTTTGGATGACATTTTGCGCGTTATCTCAGTTTTCCTGTTTGAGTTACACGTCAACGAAACGCGGCTCTATTACTCAGATCAAGGGAGTGGGGTACCATGATCTATGATCCTCGCATGTAAACCTTGGAATTGGAGCCAAGGATGCGGAATCATTTACAGACTTGGAAGCATTGGAGGAGGTGTTGTATGTACATTTTCCAGGGCTGGAGGATAGATGAAAATCCCTGAGAGAGCAGAGGTTAAAGTTAGACGTAGATTAAAATTGGACGAAGTAAAATTAGTAAAACTAAGTTTGAAAATAATTAATGTGAAAAATAATATGTATTAGTTTACTTTGAAAAAAAGATATGATAATGTTAATAAAGCAATCTGTCCCTCCCCCTTATCATTTAAATTAAATTAAATTTGTTGAAAAATAATTTTCAAAATTTCTTTAAATTTCCTTCTTACCGTTGCTTGAGAAAGGGCCTCTTCGATATATTTTTTTTTAAATTAGTTTTTATATGGTCCTGTTGACAGAATGGAGGTCTCGACCGAAATATTTATTTTTATCTCCTTTTCTAATGTTTTTTTCTTTTTGTTTTCTGTTTGTGCTTGAATAAAACCCAAACAGTAATTTCGATCAGTTAGCAAAAACGACCTGTTAGCCATGATAGAATAGAAAATAACTATGAAATGGAAATAAGAAGGTATTTTTCAAAGGCTAGGGGGGCAATTGCTGCCCTTTCTGCCTCCCTAATTGAGAGGCGGCATTACATAATTTGATTATAATTGGAATGTATAAGCCGTATTTTGGAAAATGAAATATATGTTCTCTTCTTTCAATGGCTGTGATTTACCTCGTTTTTCTTCATTATCCTAGGCTTTTCTCGTTTTATCTTGCTTACCCAGTGTGGTCTCAAAAAGGATTTACTTTACAGATTCATTATTTTACCAAGAAGAGTACGCATTCCCTAACATTACATTCACTATATCATGTCAGTCTCGACTAAATTGAGAAGAATTTTAAATTTATAAACCTTGTCAGGTTTTATTGACGGAAATTAGTTTTTTTTGCAGTTTCTGGTCCGCCGGATTCTTTTCCTTTGTTTAGACGCGGTTCAAATTTTATAATGTGAATGCAGTTTGAATGTATGTATCCTGGAATTAACTTCAAAAAATGTTGACATTTTTTTTTCTTTTTTTTTTTGTAATAATTGCCCTGGAATTACATTTATATGACATGCGATGATAAATAAAAAAGAAAAATTTTACCGCCGGGAGATTGCACCTATGACAAGGAAAATTGCACCCATTGAATATATTTATTTTGCAACCACAGAAGATTTCAACCGGAAAGATTGCACTCTCAAAGATTTTAGGATTGATAATGTATATAACTTTGAGGACACCATCCCCCTTTCCCGTCCTTTTCTGTACAGACATATGCTTCTTTTGATTGACGGTTATTCGGGAAATGACCTTGGTACTCACGCTCACATATATTTTTCCAAAATCTAGAGGATACTTAAAAAGTTAAGAAAATACTAAAAAAGAGGGTTCTTTTAATGTAAATATAAGAAAAGGACATAGGATTTCTTATAGGGGAAGAGGGCAAAATATTTTTATTAAATCTTCAGAAAGAGCATTATCTGTTTTTTTTTATATCTGATCCTGATCCTGAATAAAACTGGAAATACTGACAAGAATAACACCATCCGTGATTGGAAATCCCTTAACTAAAACCCTTGGCATCTGAGAAAAAAATGTCATTTGTTTTTTCCATTGAAGTAATTGTTTTTCATGTGCAAATTCTCAAAAATACCCGAGACAAAATTTATTGTTTTAAAAAACATGAAAAAAAGCAAACATTGATTTTAAGAAACACAGTTTTTCTTACAGAACTATACATACATATATATATATATATATATATATATATATATATATATATATATATATATATATATATATATATATATATATATATATATATATATATATATATATATATATATATATATACTATAATATTATAATATATATATAATAATATATATATAATAATAATGTTATAATATATGTATATATATATAATAATATATGTATAATATATATAATAATAATATATGTATAATATATATAATAATTATATAATAATGATATATATATAATAATAATATTATAATATATATATATAATAATATATGTATAATATATATATATAATAATATAATAATAATATATATAATAATATATATATAAATAATAATATATATATATATATATATATATATATATATATATATATATATATATATATATATATATATATATATATATATATATATATATATATATATATATATATATATATATATAAACTATTAATGTTATTAATATTATAATTTATGATTTATATATAATTTATATTATAAAAATATGTGTCTGAAAGTAGGGAAAACTGATGTTCATTTCGACTAAGAGAGTTTCAGCAGTTCTAGCTCAAGCCTTTTCTGAATATATTATATTGTAAACCAATATAATGTATTAATTTTATGTAAACCAATATAATTTATAAATCTATATATTATAAACCAAACCCAAGCCACGTAATTCAGCTGCGAATTATAATTTTCTTAATTTATGTCATTATTCGAGTCATTTCACCAGAAAATGATGAACAACCCCTCCCTATTCCCCTAAGTACCTACGCAGAGGGCTTTCGGATCCCTTGTCTCTGAGAACTCAGGTTTTAAGGATATTCCTATTTTCCATTTAGCTATTTTAGCGTTTTATTAAATTCAAAGCAGCGTACCCCCAAAATAAATTTAGGTATTCGTGTCAGTCCACCCTAAATTGAGTTGTGTTTCAAAAACCTTCAAAACTTTATTTTAATTCTTGCATTAAATTATGAAATGTCGGATCTAGAGTGTTAGTTTTGGGCATGGCGTGGTTACTGCGATATGCAGTGTCACTCTATCGCTAGGCTGTTTTATGAAAATGAAGGGAGTTGGAAAAAAAATGTCAAAATCTTGATTACTACATTCCACTTGAAGATTGTGTCATGATTTAAGGAAATTTCAAGAATGCATTCGTGCACACTCACTAAGCTGATATTGTAGTCCGTCCCCATCCTTGATTTTGACGGACTGGAATGTTGGACCCTTCCTTAATCTCTCAACCCAATCTTGTGGCATTTAATTAAATTCTCGTTTATGTAACAGATGCAGGCTAAGACTTAGTGGAAAATTGGTTGTAAGGCAAAAGAATGGGAGAGTCGATTGGATTATTGCTGAAAAAAAACGTTGAATAACCGTTCGACGAATAAATCGTTGAATTATTACTCCATTAATAAGGATCAAGTTTTTTAGAAACAATCCTTTTGTTCTGATTGGGTGGCCCTTGGCAGTTTGTGGTGGCCCAAATTCAAAAAATAAATCCAAAAATACAGCTGAAATAAATGACAACTAGTTATTTTCAGGGACAATCTTCAAAATCTCAAGATTTCAGTGCAAAGTTAGCTCAAAACGACTACTCCCTCCATATGCGTGTGAATTCAATTCAAAGACGAATTAAACTGTTTTTATTATGAAGATGCCACGCCAATAGCACAGACAGAATATCTTTTCGCTGACACTCCAAAGGGTCCCAAAACTGTCCTTTTTCTCTTGCTTTCAAGTCCAGGAAAAATCGAACTTTTGAAGTTGAATTTTATCAAAATTTAGCAATCACAGAAATACGCTCTGATGCAACCGCCGCTGGTTTGTAGGTTTGAGGGAATTGTTTTTGTTATAAAAGTTGTTCTGCCTATAATCTATGTCTGACCAACATCTCTTCCATTTTTTTCCCTGAAAGATAATGAACTTCCGCTCTAAAACTATCCTTCCCTTCTTGCCTACAAACACAGAAAAATGGAATGTTTGAAGTTGAATTTTGTCAAAATTTATTTTGATATTCACAACAATGTAGCAGTCAGGGAATATTTTGTTTCACAAAAGAAAGCTTGATCAGAATAATAAGCAGGGCATATTCAGGGGGGGGGGAGAACCCCGCAAAATTTTCGCATGGCTCGCACAGAGTACGGTCTCCATGGTTGAACATCAAAGTAAGGCCCTGGCAAGATTTGTTTGCCCCCCTCCCGGTCTGAGCAAAAATCTTGGATACGACCCTGGTATTAATAGTTCTTCTTTTGTAACGAAGGAACCGCTCAAAAGCAAATTTGACGAATTCAAAGACTAAAAAAACTAAAACAGTAAAATATTAAAGTATTTAAAGAAACACTTAAGAAAATTCAAAAAGAGATTCCTTTTTTAATTCTGTTTTAGTGGAGGTGGAAGGCAAAAATATATAGGTGAGTTTGAATGGAGGTTATTCCCAAAGATTGTACTATTTTGACCATGCTGTAAGTCCTCAGCGCTGGACCATACTCTCTCTACGCTGGACCACTGGCACGAGATCTAAGTCAAGGGTCCCTATACCCCTGAAATTACCAGATCCACTTGATTATAACGCTGCTGCTACGCGATGTGGATAATGATCGATTCCATCGATCGATCGAAAGTTGAAGTTGCTTTACTTTGTGTGGAGGAAACTGGTTCAACAATTAGGGGTACATAAATTGTACCCCTCAGTTTCAAAAAGGAAATAGGCCAACATACATTTTACAGCAGGGTATGGAAGCCATGGAATGTCCTTCCCCCTGAAACATTTCTAACAGATGGCATAAACAGATTCAAAACAAAACTAGCAGAAACATATTTTCACAGTAAATCATTTTTAAATCATTTATAGTATTATTTGTCAGTGTTTGTTGTAGTTGTTATTTTTCATAGATTTGTATGTGTGTATTATGTTGTCAGCATTGTCATAACTTCTTTTTATTATTAAATAAAAAAAACAAGTGTTTTTAACGGGAAGTAAGGAGCGACATTAAACCTTAAAACGAACAGAAATTACTTCGTATATGGAAGGGGCTGCTTCCTCATCAACGCCCCGCTCTTTACGCTAAAGTTTGACTCTTTCTCTTAACTCTACTTTTTAAAACAGTAAAGAACTTTAGCGTAAAGAGCGGGGCGTTGATGATGAAGCAGCCCCTTTCATATACGTAGTAATTTATGTTAAGATTTCGTTAAGATTCTATGGCTTCTAGAGGTTGTTTCCCCCTATTTTTTAAAATAAGGCAAATTTTCTCAGGCTCGTAACTTTTGATGGGTAAGATTAAACTTGATGAAACTACTTGATTAAACTTGATTAAACTACTACTACTATTAATAACTCTCTGGAACACCAAGCCGCTTGAGGCCAACAAAGCTACACACGCTCCTCCTCCAACCTAATCTATCCAAGGCCTCCCTCTTTACACCCTCCCAGGAAGTTCCCATTTCCTTTAAATCTTTATTTATGACATCCTCGAACCCAGACGAGGACGACCTGCTTTCCATGTAGCCCTAGACGGTTGGCCAAAAAGGACAATCTTTGGCAATCTGTCATCCTTCATCCGCCATCTCAACCTTTCACGTTCATCCGAATATGGCCTAGCCATCTCGACCTTTCTTTCATTATAGCCCTAGAAAGCGGGATTGAACCACATTTTTTGTACAACATACTGTTTGAAATACGGTCAGTCAGCCGGGTACCCAGAACAATCCGTAGATAATTTCTCTGGAAAACATCTAGTAAATTTTCATCTGCTTTTCGGATGCGTAAAGTGAAGTATTAATCTCTTTGACAATAAAACCATAAATAAAGTTTAAAATATTATATTTAGATTACCTTCCGAAAGACTCGAAATGAGTTCTATGGGATGCTATCGCGCTTATCCGCTGAACTTTACATTTCGTTTTTACTAAGTCTGTCAGTAAATAACACTAGAAAGTCCATTTCTGTTAGAAATTCATAGAATAATGTCAAGTAGACCGGATTTCGGAGAGAGACTTGTAACGTAGTTCTAAGAAAAAGGATCTTTATCCAAATTTTAACATATTCATGAATTACTGAAAATAGCTACTTCGGAAATTGAAAAAGGAGTCAAGCCCATTTGAAATGGAAAGGGGGAGAACTTTAGACATGTCATAGCGGAATTTGATTCCATGATGCCGTCCAAAACCGAAACACTTTTTTGGGGAATATGTATTAGGAAGGATATGTACTTAAATATTTATATAAAGAATTTTTCGTTCCAAAGAGTACGTGCTTCTAATCGTCTGTTCTGTGCCGCCCCTTCGGCGTACAACTGCATTCAGCGTAAATGCTATATGCAATCCTCTTTTGGTATTTTGGGAGCTTTCCATTGATGTTATTTATTTAGTCAAGTAAGTGATAATTGTGATGCAAAATAGCTTTATCTTACGACAAAATGCGCCAGGCGTTTCCAAGAATTCTGATTTCAAAACGATTATATGATCAATAATTCATATCAAAGAGTCGCAACAAGAATGCATGCAGGGGGGGGGGGCTCGTAGAATTAAATGACTTATCCTATAATTATGGCATTTGGTATTTACTAAGTGACATATTGCGATCGCAAATTCCGTCCGTCGGTCGGTTTGTCTGTCTGTCCCGGTTTTGCTAGTTTAGCCACTTCCAGGTAAGCTAGGACATGAAATTTGGCAGGCGCATCGGGAACCAGACCAGATTAAATTAAAAATTTACGTTTCTCCGATTCCCCGATAAAAATTTTCGTCTCTCGATCATATGGGGGGGGGGGACGGTAAATCGGAAAAATTAGAAAAAATGAGGTATTTTTAACTTGCGAACGGGTGATCGGATCTTAATGAAATTTGATGTTT
This sequence comes from Artemia franciscana, assembly GCF_032884065.1. Lineage (NCBI taxonomy): Eukaryota > Metazoa > Arthropoda > Branchiopoda > Anostraca > Artemiidae > Artemia > Artemia franciscana. Next base: position 24,938,446 of record NC_088883.1, on the reverse strand, counting down.
GGAAGGATATCGTGTCTCTAAGCTCTTATTTTAAATCCCGACTGGATCTGGTGACATGGGGAGAGCTTGGGGGGGGGGGGGGGACTAAAATATTGGAAAACGCTTAGAGTGGAGGGATCGGGATGAAACTTGGTGGGAAAAATAAGGAGAAGTCCTTGATACGTGATTAACATAACCGGAAAGGATCCGCTCTCTTTGGGGGAGTTGAGGGGGAAGGTTTAATTCTGAAAATGAGGTATTTTTAACTTACGAAGGGACGATTGGACCTTAATGAAATTTCATATTTAGAAGGACCACTTAACTCAGATATCTTATTTTAAATCCCGACTGGATCCAGTGTCATTGGGGGGAAAAGGAACCGGAAATCTTGGAAAACGCTTAAAGCGGAGAGATCAGGATGAAACTTGGTGGGAAGAATAAGCACAAGTCCAATATACGTCACTGACATAACTGGGCCAGATCCGCTCTCTTTGGTGAAGTTGGGGGCGGGGGTGTAATTAGGAAATATTAGAAAAAATGAGGTATTTGTAACTTACGAACGGGTGATCAGATCTTAATGAACTTTGATATTTAGAAGGATCTTGTTATTTAGAGCTCTCGTTTTAAATCCCAACTAGATCCGACGACACTGGGGGGATTTAGAGGGGGAAACCGGAATTCTTGGAAAACGTGAAAATCGAGGTATCTTATGTATGGGTGATCGGATCTTAATGAAACTTGATATACAAAAGAATCTTATGTCTCAGATTCTCCATTTTCAAGTCGAATCGGATCCGCTGACATAGAGGGTTGGAGGGGGAAACAGAAATCTTGGAAACCGGAAATCTCGGAAAACGCTTAGAGTGGAGAGATCGGGATGAAGCTTGGTGGGTAGAATAGGCTAATGTCGTAGATATGTAATTGACGTAACCGGACTGGATCTGCCCTCTTTGGGGGAGTCAGGGGTTTGGTTCAGTGCTTTGGCGAGTTTGGTGCTTCTGGACGTGCTAGGACGATGAAAATTGGTAGGCGTGTCAGGGAGCTGCACAAATTGAATTGATAAAGTTGCTTTCCCCGATTTGACCATCTGGGGGGCTGAAGCGAGAGGAAAAATTAGAAAAATTGAGGTATTTTTAACTTACGAGTGAGTGATCGGATCTAAATGAGTTTTGATATTCAGAAGAACCTCGTGACTCAGAGCTCTTATTTTAAATCCCGACCGGCATTAAGCCTCTGATTTTCCAATTAAATCAATCTATTGATTCATAGAATTTTGCTAGAGCTCATACCATATGAGCTCTTGGCTCTTGGTTCTTCCGACCTCGTCACAAGTGCCATATGAGCTCTTATCTCTTGTTTTAGTATATTTTCAATGGAATTTGACAATTTTTTCTAGTTGTCATGGATCTGTGTGCCCAGGAAAAAAAAAACTCTGTACATGCGCGAGATTAAGGGGCCGCCGACTTTCTGAAATTACGTACACCAGGTGGTACGTGTCAAGCTTGGCAGAGGTTTGCCAACCTTTGTCAGGACTGTTCCAAGCTTGGTGGGATTGTGTGGCATTCGTAGCACTCTATGATGCAAGTCAAGTAGTGTTAAGTGGTGAGCCCTCGGTTCCATTGTATTTTGTTTATCTAGAGCAAATATGAAATACGGCAAATGTGTAAAAAAAAACAGAATTAAGTATAACATAAATTTCGTGGGTACACACAGAACTGACCCTAGGGAGAAAGGGTATTTTTATAGGATAGGGGTAAGCTAATAAAAATTGTTACTTTAGGCCTCTTTTTTTAGCTTGGCGTAGCTGTGCCAACCGTTGTGACGGCTTTCCAAGCGTGGCAGAACTGTGTGGCTAGTGCTCTACGATGTGAGACAGGTGGCGTAAAGTGGACGAGCCCTCAGTTACATTGTATTTGTTTATTTAGAGTAAATTTAAAATTTGGCAAATATATCTATATAAACCAGAATTAAGCATATTTCGTTGTGAAAACGAGCTGAAGTGACCCTTGGGCGAAAGGGGATTTTTTTATAGAATGAGGGTTAAGCTAAGAAAAAAGCATATTTTTAAGCCTCTGTTTTGTATTTTGTCGGGGAAGTGGGTGGCGATGTGCATTGAACTAGTCCCTTTTTTAAGGGGGGGGGGAGAAGCCCACTGTTTGCAGATATTCACTTCGTTGAACTTCGTCCTGGTTGAACTTCGTTGAAGTAAGGATGCTAGGGCTGTTTTAAAAAGTTTTTAACATTATTAGTTTTAATCTTCGCATTTTAATGTAAGTTTATTTATATATACATACTTTTTTTTTTCTCTCTTTCTCGTATTGTGCTGAAGACGGAAATGTTCACAGAATTGATTTTCACTGTCTTGAAAAGATTTTCCCTATTGTTTCAACTTTGTATTTGTTTAAAATATTATTATAATATGATAATGTTATTATATTTATATAATATATATTATATAATATATTATATTTATATTATAATGTTATAATGTTATTATATGTTATTATAATATTTAAAAAAAATGTAAACAATACGGCATTAAACTTTACAGTCCCTACCGGCGGTGCTGATCTCCGTTTCTTGGCCCTTCATCCAGGAGTGCAATGGGGGTTTGGGGTCAACCCCTGTGCTTTCGCACACCCTTCCTGTTTACCTTCCCCAGATTTCTCCAGGTACATATTATAGCTGGGTCGACTCTGGCTGAGCTTGCAGAGTCACCCTACTGACCCAACCCCAAACTAAATAATTGGGCTCACTAGGATTCGAACCCTTGCCCTCTCGGGCTAATGATTCTAAATCCAACGCACCAATCTACTCGGATAGGACGGCTAAGATCAATTCATTGATAATAATATCTATATTAAATAGTCTATTGTTTATGCTGATTACAAATATACAAAATTCTTTGATTTTAGATTTACCAAATGTTTCTAGTACAGGAAAATTCAGAAAAAAATTTAAAATGTAGGAAAACATCCGCCAAAAAGGGTTGCCATATTTTTGAAAATTACACCGTCAAATTTAACATGTCTAAGATACCCTTATAGTTTCAAGCCCCTTTTCGACAATACAATTTTTTTTTCCCAAGAAAGCCGGTCAGAAGGTGCTTGATTAATTTATTAATAAATATAAGAAAAAAGTCACTTTTTTCAAATGAAAGCCAAGAGCGACATTAAAATTAAGATGAAAAGAAATTATCAAACAGTTCGTGGTAACGAACTGTAGTAAGGAGCGACCCGGCTCAATAGTAACCAAAACTCTAAAAAATGGAATTTTGATACCAATAGCTACATCAAAAGAATCGCATTTTAATGCTGGTTTTAAATATATAAGTTTCATCAAGTTTAGTCTTACCCATCAAAAGTTACGAGCCTGAGAAAATTTGCGTTATTTTAGAAAATAGGGAGAAACGCCCCCTAAAAGTCATAGAATCTTAACGAAAATCACACCATCAGATTCAGCGTATCAGAGAACCCTATTGTAGAAGTTTCGAGCTCTTATCTACAAAAATGTGGAATTTTGCATTTTTTGCCAGAAGGCAGATCACGGATGCGTGTTTATTTGTTTTTTTGTTTTTTTGTTTTTTTGTTTTTTTTTTCTTTTCCCCAGGGGTGATCGTATCGACCCAGTTGTCCTAGAATGTTGCAAGAGGGCTCATTCTAACGGAAATGAAAAGTTCTAGTGCCCTTTTTAAGTGACCAAAAAAATTGGAGGGCACCTAGGCCCCCTCCCACGCTAATTATTTTCCCAAAGTCTACGGATCAAAATTCTGAGATAGCCATTTTATTCAGCGTAGTCGAAAAACCTTATAACTATGTCTTTGGGGACGACTTACTCCCCCACAGTCCCCGTGGGAGGGGCAACAAGTTACAAACTTTGACCTGTGCTTACATATAGTAATGGTTATTGGGAAGTATACAGGCGTTTTCAGGAGGATTTTTTTGGTTTTGGGGAGGGGTTGAGAAGAGGGGGATATGCTGGGGGAACTTTCCTTCGAGAATTTGTAATGGGAGAAGAAAATTTCCATGAAGGGAGAGCAGGATTTACTAGCATTATTAAAAAAAAAAAAAACAATTAAAAAATAAAAGTGAAAAAGCTTTTACAGCTGGAAGTAAGGAACAGCAATAAAACTTAAAACAAACAGAAATTATTACCCATATGAGGGGCTCACCTCCTTCTAATACCTCGCTCTTTACGCTAAAGTATTTTCGGTAATTTCAACTACTTATTCTACGGCTTTTGTGATTCAGGGGGTCATTCTTAATGAATTGGGATAAAATTTAAGCTTTAGTGTAAAGAGCGAGGTACTGACGATGGGGCGAATCCCCTCATATATGTAATAAAAACATGAGAATACAAAAGTTCTTTACGTAAGCTAATTTATAAGTTACGTAAATCTTTTACCAATAAAAAGATTCGTAAAAAATTAAAAGTTCTAGTTGCCTTTTTAATTAACCAAAAAATCGGGGGGCAACTAGGCTTCGTCACCCGCTCTTTTTTTCTCAAAATCATTCGATCAAAATTATGAGAAAAACATTGAGCCAAAAAAAAAAAATATGCAAATTTCGTTTTGATCATTCCTCTGCGGAGAGCCAAAATCAAAACATGCATTGATTCAAAAACGTTCAGAAATTAAATAAAAAAAACAAGTTTTTTCAACTGAAAGTAAGGAGTGACATCAAAACTTAAAACGCACAGAAATTACTTCGTATATGAAAGAGGCTGCTTCCTCATCAACGCCCCGCTCTTTACGCTAAAGTTTTTTACTGTTTTAGAAAGAAGAATTGAGAGAAAGAGTCAAACTTTAGCGTAAAGAGCGGGGCGTTGATGAGGAAGCAGCCTCTTTCATATACGAAGTAATTTCTGTGCGTTTTAAGTTTTGATGTCACTCCTTACTTTCAGTTGAAAAAACTTGTTTTTTTTATTTAATTTCGTGTATAAAGGGATCTATAGTTATGCGTTAAAGTTTTATTGTGCTTTAAACATAATTTTCAGTCCAACTAAACGGTTTTTGGCCTAAAGAAGGCAATAGAACTTTTTATTTCTGTTCGAATTAGCCTACTTCCGATTATCTAAAATTATTGGCTCGATACGGTCACTCTTGGAGGAAAAGAAAAAAAACAACATAAAAACACGCATCTATAGTTTCCCCATCGGGAAAAAAAAATCAGAATTCCACATTTTTGAAGATAGTAGCTTGAAACCGCTAATATAAGGCTCTCTGACATGCTAAATTTCGTGGTGTAATTTGTAACGCTCGCCCTTTGGAGAGTGTTTTCCTTTTTTTAAACGAGATAAATTTTCCCAGGCTTGTAGCTTTTGATAGGTAACTTTAAAATTGACAAATTTTATATATTATATAATTCTATATATTATTTTATAATTTATTAAATTATTTTATAATTTATATATTATTATATAATTTTATAAGCCAATTCTTTTGACGTATGTATTTTCATCAATAATTTTTTTGTGTACTATTACCCCAATTGATCCTTACTTACCATTCGGGCATGATTGCACAAACTAATTGCGTCGTAGAACACAGCGGCCCTTTTAAATATATAAAAATACATTGTGCCAAAGTAAATAATTTCTTCCACTGTGTGGAACGTTTGGCCTTACAAAATAAATTATTTGTCCCACAAAATCAATTTTGTTTCTTTCTTTCTTAAGAAAAGTTAGAAAATCATAAAAATAACCAAGATTACTGATAAGAACTAGTGAAAGAACTACTTAAAAATAAGAACTACTTAAAAACTCTAAAAAATCATCAAAATTTGCTACTATGCATTTTTGATATGTTGTACGAGTCAGGCTAATATTATGGGGAGAGGGTTCAAACTCTGTAGCCCCCCCCCCCCTGGATACAGATTTGGTATTCTGTCGCACTTTGATCTACCTGATCTGCATTGCCCTGTAAATTCTCCTTTTTGAATACTTCTTGGCAATTATCTTAGTAGCGTGTGTCAGACACAACTTTTGGTCATGACAGCCACATAATATGATAAAATATTAAAACAGTATTTTAAAGTTCAAAATGTGCATAAAAATGCAATACCAAAGTGAAAACACAGACCACCCAAAACACAATATCTTAAGTTCTGTGTTCCTCATGCAAGTTTTTGGTATTATTTTCTGCATTCCAGGGGTTTTAATTTTTCCATGGAAGAATAAGATTTTCCGATCACTTGATTGGTGAAATTCGGTTTTATCAACTTACCAAATTACAATTTGAAATTTACATTGTGTAAATTACAATGACTACAACACAATACAAGATTGACTGTTACAATACAATACAATACAAGATTGACTGTTTAAAATATACTGATAATCATTCGTGGGAGTCTGAACAATTTTGGATTTGGAAACTTTTTAAAAGAGAAAATCTTTGAATATATTTTGTTTTCAGTAAAGTGCAAATGGCGCTCTGGCCTTTAGAAAGCTTTTTAGTCTTAGTTTCACTTCTGTTTGTGGTATTTACTGTTGATTATTCATTGTAATTTCTTTTCCTTTTGGGCGTCACTTATTCATTGATAGTAATTGCTCTTCATTTAAGTTTGAATTATTATTTGATTTTATTTCTGTTACTCTTTGGTTGAATTGAAATAGGCCGTCAAGAATCAATGCCACCAGATGGGTTTCCGTTTGAGTTTCCCTTGGCTCTGTAGCTTTAATTAAATAAAAAAAACGAGTTTTTTTAACTGAAAGTAAGGAGCGACATTAAAACTTAAAACGCACAGAAATTACTTCGTATATGAAAGAGGCTGCTTCCTCATCAGCGCCCCTTTCTTTACGCTAAAGTTTGACTCTTTCTCTCAATTCTTCTTTTTAAAACAGTAAAAAACTTTAGCGTAAAGAGCTACAGTTCGAACTACAGTTCGTTACCACGAACTGTTTGATACGGATCAAAATAAAGATTAACTGCACAGTGTCATTTTGCGGGAATTTTCTTGTTTAGTTCCTCGAAAAAAAAATTGTTCACCTTAAGGTATAAAAGTCATTTTTGCTTGAATTTAAATTTCTAAAGACGTGAGATATGTCATTCAACTCCGAAAAGTTTTGCCGGGAAATATTAGCCGAACTTTATTCAGTTCAGTTCCTAATGTTCATTATAGATGGCAGGATATATATATTTATCTATTATTAACCAGCTGTTGAAAGGCCCTTATGGTTCGTTCAAGGCATATTGGGTCTCTACATAGTAGGAAACTCGGTGTAAAAAGTTATTTCCTGGTGTATAGTTAAACTTGGTGAATGATTTTTGTGCAGAACATATTTTGTGCAGCGCTCACTGGTACTGTGCACTTGTATGTACGTACATGCGCTGTAATTCTTGGAGTGAATTTTGGGCGAGTGAAACTGCTAGTACTACTACTAGCAACTCACTGTGCACCAAGCCACCTGAGGTCAATACAGCTACGCACGTTCCTCCTCAATCCTAATCTATTCAAAGTCTAAACCTACTTTTCGAGGGGAATGTTTAACATACATATTTTACGTATGGTGTCTAGCTCAGGACTAAAATTTAAAGATCTTGGGGAAAATAGGGCAATCGTTCGTTTTCCAGTGTGAAAAAAAACTTAGATAGTTCATTGATTTCGTCAAAAATTTATTTGGGCCGTAATTTTGGAAAACACTTTTAATGTGAGTGACGTACCAAATACCCTGACTCCCAATATATTGGGTTTATTATTCTCAGCGAATATAATCAAATGAAATTAAAGTTGTTTTGCGAAAGAGATTAAAAGACTTTCGTCTTTTTGACTTATACATGATATACATATATATATTATATATAATGTCTCTATCTCTATTATGATAGAGAAATAATATCGCTATTATTTTAAATGTAGAAAATTGCCACTTTTGGGTGGCACAACCCATGAAGAAAAAATTTTTACCCAGAAGGTTGATAACTTCAAAATTTTTGATTTGCCAACAGTTCAAATAGAATGATGTGGCATCAAATTACACCCAAAATGCCTACATTGAGTCTTTTTCTGTAAGACCTCAAAATCCATTTATTTTGAAAAAAAAATCTCAAATGAGCTTCCTCCCAAGTTTTGTGACAGACCTTTCAGGAGAATTGGGTAGGAACTTTCTGTTTTCCCCTTTGTCTGACCGATTAGGGTATATATATATATATATATATATATATATATATATATATATATATATATATATATATATATATATATATATATATATATATTGAATATATTTTTCCTTCAGCACTAAGATTCTCTTAGTCATATTGGTGTCTTTTTTTTTTAACAAGAAAAAAAGGAATACATCAATGCTACATATGCAAAAACGTAATTCTCCTTGCTGTTCAAAGTAAACGGGTCCAAGTTTCCTGAACGGAGTTCTCGTCAATGTTGATTCTAATGGCCCGTTTTTTTCCATCCAACACCATTTTGGAGGGGTTTCAGTCCATTTTTCGAAATTCCCGTAAATTATTTTCAAATTAAAATTTCTACTGTTAAGACTAGCGGGATTTATTTCGGGCTTGTCATTTCATTTCAAGGAATTTTTGCTTCTAAATTCCCTGAGAATTTTCATCTTGGTTAAGGAATGCTGGTAAAAGAGCTTCTAACGCGTCAGAAAAGGTGAAAATTCTATATGTTGTAAGTAGCAAAACATATAGCAAACAACAATCACAAAAATGTTAGGTTTGGTTTTTCTTCTATATTTTTGATGGTATTTACCAATTATTTCTTGTTGAATAGTGTACGTCTTGTGCTGTCAAGTGTCAAAGTGGCAACACTGACAAGGATTTGATACTGCCCTAACAACTTCAGAATTTTGTAACAACCAAAAAGTTTATCGTGGCTTTCAGGTATTAATAAACCTAAGAGAGGCCAGGGGGTAAAAAGTGTTTTTAGTTTCATGTCCTTGGTACTTTTAAAGAGAGTTAAAAGAGGTGGATAAATATTCAGCTTCGGCTTGACGTATTTTAGAAAATTGTTTGATCAAACTCAGAATTTGAGTCATCGTTCAAAATACTGGAAGCACTTAGAAGATCGAAATGACTATGCTGGGCTTGGAAATCTAAAATTTTTGCTTCAAATCCGCCTCTCAAGTCCTGCGAACTGCCACGGTAATACCTATGGTTTGGGAGAATAAATCATAAAATAACTTAACCCTTTTAAGGAGAGACGCAATGGAAATAAGAATTTTAAATAACTTCATAAATAACCAACCTAATTTGGAATGTAGACCAATTCCAGAAAGTTTCAATTTTGAAGGAATACTAGATCGTAATTTCTGTGGTGTTTTGCAAAAAGAGTGTAAGTCCACTTTTCCTAATTTTATAGGAGAGGGAAATGAAAATAAAAACACGCAATGAAAACACAAATCACAAACCAGAATTTCAGAAGCTTGAAACTTCAAAAACTGATTCCTAGTTAACTTTTCGATCAGAAATCGCCGGAAATGTCAAAATTCCTGATTTTTCTCTTTTTTTTCAGTAGAAGATAAGGGAATGACGTCCTTTTTTTAGTCCTTTTCTACGCCCTTCTTGAACAATTTTTAACTCGCTTTGAATTACTGATGAGTTAATTTTGAAAAGACCAGTCGATAGATCTTTTTGAGCTCTCAAACAACTTAACTAATTTTCTGAAAAAAAGTGGACTTAAGTCCTTTTTGCAAAATGCCAGAGATTTATCGAGAAGGTAGTCTAAGCTACTACTACCATTATATCTGATAAACCAGGAGTTTGTCTCCCTTCCCCTTCCTCCTTTTAAAAGACCAAAAATAAACAAAAAAGTGAACAATTTATTATTTTCAGGAATGTATGAAACTTATTTGAAAAAAAAAACCAACTCTTTTCAACATTTGGCTCCTCTCCCCTGAGAATCTTGACCAACTTAGCATCCTTATAAATTTATTAACTAAATAAATGTTGGAATCTCTACAAGCATGCTGAGGGGTTTCCCCTTTTTTAAAAATTGTACACCAAACGGCACGTGGCACAGGCATCAAAAGTTTATCACGTGTAGTGCGATGTACCACAACTTGGCAGATGTCTCCTGTGTCGGAATAGAAAATTGCCATGCTTCGGGGAATAAGTGTTGTCCTAACATTTACACTAGATGAGGGAAAATGGACTAACGTCTCGATACGTTGTAATAAACAATGTTTATCTCATTTGTGGTGTAAAAAAATGCTTATGGCAATTTAATATTAAGGCGGTTCTTGCTTTCTAATAACTAAAATGTTCATAATAACCTTTCATCCAATAATTTGCTGCAATTAGAAGAAAGGTCAGCAATTAACATTAGGCTATCTCTCACGCAAATGTAGAAACTGCATCTTATGAATTTGTTATGCTTAACAACATGATGGGTGGGGGGATTGAATATAATGTTCTAATATTAATAGGGGTGTCGCAAGGATTTCTCTTGAAGGGCCCAAACCAATTTTTTGGTTGGCGTGAAGAAATGAGTTTATATCGCTTTGAAACGAAAAAATCGTGTTCAGATACATTTTTTCTTGTTTGCGGGGGATGGTTTCCGTCCTCCCTTGTATTTTTTGGTTTTCACTCACTTATTTCCTTATTTTCCTTACCCTTATTATGTTTCCTTTGTTTGGGGGGATGGGTGGTACGTTGGTAGGAAGGGAAGGAGAGGGTTCGCCCCTCCCCCCTAATCTTAAGAATTTTCCTTTGGTCCTATAGTTCCCATATTTTATATAATTTATCTGTTTTGCGTTTACAAATCTTCCTCACTACATACGAAATCTTTTCACTCTTGCCTCCTCTCTAGCTCCGACACTAAAGTTAAAAAATGACTACATTTGAATATTAGAGCCATCCAGAAGCCGAACTTATTCATGTATTCATCCAATAGCTTGTAAGCTAAAAAGCTTGTAAGCATAATCCCTATTAAATCCTGTTTTTGGAAGCTGTTATGTTTTCTGCTTCTGTGCAATTTTCTACGGGGATCTATAGTTCCGTGCAAACAGCATGGGTAACTTATAAACAGGGTCGAAAAAAAAAACATCAGCGTCGCCTACTGTATGGTGTTTCTTGGTCTTTTTTTGTGTAATAGGTAAGACAAGGCTAGTGTAATTGGCAAAATTTGTGTAGCAGTAAGTGTATAATCTCGGTTTCTTAGGAAAAAATAATTGTGATGTTTGAAAAATTGGAGGGAATGTCAAACACTAGACGGCACTGATGATTTTTTCGAAACTAGCGCCAGTTTCTATTCTTATAAGTTGCTCGTACTCTTTTGTTTGGCGGTGACATTTACCGTTTTGTGAGATGAAATTGTGATAGCATCTAAAAAGGTAGTGTTAAATGAGGTGGGATCTGGTTCAGTTTAATTTGTGCTTCATTTCATTATTTAATAAATTGGTAACTATAATGTCCTCAAAGACATTAATCTGTGATCAAAGAAATGATCAAATGCAAATTAGAAAAAATAATATGTTTTCAGGAGGTAATTAAAATAGTATAATAAAATCAGTCATTTATCTTTTTTCAATTTGAAAATGATTAAGGAAACTTTGTCGTTGGGGGAATTTTCAGCGGGAGATAGCTTTTATATGGAAATTTTTCACGAAAGGAACTATCCGTTGGAGGAGGGATTTTCTGGGGAAATACTCCAAGGGTGTTTTCTGGCAGGATTAGGAAAATGATCAAAATTTAAATAAAAAACAATTTTTATTTGTACATGAAAGTAAAGAAAATTTTTCGGGAGAATTGTTCATGGGAACCTTTAAGGGGGAAATTTCAGTGAGAAGGACTTCATCTGGGGAGTTTTACATGGGAAGAATTTTCCTGTTGGGGATTTTATTTTTTTTTTCAACCAAAAGTAAGGAGTAATGTTAAAATTAAATTGGCCAGAAATTATTCCTTATATGAAGGTGGTTGCCTCCTCTTCCCTCAATCCTTTCTTATTTACGCTAAAATTTGACTTTTTGTCCTAATTACGCTAAAGCTATTTTAAAGCACTTAAAGACTTCAGAGTAACGAGCGAAAAATTGAGGAGGGGCAGTCCCCTCATAGACGGAATAATTTTTGTTCGTTTTTAGTTTTAATGTCTCCTTTTACTTTCATTTAAGTTGGAATGTTTTCTTTTACTTAATTTAATATGCATAAAACAAGCCAGTTGCCATTCTATAAACTCCATAATATAGTAATCCATAATATGAAGTGGCTTTACCATAATTTAATGCTATGGTATTAATTTTAACATTGGCGTCGTCTGGCCTTACTTTGCAATGTTCATCATACAGTGTGCATAGCATATGTGTACAATCTTATTGTGTACATAACAGAAACGTACGCAGGATTTTTTTTCGGGGGGGGGGGGATAAAAAACTTATTAGTTTCGTTAGGACTTAGTTTTCAGCATTCACTGTTAGAAGTTGGTTTAAATTTTTAGAAAATTTTATCTTGGTTGTTATGTAATATCGTAATTTTTTTTGTAATATCGTGCTATTTTAGGGACTTTGCCGCGTGTCTGTTGATTTCAATCTTTCTTATTGCAATGATTATTTGATTTTTAACCATAAGTCACGTTTTGTCAGGGTTAAGTCCGTAACGGCCCCGTTCGGGGGTCTTTTTCATTAAAAATTGAAGTCCTGATTTTTCCTAGTTTTTAAACATATATATTGTGTGAGTTTCCAATTTACTGATTCAAACTTACCGTCCTTACAAAAACTTAAAAACACGCATCAAAAATTGTTTATACGTATTTTGCTACGTTTTTACGAGCCAGACAAAAATTTAGGGGGCGGGGGTTCAAACCTGGTTCAAGACAATCAAATTAATATTCACTGACCTTACCTGAAAGAAAAAAGTCATTGGTGATTGTGATTCATAGAATTTCTCAATGTATTCCAAAATTCCAGCAAGAGAATGAACACACGCAGAAAAAAAAAAACAACTTACTAATTAAAATGAGCAAAAACAGCTTACCGTTTGAAATTTTTTTTGCTGTTGTGGTCTGAAATTTGAGCCGTTTTTTTAATGAATATGTATTAAATGGAGTATTTTCTTTTCTCATGGCTAATGACCTCACGGAGAGACGCGTAGACCGGGGTTGTCAAGCACATTTATTGAAAGGATAATTTTTCTTTGAAAATGCATCAGTGGACCAGAACTTATTTAAAGGCTTAATTTACATAGAACATTTATTGAATTATGCTTTCAGATTATATATTATACTTTAATATAATAAAATAATTTTGTCAACTTAAATTAAGGAGTAATGTTAAATCTTCAAACAAACAAATTATTTTTTGCATGAGAGAGACTCCCTCAACCCTCGCGCTTTCCGCTAAAGTCTTATTTCTCATTTAATTTCAACGGGCTTTGTGTTTGATCAGTCTTTAAAAAACGCGATAAAAAGTCAAATTATAGCGTAAAAAATGGGATGAGGAAGGGGCAGTCCTCTCATATCCGGAATAATTTCTGTTCGTTTTCAATTTTAATGCTGTTCCATACTTTCAGCTGGAAAAAGTTTTTGGAACTTACGTGTTATCCAGAACACACTCGAGAAGTTTGCTTTGTTTCATCTGAGTAAACCGGTTTTTCTCTCTTGCATTCGGTTATAATTAGCTTGTTCTTTCGTAAAATAAACTACGATGCAGGTATATTTTAATTAAATATCAAATGTATAGAAGTGGTTAAGTCTTTAATGTAATGCGTTCTGGGCCGGCCTGCTTTCTATAATTCTTTGTTTTAGTTCCCATAATTTAGTTACTAAAGCATTATATTTTATTATATTCACTGTAATTAATCTAACTTCACTTATTGAGTGTGTTCTGGATAATAAGAAAGTACAAAAAACAAAATTAATTTTTGATCGTTTTTAAAGTCATGCCAGGAAACCCCTTCCCTCTCATAAAGTCAACAAAAACAGCAAAAAAAAAACATATAATGAGTTTTATATCCTTGAAATATGATAAAAAAACGTTTATTGTTTTAGTGGATTCACTATTATCTTAATTCGCACCTTTTTTTAGTTTTAGATTTAGGCTCATCTTAATTTACCCTTGTTTGCTAAAAAAACGGTTTGTTTTTTTCCCACTGAATATAAGGCAATATTAAAACTTAAAACAAGTTTTCATTTATGAGAGGGACTGCCCCCTCCTCATTCCTCTGCTCTTAGTGGTAAAGTTTTTAGTACTTTAAAAAAGCTTCTTATTCCATCTGAACGACCCTTGTGTTTCAGGAGCCGTTTTTAAAGAATTGGAACAAAAGGGACTTTTTGGGTCTGTTTTTTCAATTTTTCTCAGGCTTATAGCGTTCATGGATAACATTAAACTAAAAGAATTTTATATATTTTGAATCAGCACTTAACTTTTGGGGGCTGTTTCTCCCTTTTCCGAAGATCAGGCAAATTTTCCAAGGCTCTTAGCTATTGATGGGTAACATTAAACTTTATGAACTTTGTATTTTTGGAATGAGCAGAAAATCCCTATTCTTTGGAAGTACTAATTGTTATAAAATAATTTTTTAGAGTTTCGGTTGCTATCGGGCCGATTCACAGTTCCTTACCACTTGCAATTCGTTACCACGAACTGTTTTACAAGCAAGTAAATACGCGATTGTTCTTTAAAATACAAGCTCTGCAATAAAAGGGAAAGGGCAAAATTTGCACTTCGTGTAATAAAGCTCTGGTAATATTTACGAGCTACTAAGCATTCCAGGAAGCTCAGGTCAAATTTGGTACTTACATGCAAGTCCGTATCCAGGGTGCTTAGGGGGTTGACCCTCCCCCTGACAAGTTTGTATGACTCGTATAGACGCAACGAAAACGGTTATAAACAAATTTTTGTGCGTTTTTTGTGTGACCCCCTCCCCCCCCAAAACAAAATCCTGGGTAGGGTCCTGCTTACATGTTATCCTGACCACGGCCAAGAAGTGAAGTTTGGTTAATCATAATGAAATATACTTAAATATGATGAAATTATAATACTTTAGTAACATTATTATGGAATTTATAAAAAAAATTATAATAAAATTATACCTAATCTAACCGACCAACTCTATATATGAAAATTTTTAATTAAATAAAATTTTTAAAAAATTTTTACTTTTTTTATTTTTTTAAAAAAAATTGTATAAATATTTAATTAAAATATGCTTGCATAGTAAATTATCTCACCTAAGCTAAGCTGAGAGTTCACACAGAAAAACTGGTTTTAAACAGAAATTAAATAAAAAAAAAGTTTTTTAACTGAAAGTAAGGAGCGACATTAAAACTTAAAACGAACAGAAATTACTTCGTATATGAAAGGGGCTGCTTCCTCATCAACGCCCCGCTCTTTACGCTAAATTTTTTTACTGTTTCACAAAGAAGAGTTAAGAGAAAGAGTCAAACAAGATCGAATGATTTTGAGAAAAAAGGAGTGGGGGAGCAAGCCTAGTTGCCCTCCGATTTTTTGCTTATTTAAAAAGGTAACTTATAAATTAGATTACGTAACGAACTTTTGTATTCTCATGTTCTTATTACATATATGAGGGGGTTCAAACCCTCGTCAGTACCTCGCTCTTTACACTAAAGCTTAAATTTTGTCCCAATTCATTAAGAATTACCCCTGAATCACAAAAGCCGTAACATAAATAGTTGAAATTACTAAAAATACTTTAGCGTAAAGAGCGAGGTATTATGAGGAGGTGAGCCCCTCATATGCGTAATAATTTCTGTTCGTTTTAAGTTTTAATGCTGCTCCTTACTCCCAGTTGAAAAAACTTTTTTCATATTTATCTTTTCATTTTTTTTTCAAATAATGCTGGAAAATCCTGCGCTCCCTTCATGGAAATTTTCTTCCCCCATGACAAATTACTCGATGGAAAGTTCCCCCAACATATCCTCCTCTTCTCAAGTCCTCCCCCAACCAACAAGTTTGTAACTTGTAGCCCCGCCCACGGGGACTGTGGGGGAGTGAGTCATCCCCAAAGACATAGTTATAAGGTTTTTCGACTACGTTGAATAAAATGGCTATCTCAGAATTTTGATCCGTTGACTTTGGGAAAATAATTAGCGTGGGAGGGGGCCTAGGTGCCCTCCAATTTTATTGGTCACTTAAAAAGAGCACTAGAACTTTTCATTTCCGTTAGAATGAGCCCTCTCGTAACAGATATGAACGGAGAGGAGGAGAGAAATGCTCCCATTTAAGTCTAAATGTCTAAAAAGTCTAATGTCTAAGTCCAAGCCTAAAAAGTCTAATGTCTAAATGTCTAAAAATGTCTATTTAAGTTTAAAAAGTCTCCTTGTAGCATTCGCCCTCCCTTCATTGTACCTGAGTATCTCCAGGTGGTATTCATAGATAGCCCATGTTGGATTTAAAATAATTTCTTCTTTAATTTTTAAAACATCCCTCTTTACTTTCATGTGAAATAACTTGTTTCCTTTTTTTTTTCGAGTTTGATTTGGTAAGTTTTCCACAGATTTATAACAAGTAAATTGTAGACGGCACTTCATGCGTTCAAGAATGAAACTCGTGGTTGCATGGGTAGGCTATATGACCTTGGTAATTCGCAAACTCGTAATTTTGTAAACTTGGAATATTTCAAATTCGTAAATTTGATGACGTTGTCCCATTATCTTAAATATAATGGTTCTCTCAATTATTTTGAGTCGTGATAAAAACGAACAGTGTTCTTTGAATACGGCCTAGAGTGTCTGTGAGTGTTTAGTGGTGGGATTTCAGGATTCAAAAATTTTCTTCTGGACGAGATTCAGGGAAACCAAACTTATGCCATTTTTTTGCAAATATGTGATGGTTTTCCTGAACTTACAGGTTCCTGCTCATGTGCGGGGTCAGGGGTTGAGTAAACAGTAAACAAAGAAAAACTGTATTTTCTTTTGGCATAGTTGTATGTTAGCCTTCTGGGTTAGCAAAAGTTACGGATTCTTGAGGTATTCATTTAATCATAAGGACAGCTATATACTGCTATAATGTTCTGTTATATATGCCAAGTTAGAAAATTAATTCAAATCATAATGCGAGTTCTTTGATGATTGCAATTAGAGTTTAAGTTCTTTGTTAAGTTTTAATGGACGAAGAAACCTCGATTTTTTACTTTACGTTTTCATGTTAATTTTCTGGGTTAGCAACAGAGGAAATATCTCTTAGTTCAAAGCGCGGCGCTGTGAAATCTCGAATCTCTCGGCAACACTGAATTTAGTTACCAAGTAGACACGGATGGGGAAGGTTCTCTTAGCTGATTAGATTATTAAAGTGTTTTACATTTAAATCATTTATGTGTTTATTGTGGTGTTTGTTATGTATATCACATCTGACGAAGAGGTTGCGTCCACACTGGGCGAGAAAGTGACTGATAAACCGATTCGTATCGAAGTTGGATTAACTGTATCTCTTATCAATGATATGGCATCCGGTTTTTCTCCCGGTTTAGGGTACATTACCCTATCTCCTTCTGGTAAACCCGGTGATGAAAATGACGAAATTTATGCACCAGTGAAATTGACCTCTGATAAAGGGTTGGTGATCATTACTGATCAAGATGGGGGCTTGAATAATTTGGATAATGGTGATTTAGAAAAAAAGTTAAATAAAAAACTGGCTGATGGAGAGAATTATTTACTGAAAGCAAATGAAGTTCGGCCTCGATCTGCCAGTTTAAGTTCAATTTCTCGGCTTAGCAACGCTGGGAACGAGCGGATCATAGCTCCCAGCGATTTAATTTGTGCTTGTAAACCAAGTTGTTGTTGTTTGTGCAGTACTTATGCTTTTTCTTCTTTGGCAGTGTGCCAAGGTTCCTACCACGGAGTCTGTGCATCTCACGCCCAAAATTCTGCCCTTCAGCCTGGTGGCAGTCCCTGTGTTCCCAGTCCTGAGAAAAAGGAAACTGTTTCTAGAGACACGGTAAGTCATCAATCTGGTATTGTTTGATTACTGTGTATATTTTAGGCTACCATTTGTAGGCTAGTTAGGCTGACATGGGTCAGGTAATCCTGCGTGAAGATTCCTCCTGAGAAGAACGTGTACTGGTATAGGGACAAAGTGAACGTACTAGCCTTCTCTCTTCCTTTTTTTAATGCTCTTTCCAAATAGGCCTATAACCAATCCAGTCGCAGCCTATATGATTTCTATCAATGACTTAGAGACAGGGTGAACAAGGGACTCCAGTCCTTTTATCCTCTTTGTAAATATAATAATTGTTTCACTCGGAAATGTAACCCCCCCTCTCCTTAGAAGTCCCTTATATAGACCTAATTAATATATTAGTCCTTTGATTTGCATTTGTCAATGATTGTTTTCTTGTTAAACGGGGGTAAAATTATGACAGTTCACATAACTGACTTACAAATAAAGTGAACATATCACTCGATGCCCTTTTTTATGGTCTTTACGAATATATTAATCTTCTCTACCGCAAATTCAAATTTAAGCACTTTTGAGCTCTAAAAATGACGAATTTTCAATTAAAGTATGAGTTATTGTTCGCTTTCGACAAAATAAGGTAAAATTCTAGTTGATTGACTTTTGGCTATCTCGGGAATGGGCTAGGCTAGGAAAATGAAATTTTCAGGGATCTAAAGGCTTAAGTATGTTCCGGGAAGGTATTTTGAAGTATCCACCTCCGCTCCTTCCCCCTCTAGAGGGCACTGAAATTTCCCTACATGACAGGTCTATACTTATTGAAATTTTGACAAAACAACATTTTACCTTAATTTTAAGTTACCAGTTGCCTTTTCTCTGCCTTTAGTTCTGAAAAATGCAATTCTTGTTATATGAGTAGAATTCTGAGCCATATCAATGTTTTTTTGTTGTTTTTTTTTCAAAATTTAGGAAATGTATTTGCATATCTTTAAAACCTTATAAATTGGGATTGAGCAAAGTTGTGAAGCTGAAAACAATTTTGTTGTACTTCATTCAAGCAGAAGATCTATTTTGCAAGGTTTCACTTTTAAAACACACATATTTTTAAAGGTCATCAAAGGTTAGGGCCCTCTAGAGGGAGGAGGAGTGGAGATGGGTACTTCAAAATACCTTCCCGGGACATACTTTAGCCTTTAGACTCATCCCTAAGTTTCATTTTCCTAGCCTAACCCATTCCCAAGATAGCCAAAAGTCAATCAACTAGAATTTTACCCAAAATAATACTGCATTTTCTCAGTGCTAAGATAGTTTATATTCAGGTTAGGTTAGATCAAAATGTGCTTAAATTTGAATTTGCTGTAGAAGCGATTATTATATTCATAAAGAACATAAAAAAGGCATCTAATGGTATGTTCACTTTATTTGTAAGTCAATAATAGGAACAGCGAAATATTTACCTATTTTCTCCACATTATTGGGGGAGGTGGCAACTGCGCCCCCTCCAAACGTCGCCCCTGATTGCAGATAGCAGTGAAAGCAAACATGATAATATGACAGGCACGTACGCAGATTTTTTTCTGGGGGGGGCCAAAACCTCTGAAACAGCAGATATAAACTGAGGTATAAAAGAGGTTAAAAACAGGTTCGGTCTTTCTTTTTGCAATTGTCTCAGAATTAGAAATGGGTTTGAAATCGAGATATGAGTCTGATAACACCTTCCCAGTAGGAAAATTTAGGCTCTGAGTTTATTCCCAAAAAATCCATTCTCGTAACTCAATTACTTTTGAAGGTAGCAAACAGTCCCAGATCAAGGATTGTACCATCAAAATTGAAAAAAGCCAAAACATTGTGCGAAGAATAAAAAAAGCCTTGTTTCGTTAATTCGTTGATGATGCAGACATTTTTTTAATCAAAAATCGCGTCAAAATTTATCTGCTTCAATGGCTACACATTTATCTTGGAATCATCAGTCATTCAGTTATTTCTTCTCGATAAAAGAAACTGTGATGTAGGAATTTCGAAACGCATAAATAATACAACTTTCAAATGCTTAAACCTCTGGAAATACCTGCCCCCAGATAATGAATGGAAAAGTTTCCGAATATGTTTTGATCCTAGATCAGTAAGTTTATTTTGTAAAGGAAAACATCCAGTCGCCTTCAGATTGATCATTCATTTAGATAAAAGTGGGTTTGAAACCATTCTTGTTGATTGAACTGAAAAACAAGTTTTTTTTTTCAATTGAAAGTAAGGAGCCACATTTAAACTTAAAACAAACAAAAAATATTCCGTATATGAGGAGGGCTGTCCCTTCCTCAACTATTGCTCTTTACGCTAAAGTTTGACTTTATACCCCAATCCTAAAAAAAACTCGAAAAAAAATTGCCGTTTAATTGGCATAATAAGCTTTTTTAAATACTAAAAATCTTTCTTATAAAAAGTGAGGGATTGAGGAGGAAGCGACCCCTCTAATATACGGAAAAATTTATGTTTATCTTCAGTTTTCGTTTTGATCCTTTCTTCAGTCGAAAAAACGCGTTTTTTCAACTTAAAGTAATTAGCAACATCAAAACTTAAAATAAGCAGAAATTATTACGCATATTAGGGGAGTTCCCCCCTCCTCTGAAATTCACTCTTCACTCTAAGGTTCTCTAGTATTTAAAAAAACAAGAGCTAAGAGCTCATATGGCACTTGTGACGAGGCGAGAAGAGCTAAGAGCCAAGAGATCATATGGTATGAGCTCTAACAAAATTCTATGAATCAATAGATTGATTTAAAAAGGAAAATAAGAGGCTTAATGCCGGTCAGGATTTAAAATGAGAGCTCTGAGTCACGATGTCCTTCTAAATATCAAAATTCATTAAGATCCGATCACCCACTCGTAAGTAAATTTTCCTCTCCCTTTAGCCCCCCAGATGGTCGAATCTGGGAAAACGACTTTATCAAGTCAGATTGTGCAGCTCCCTGACACGCCTATCAATTTTCATCGTCCTAGCATGTCCAGAAGCACCAAACTCGCCAAATCACTGAACCCATCCCCCCAACTCCCCCAAAGAGAGCGAATCCAGTACGATTCTGTCAATCACTTATCAAGGACATTTGTTTATTCTATCCACCAAGCTTCATCCCGATTCCTACACCCCAAGTGTTTTTCCAAGATTTCCCCCTCCAACTCCCCCCAATGTCAAACGATCTGGTCGGGATTTGAAATAAGAGCTCTGAGACATGAATTCTTTCTAAAAATCAAATTTCATTAAGATCCGATCATATATTCGTAAGATAAAAATACCCCAATTTTCACGTTTTCCAAGAATTCCGGTTTCCCCCTCCAACTCCCCCCAACGTCAAAGGATCTGGTCGGAATTTAAATAAGAACTTAAGCACAAGATCCGTCTAAATATCAAATATCATTAAGATCTGGTCGCCCTTTCGTAAGTTACAAATACCTCAATTTTCAAAATTACCCCCCTCCAATTCCACCAAAGAGAGCAGATCCGGTCCGATTATGTCAGTCACGTATCTTAGACAGGTTTTTATTCTTCCCATCCAGTTTCATCCTGATCTCACCGCTTTAAGTAATTTCTAAGATTTCCGCCCCCCCCCCCAACTGCCCCCCCAATTACGCTTGATCCGGTTGAGATTTAAAATAAGACATCTGAGTTACGAGGTCCTTCTAAATATGAAGTTTCATGAAGATCCGATCACTCCTTCGTAAGTTAAAAATACGTCATTTTTTCTTATTTTTCAGAATTAACCCCCCCCCCCCCACCAATAGATCGGATCCGTTCCGATTATGCCAGTCATGTATCTGGGACTTGTGCTTATTTTTTCCATCAAGTTTCATCCCGATCCCTCCACTCTAAGTGTTTTCCAAGATTTTAGGTCCACCCCCCTCCAACTCCCCCCAATGTCATCAGATCCGGTCGGGATTTAAAATAAGAGCTCTGAGACACAATATCATTCCAAACATCAAATTTCATTAAGATCCCATCACCCATTCATAAGTTAAAAATACTTCATTTTTTCTATTTTTTCGAATTAACCGCCCCCCCTCCCCCCAGATGGTCAAATTGGGAAAACGACTATTTCTAATTTAATCTGGTCCCGTCCCTGATATGCCTGCCAAATTTCATCGTCCTAGCTTACCTGGAAGTGCCTAAAGTAGCAAAACCGGGACCGACAGACAGACCGACAGAATTGGCGATTCCTATATGTCACTTGGTTAATACCAAGTGCAATAAAAACCGCTTCTTATTGTTCTATTTAAACGGTCTTTGTCTTCCAGGAGTGATTCTTAAAAAATAGGGACAAAAATTCAAACTTTAGTATAAAGAATTAGTTATTGAGGAGGGGAAACTCCCCATATATGTAATAATTTCTATTCTTTTTAAGTTTTGAAGTTGCTCCTTACTTTCAGTTGAAAATACGTTTTTGTCTGATCTTTCTTTAATAATGCCGGGAAATCCAGCTCCACATCCATGGAAAATTCCTTCCCCCTTGGAAAGTCTCTCTATGGGAAGTTACTACCACGTAAAATACCCCCTCCCCCGGCAGGAAAATTTCTTGCAGACGATTCCAGCGGAAAATTTTGATCACACTTTCATTTGAAAAGAATTTAATTTCTAATAGTTTTGTTTTAATCATGCCGGAAATCCCCCTCCGTGGAAAATTTTGAATATTTTACTTGTCTTTTCCGCCAATTCGATTACTATTGGACGAGTCGCTTCCTTACTAACACTACGTTATCACAAACTGTTTGATTCAAAACCTTTTTAATCCGCTAGTGGAGCAGCGGATTCTGTGGTAAGCACATTCTGTGGTAAGCACAACACTTGACTGGATAGAGAATTTAAAGTGCTGAAACCCTATAGGCAAGTGTATTCTCCTGAAAAGCCCTTGTGTTGGGTTGTTGCCTCTGAATTATTTGTCTTTACTGTTTTTATTGTTTGGTAAATGACGACTTATACTTATTGACGACATGACTGCCGGCCTATGGATTATTCTTTATGGTTGATTGTGTATGGCTATGCTGTTTGACCTATGTAATTGTATGGATGAGTAGGGTTAAGGCCTCATTCAAGTGCTGGTCTATATTAATCACTAATTTAAGAAAATAGTCTTCCTTATCTCCTTCTGTCTCCTTTCTTTTTTTCTTTTTTTCTTTTTTTTATGTGTTTGTGCTGTTGCATTGGTGATTTCTCTTTTCGTTATATATATATAATGAAAACAGAAATCACCAGTGCAACAGCACAAAAAAAGACAGAAGGAGAAAAGGAAGACTGTTTTCCTACATTAGTGATTAATATAGATCAGCACTTGAATGAGGCCTTAACCCTACTCATCCACTCATCCATACAATCACATAGGTCAAACAACATAGCCATACACAATCAACCATAAAGAATAATCCATGGACAGGCAGTCGTGTCGTCAGTAAGTATACGTCGTCTTTTACCAAACATTAAAAAAAAAATATAAAAAGACAAATAATTCAGAGGCAACAGCACAAGGGCTCATCAGGAGAATACAAACTTGCCTATAGGGTTTCGGCACTTTAAATTCTCTACCCAGGAAAGTGGCGTTTTGCTTAGTTCTTATTCGTGCTTAGATTTTTTTGGCTACCTAATAATAATTTCTTATTTATTAACAGGGCAGTATCTAGGGTTTTAACCTGCCCCCCCCCCACAAAAAAGCGATTCGTAAAAAAAAGTATCAGAAGTATATATAAACGAATTTTTGTGCGCCTAAACCTCGGTAATGAAGAATTTTGTGTAACACCCCCTTTGAACGAAATCTTGGATATGGTCCCATTTTCTACTTTAAGACATCCCATTCAGGAAATGAACGTGAGTAGGTTGGGGGCTTCAGAATCATTTCCATTCAGGGGCCAGTGCCCAGTCTTTAAGTTCTTGTGCTGTTAATGTAATTTACTTGTTTTTCGCTTTATTTCAAATTTGCACTCTCATCCCTCCGCAAGTAAATTTCTACATAGGTTCTTGATCGCCCTTTTACTTTGCATCTTCAAATATCCCCCTTTCATGTTTTTCATTTCTCTTTGTCTAGCCTTAAAGGTGAATAACTGCTTCGAGCATGCCTGTGTCCACGAAAGAATTTTCCAAGATTCATCAAAGCCTCTTTACGCAGAAATCTACTCCTCATCAAAAAAAGTTGAGATATCCGAGTCTTGAAGACCCTTAGAAATTGTTTTTTTATCCACGCTGAGGATATTCTCAAAGCCAAAGACACGAGTCGCTTAAAAAGACAGCTTTTACGATAGAAGTACGAAACCCAATAACAAAAATTTGATTTCGCCGAAAAAAATTCGCCGACATTAAGTGTCGTGTGTCCAACTTCATTTGTAAAAAGTGGCGTTGTTGCCCCAAAGTAAATTTCAGTTGCACAGCATAGAACTGCATCCAAGCAGGCACTTGCGCGTGTAAACTCCGGGCCCATTAATCCTGGAATTTTAATGTTTACGATTCTCTGCGTAATTTCTTTTGTTTTTGTATAGTTCGTCTATTTTTTTTGGAGGTTGTTTTCCCCTCCTCAACCTTTCCCCGAATTAAGTTCCTGCGCTCGTTCTGGGGTCCAGATCTCTCAAAACTAGGAAATAATAATCGTCTGCTTTAAGGTAAGGAGATCATCTTTGATTGATGATATACTACACTAATATGGAAGGAAAATACAAATAATGTTCAGAATTTGCAGTGGTAGCAAAAGTAAACTGTGAGACTAATAGACTTCATGGCGCCTCGCAAAACAACTCGAATTAGTCTACAGCGATAAAAACTGTAGTTATGGATTTATGGTTGAAGACCTCAAAATATAAACAAGCTTGCCTTCACCATCTCCTTTCAAAGTGTTATTCGTTCTAAAAAAAAAAAAAAAAAAAAAAAATAAAATAAAAAATAATAATAATAAAGACAGCAAACTTGTAGATGAGTAGGCTAAATCATATTAGGCAATTGCAGAGATTAATTATTTTTGGTTAAATATTAAAAAAAAATTAGTTTGTTCTTAAGCTTAAATTAAATGTGATGTTTGTAGAATGGCTAATATGCCTATGGGAGTGAGTCCAAAAAGTGAATTTTGGCAGGTGTCTTGCAAAGTAAGGACAGGTTATTGAATACATCCATAGGCTAGTAGTAAGCAGTTCCTGCTTAAATATTGAAGAAAAGGAACGATTGTAGTGGTACAACCAAGCTACTTATACAACGCACTTACGCAAGGGAGTAGGGGAGAATCCATGTAAGATTGATATAACAGAACACTCATGGTTGAATCAGAAGTCAGAGGCCTAGTATGCCCATTTTCACTGGGAAGACTCTTTACTCGGAAAAAAGTCAGATGAGCCCTTGAGTCCAGACTCGATTCGAATTCAGGTCTGAAATTCTCCAGTTCCAGTGTCCTGTCCTGTTAATACAATTCAGTGCACAAAGGTTGTGCACATGTAGGTTTGTGCTCGAAGAAACCTAATTCCCAATTTGGCCCTGGTCCAGGTCTGTCAAAAAAGCAGATAACTGATACATTAGGAGGAAATTATTATGCGGGGGCTCCCATGGCGTCAATAAAGTTAATAAAGCTGTCAACAAAGTCGATAAACCACTTTCCTCACATAACTTTGTTGAATTTATTGCTGTCTGAAAAAATTTGAGCTTTTTTCAGCTTCTTCAAGAAAGTCTGCGAAGTTCAGCCAATAGCAGAAGTCTCGTGGATGATTTTAAGTAAACCACACACAAATAAGTGTAAATATTTAATAGTTTATACCTGTTTAAATATTTTGCTCAGTAAAAGAATAAGGGTTAGACAAAAGAAAAAAAATCATCTAAGCCTTACTTATTAAAAGGGAAAAAATGCTTAAGAAGCTAGTTTCTTCAGCTCACATTAGAACATTAGAAGCCCTAAATTAGAACAGTGAGGCTTGGGGAGAGTGGCGCTGGATATCCCCCGAGTGCTTGTGTGAGGCAAGACACACTCTATACCCTTAAAGATAGTTAAAAATCTGGTATAGGATTTGTTAAGACATTTTTCTAAGGATCTGGATTGGTACTAATCCATAGTATTTTGGCAAAAGGATATAAGTCCACTTTTTTTAACTCTACAGGTGGGCGAAATGAACATGAAAACGCACAATGACAAAAAAATATTTCTCACAAATAAATTTTAAGAAACTTGAAACTTCAAAGACTGATTCCATTATAATTTTTCGATCGGGATTCGCTGGATATGTTGAAATTGCTTAATTTTTTGTTTCGTAGAAGATGAGGGATTTACGCCTGTGCGGAACAATTTTAGTAAAAAAAACACATTTCGATAAAAAAATTAGTAATTTAAATAAAAAAACTAGCTTTTTCAACTGAAAGTAAAGAGCAACACTAAAACTTAAAACGAACAGAAATTATTTCGTATATGAGGGAGTTCGCCCCCTCGTCAATGCTTCGCTCTTTACGTTCAATTTCGAATTTTGTTCCAATTCCTTAAGAATGACCCCTGAATCACAAAGGCCGTTTTATTAGAATAGATTTATCTTTTGAAAGTAAAAAAAAAGCTTTAGCGTAAAGAGAAAGGTGTTTACGAGGGGACGAGCCCCGTCATACACTTAATAATATCTGTTCGTTTTGAGTTTTAATGTTGCTCTTTACTTTCAGTTGAAAAACTTTTTTTTATTTAATCTCTGATCGTTCTTAAATAATTCTGGGAAAAACCGACGCCTTCTTCATTTAAAATTCTCTTCCCCCATGAGAAATTCATCCATAGAAAGATCCTCCCTCGTAACCCCTTCCACGACCCTGCCCTCACCAGAAAAATCTACGCTAAAAACGTCAGTAAACGTCTTAATAACCAATACTATATGAAAAAAATGGGCAAAGCTCATAACTTTCAGCCCTTCCTCCGGGGGCTGTTGGGGATTAAATCATCCTCAGAGAAATTGTTATTATATTTTTGGACTATACTGGACAAAATGGCCATCTTGAAATTTTGATCCGGTGACTTTCGAAATAAAAGAGTGCGGGAGGAGGCCTAGCTGGCCTCCAATTTTTTGATCACTTAAAAAGGGCACTAGAACTTTCAATTTCTTTTCGAATGAGCCCTTTCGTGACATTCTAGGACCACTAGGTCGATACGATCACCCCTGTTGGGAAAACAAATAAACACACATCCTTGATCTTTCCTCTGGCAAAGAATACGAAATTTAACATTTTTGTAGATAGGACCTTGAAACCCCTACAGCAAGGTTCTCTGATACGCTGAATCTGATGGTGTGATTTTCATTAAGATTATATGATCTATGGGATGTTTCCTCAGTTTTTCGAAAATAAGGCAAATTTTCTCAGGCTTGATGGAGTAAGACTGAACTTGATGTAACTTATATATTTAAAATCAGCATAGAAATTCAATTCTTTTAATGTGTCTATTGGTGTCAAAATTCCGTGTTTTAGTTTTCTTTAATATTGAGCCGGGTCGCTCCTTACTTACAGTTAATTACCACGAGCTGTTTGTTAAGCCCATTTAGAATAGACCAATCGATAGATCTCTTCGAGTTCTTTTGAACCATATGTCTAACTTATCTTCAGAATAAAAGTGGACTTTTTGCAAAACACCACGGTATTTTCTAATTGCAAAATTGCCGCAAAAAAGGATAGGTTTTGTTTCAACATTGTTAGAAGCTTTTGAATAACGACAACGTTGAATCTGAAAACTCCTTCAATATTCGGGATTTCCAAGAAACCATTGAATATAATGCGATATTTTGGCTGGACGTCAATTCTTATTCTTAACTGATTGAATTTATTACTAAGCACGGAGTATTTCTATTTCTTCCTTGAATGATATAAGCTTGTTATGTAAGGTTTTATCTATGACTGTGAATGGCCATTTACTGGTGCATTTTGATTTTGCTAAGGCTTCTTAATAAAGTTCAATATTGTGAAAGATTTCTGTTTTCACACTGTATGTCGTATTTATTCAGAGTATTTATAAGTTAAAAATCTGCTTCTGATCATGGAAAAATATGGGCAAACTTTTTGTGAAAAGGATGGCATTTATGCAAGAATAAATTTTGAGGGTGCTGGGTATACCCACATCCATGATCTTTTTAGGGGGGGCGGATGAAGGGGTGTAATAATGATAAAGTGATAGTATGAGCAAGGAGTGCCCTAAAATTTTGGAAAATTCACGATTTCATGGGGATCCGGTCTCTAAGTTCCCCCCCCCCTTTGTGTTCGTCCTTGAGGAGGATATAAAGCGAAGAACGCAGGTGAATTATATGGGAGATATAGGAAAATATCGGGATAATCTTTGGAATAATCTTTTTGTGCACCGAACTAAATGCCGTACAATCAATTATGGTCCATTTATTAACAGAAAACGCACAAAAGATACAAAAAAAGAAGAAGGAAAGAACTTTTACTGAGTTTTAATGCTAAGCTTTCATAAAATTAGATTTATGATTTAAAACTAGATTTAAAATTATGATTTATTTTTAGGTTTAAAATTAGTTGATTTAGATTAAGTTCGACGCTTTGTTGATGAACCAATTTATGAAGGAGGGAGGAGTACACGGAATTTTTAGCTTTGAAATTATAAGCAACATTTAGATGCTATTGTTGTTATTAAACTTTGAGTGCATATGCCTTTTTATATAGTGCTCTAGGTGATGAAGCTAATTTCTTATATTTCGAAAGTATAACAGTTCAAAATAGGGATGAAATCTTTTATTCGACGGTGAACAGGTATAAATTTTTTTTAACCGGATATTTCGAACACATATACAGTGTTCATCATTAGCAGTAGAACTCCAGTCAAAATTTTTTATATCTTTTCACTGTCGATTAAAAGGTTTGAACTCTTATACTTTCGTCATGGAAAGGCAGTGTGGTCTTCGAAGTTATCTACGTTCTTATATTTCCATATTATTTCAATAGCATTGAATTTTTTTCTGTAATTTGCATGTTTTTGGGGCTTTTTTGAAGCTTAATTCCGTTTTCCTTTAAAACGGAATCCTACATAAGTAGCCTAACTGTCCTCACTCACTTCGACTCTGGGCCATCCGTTTAGCAGCGATAATCGAATGATTTAGTAGTAAATGCTTGGAAATGTGTTATTTGTTTTAAAACTGTAGGTTTGGAGAACGCTATAGCTCAGAGGCGACAATAGGAGGATGTGGGGCATTTGCCCGCCCCTTCAATTTGAAAAATACCTTTTTTGGTATTTTCAATTAAAAATTCCTTTTTGGCTATTTTCATTTAAAAATTAAAGAAACGACAAGATTTGCCCTCATAGATTTTAACAATGACATTTTCCCCCCTTCTGGTGTATTTTCGTGAATTGATGCAACTAGTATAACTATCTACCAGATCTTTATATTTAATGTGACTTTTAGTATAGCTCTTAAATGGCTAATATTCCTGAAAATAGAGGGAGGGATGATCCCAAGATGGTTTTGTGGATTACCACAGAAAATGTTGAAAGTAATCGGACCCAAGCATGTATCCAAATGCTTAGAAACATGTTATTTATTTTAAAATTTTAAAACTGCAGGTTTGGAGGACGCTATAGCTTAGAGGCGACAATAGGAGGATGTAGGGCATTTGCCCGCCCCTTCAATTTGAAAAATACCTTTTTTGGTATTTTCAATTAAAAATCCTTTTTGGCTATTTTCATTTAAAAAATTAAAGAAATGACAAAATTTGCCCAAAATAGATTTTGACACCTACATTTCCCCCCTTCTGGTGTATTTTCGTGAATTGATGCAACTATAGCTATCTATCAAATCTTTATGTTTAATGTGACTTTTAGTATAGCTTAAATGGCTAATATTCCTGGAAATAGAGGGAGAGATAATCCCAAGATGATTTTGGGATTACCACAGAAAATGTTGAAAGTATTCGGACCCAAGCTGATGTTTGGGGGCTGGGGACTACCGTAATTAAGCTTGTTTTTGTAAAATTAGATTGCTTGTTTTAGTTTTAAATTGCCCTCCATTCCAGAAAATATGTACCTGCGTACGTGTTAGATCAATCTTTCTAAAAAAAAAATTAGTCCCCACCCCTCGAAAGCCATAGCTATGTACGTTGTGTGGGAACCAATAGCCCGTCTCTTCTTTTCGTTTTTTTTCTAAGGCCCAATTTAGAAATAAAAAGAAGGGCGATTTAAAATTGAATAATCACAAAATGAAATTCTCTTGAAAAGAGTTTACCCATTATAAGGGACTGCTAAACCCCCTTTTAGGAACAAAGACATTTCTTAAATGTTTTTGGGTCTTTAAAGCCTCAAGCTTTGAAAAAACCCAGTTTGCATATCAATAAGATGTAAACACAAGAAGAGGGATAAAATAGGGGAAGACTGACAATGTAATACATTTTACCTACCATTCCTCTTATCCTCTTAGAAAAAAAGTTGAAAGATAACATTTTGCCATTTGTGATGGTGGCTAATTGCATTTGTATTCCCATTTAACGGAGGGGGGAATTGCTATATAGCTTTATTCTTGAATAGAAAACATGGACATTCCTTGTTAAAGGAAAAGAAAAAAAATATTGTGAACAAGAACAATGTGACGTATCATACACGGGGGACAGGTAAACACACCCATCCACAGGTCTAGTTACTGCCTCTATCTTTTTTATTAAGGGTTTAAACCAGGATTGCCACCATTGTCAGGTCCTAAAGTGCTACAATTTCTGAAATTTGCGTGCTACACAGCGATTTTCGGCGCTATAATAAAAAAATTGACTGTAATAGTGTGAAAATGGCACTTTCGTGATGTTTATGCACTACTTAAGCAACCCTGGGCGTGTGCTACAGTGCCACGAATAACAAGATAGTGCTAAATAGCACTAGCACTTTCGTGCTATGAGTGGCAACCCTGGTCTAAACACGATCTCAAGTCTTTTTATTCATGAAATATCAGAAACTTGACAGTTCGAACAAAATGCCAAATGGGTCAACTGAAGGTAAAAGGCCGGTTATCTGGGAAAGCAAAAATAAATTAACAATATATATTAATCATTATTTGGTTACTTAATTAAGCCTAGACAAAATTAACAAGATGACCTGCTCATGCGAATGTTTCAAACGAAGACAATCGACGTCCACACCACCATCATCAACTAAAATATCTTTTTCTCAACAATATCAAGAATTAATGCAAGCATAAAAAAGCTACTTTCTATTAAATAGCCAATTTAAAAGTAATTGTCAGGTAAGGTTATGTAGTTTCAGCTCTTTCTCTCTTGTAGATGACTTCTGTTTTGAAGAGTATCATAAACACAATAGCAAGGCCACATAGATTTTTAACAGAACTAAATAAAAAAACAATTTTTTTTAATGTAAGTAAGGAGCAACATTAAAACTTAAAACGAACAGGAATTACTCCGTATATCAAAGGGGCTTTTCCTCCTCAACGCCCCGCTCTTTACGCTAAAGTTTCTTGCTGTTTTATCAATAGAGATAAGAGAAAGAGTCAAACTTTAGCGTAAAGAGCGAGGGGTTGAGGAGGAAAAGCCCCTTTCATATACGGAGTAATTTCTGTTCGTTTTAAGTTTTAATGTTGCTCCTTACTTTCATTTAAAAAAACTTGCATTTTTATATGTTTAATTTCTGGACGTTTTTCAATTAATGCATGTTTTGATCTTGGCTCTCCGCACATAAATAATTAAAACCAAATTTGCATATTAATTAATTGCAATTAATCGCAAGATTTTGAGAACAAAGAAGCGAGGGAGGAGGCCTAGTTGCCTTTCAATTTTTTGATTACTTAAAAAAGCAACTAGAACTTTAAATTTTTTATAAATGTTTTCATTGGTAAAAAATATACGTAGCTTACGAATTAACTTACGTAACGAACTTCTATATTCGTATGTTTTTATTGCGTGTATGAGGGGTTCAACCCTCGTCGATACCTCCCTCTTTACAATAAAGCTTAAGTTTTTTCCCAATTCCTTAAAAATGACCTCTGAATCACAAAGGCCGTAGAATAAATAGTTGAAATTACTAAAAATACTTTAGCGTAAAGAGTGAGGTATAACGAGGAGTTAAACCCCTCATATGCGTAATAATTTTTGTTCGTTTTAAGTTTTAATGCTGCTCCTTGTTTTCAGTAGAAAAAACTTTTCATATTTATTTTTTCATTGTTTTTTCAAATAATGCTAGAAAATCCTGCGCCCCCTTCATTGAAATTCTCTTCCCCAATGAGAAGTTTCTCCATTGAAATATCCTCCACGTAACCCCCCTCCCCCTCAACTCTCCCCCCTAAACCAAAAAATCCCCCTGAAAACGTCTGTACACTTCCAAGTAACCATTACTGTATGTAAACACATTTCAAAGTTTGTAACTTTCAGCCCCTCCCACGGGGACTGTGGGGAAGTAAGTCGTCCTTAAAGACATATTTATTAGGTTTTTCGACTATTGTGAATAGAATGGGTGTCTCAGAATTTTGATCCGGTGACTTTTGGGAAAAAAATGAGCGTGGGAGGGGGCCTAGGTGCCGTCCAATTTTTTGGTCACTTCAAAAGGGCAATAGAACTTTTAATGTCCGTTAGAATGAGCCCTGTTGCGACATTCTAGGATCACTCAGTCGATACGATCACCCCTGGGAAAAAAAAACCTATGAACACGCATCCATGATCTGTCTTCTGGCAAAAAATACGAAATTTCACATTTTTGTAGATAGGAGCTTGAAACTTCTACAATAAGGTTTTCTGATGCACTGAATCTGATGGTGTGATTTTCGTTAAGATTGTATATTTTGGGGGGGGGGGTGGTTCCCCCTATTTTCTAAAATGAGGCAATTTTCTCAGGCTCGAACTTTTGATGGGTATAATTGATCTTGATGAAACTCATATATTTAAAATCAGCATTAAAATGCGATTCTTTTGATGTAACTATTGGTATCAAAATTCCATTTTTTAGAGTTTCAGTTATTAATGAGCCGGGTCGCTCCTTACTGCAGTTCGTTACCAAGAACTGTTTGAAAAGTGCTCAAATATTCAACAAATTTGTACAGTTGAAAGTCTTACTCAAGGAGAGGCACGAAAGTGTACGGGAGCAATAATTTTTTTTAAATATGATACATAAGACCGTTTCCAAATCTAGGGGAGTGTGTTTTTTTCATTAAAAATACCAAAAAAGGTATTTTCCAAAATCTCAGTCACTTTGCTACTTGAAACTGAAGTGAAGCCCGGGTTTACAGGAGACACGTCTTGTTCTCCATGTTTACGATTCACTTTGCGAAATCCCTTTTTTATCACTTAAATATTTTTTTTTAAATTAAAATTTAATTATTATTTTAATTATTAATTTTTTAATTATTAATAATATCTAATTATTAATTTTTGTAAACCAGAAATTTTTGTAACTTAATTTATTCACTAACCATGAGAATTGATACAAACAGTGTTTGAAACATAGGTTTATTGACCTGACCCAAGTCAAAGATTAAGTTGTTTTTGAATCAAAGTTGGGTTTTATAGCTCTATGACCGCACACTGAATTAAAAAAGGTCGCTGAACCTTTTTAATGGGATATAAAATCCCTCGAGTGTCGATTGAAATTCAGCAGTCTTGTGTTTTTTCTTCCAACTTTTCATTCAGTATTTCCATAGCATTTATAATCTGATTTCCTAGATTCATTCAAGTATTTATTGGAAAGATGAAGCAAGGCTGAAAAGTCGAGAGGATTGACCTCGTCTCTTCAAAGTTAAATTTTTGATAAACACTTTTTGGAAATAACAGTATTGAATACTTGTTCAAAGTTTTGTGAAGCTAGAAAATAGGTTACTACAATCAGTTCTAAGAGGAAGTTGAAAATAGACGGTGTCATATCACACAAAAGTCCTTAAAGACATAGATGTTAACTGCAGACGTGTACGGGGGAGAGGAAAGGGTATTTCCTCTTAGTTAAATTTTTAAGGCGCTTTCACAATGAGATTTAATCATTACTGAGATTTAGCTAGAGGTAACTGGAGCCAATCAGATTGTTCACAGAATTTCC
The DNA here is from genome assembly GCF_032884065.1 of Artemia franciscana. Lineage (NCBI taxonomy): Eukaryota > Metazoa > Arthropoda > Branchiopoda > Anostraca > Artemiidae > Artemia > Artemia franciscana. Next base: position 24,904,662 of record NC_088883.1, on the reverse strand, counting down.
ATAGAATGAGCTCAAATTAGCGCTAACTAATTCCCAACATTAGCAGAATTTCATTGTGAATGGGTCTATAAGTCAAGACCGAACTCAAGGGGGTGGGGTTGAACCCCCTCCCCCGAAAATTTTGTCCTACTCGAAAAAACGCAACAAGAATATATAAAAACATAATTTTGATACTGTTTAAATATATTTTTTTAAATCCCGTCCGGAGAGATAAACCCACTTCCAAACGAAAATCCTGGATACGGCCTCCCTTTAAGTGTTTTGTTCTAGGTAAAATCATGAACAACGGTAACACGAGAGCAAAGTATGTAGTAACTAATGCAGGTTTGGAGACACCAGGTCGTGTATAGGAGAGGGGGCCCGGGGCCTATACCACCTGAAATCCCAAATTCTCCAGAATTTGTGAGCACATCTTATTCAAATTATCAACTAAGATATATTCTTTTTTAACACCCCCCCCCCTACCCCAAGAACAAAAACCTGAGTATGTGCCTGTGCAGAACCATTGATCACCAGTATTTTTCTCCTGTTACAAATTTCATGCACGAGACAGGGTCTACAACATACTTGTAAACCCTTTGTAGCCCTGTCTTACACTATCCTTCTCCTATATAGCACTGCCCCAACGAATTTGCGGCTCCTGGGGCAAGCGACGCACGCAGGGGTCCCGGGGCTCGGGTATTTTTCAAATCCTAATTTTTTTTAGAATTTTTGGGCACTTCTAATTCAAATAAAAAAAAAAATATTTTTTGGCCAATCGAAAAAAAAACTCTGTTTGGGTTTTCGACTTGACCCAATGAATGGATTGAGTTCGCCCAAAAACTACAGCCGGATTTTCAAATAAACAGCCGGAATTTCCGGATATTGGTTTGTGAAGAAACTTCTATATGGAAACTAACTATTATGTTAATTTAGTTTATTCGTCTTAAATTAATTGAAGGGATTATATTCTAATATGTTATTGGCCGGTAAAAGAAAAAACTGGTGTCAAGTTCAAACAGTACCTCAAAAGATTTTTTAAAGATTATTTTTTGGTTTGAAGTTAATTTATTTGAAATTAGCCAAAAAAAGCATTTGCGTGATATGTTAGCTCATGGCTTAGCAATTGCAATTTACTATGAAATATTTATGGATTTTCATGTATTTTTCTAATTTTCTTCTCGAATAATTGCCGCTATTTTTTTTCGTTGCTCTTTTTTCAATCCTTGGGTAACATGTATCTAAGTCATTAGCTCGAGCAGAACCCATTCATTTGAAATCAACAAGACTTGTTAGGTACTAAGTTTTTAAATTTGGGTAATTATAGGGCTTTCAGTATGATCTATTTTTAGCAGCATATAATTTCTTCTTGTGGAATTGTTTTCAGGCAAATGTATTTCTTTAATGTATGCGGGCAGACTCATTGTTTTAATTATTTTTTATGTGTGGTATTTTTTTAAAGAGCCATTCGGCTTTATTATGCAGGACTGGTTACCTTATAATCCAGACTTGTTCATGTTTTCCCAAACTCTTGGGTAACATGTTACCAAATCAATGGCCTGAATAGAACCCATAATTTGAGGTTAACAAGACTTTTTTATGTGTTAACTTAGTTTTTTTTCATATTTGGATAATTACAAGGATTTAGGTAAGATCTATTTTCAGCAGCACATAATTTCTTCTTGAGAAATCATTTTCAGACAAAAGTCTGTTTTTATGTATCCGGAAAGAACCCAATGTTTAATTATTTCATGCGGTATTTTTGTTAAAAAGGTAGTTAGCTTTATTATACAGGGCTGGTTACCTTATAATCCATACTTGTTTGTTGTTTCCCTACCCAAAACTCTTGGGTAACATGTAGCCAAGTCATTGGTTGGAATCGAACCCATTATTTGAAGCTTGCGAAACTTGTCCTATATTAAATTAGTTTAAATTTAGATAATTGGGGAGGTTTTAGTATGAACAATTTTGAGCAGTACATAATTTCTTTTTGAAGAATTATTTTTGTGCAATTTTTTAATGTTGGTGGGTAGACTCGATGTTTTATTTATATTAATTAAAAAAAAACTTTCCGAAAAAGAAATTTCTAAAGAAAAGTAAAGGCCATATTAAACTTAAGATCAGAGGAAATAGAAATCTACAATAACTCAAAGTCAAAACAACCAGAAATTACTGTTAAAGAATAAATAAAACCCAAAACGAGCAGAAATTAAATAAACAATCGTTGCGAAAAAAAAAAAATACAACGGGTACTAATATAAATGAATAACAAATCTCAAAACGAGTAAAGCTTAGGTTGAATATGCAAATCAAGCTTAAAATGAACGAAAATATTTTGTTATTGAGGCATAAATGAAACTCAAAACGAACAGAAATTAAATGAACAACCATAGCAGATAAACAAACAACATTTACTAATGTTAATAAACAAATAAATCTTAAATCGAGTGGAACTTAAATTGAATATGTAAATCCAGCTTGGTACGAGCAAAAATCTACAAACAAGAGTTTGGGTTTTGCCTCCTTCTTTCACTGTAAAAGTCTAAAACCTACTGGGTCATTGGCGCTTTACTTAATAGCCCTATATTAACCCAAGTTTAAAAACTTTGTACCTAATAATTCTTGTTGATTTCAAATGAATGGACTCATTATATATACTATATGCTTACTATATGCTCACTATATGCTTAGGTATATAGGTATATGCTTAGGTATTACCCAAGGATTGAAAAAAAGAGCAAAGGAAAGAATAACGGCAATTATTCAAGAAGAAAATTAGCAAAATACACGAAAATCCATCAATATTTCATAGTAAACTGCAATTGCTAAACCATGAGGTAATATATCACGCAAATGCTTCTTTTAGCTAATTTCAAATAAATAACTTCAAACCAAAAAAAGAATCTTTAAAATATCTTTTGAGGTACTGTTTGAACGTGACGCAGGTTTTTTCTTTTACCGGCCAGTAACACATTAGAATATAATCCCTTTAATTAATTTAAGATGAATAAACTAAATAAATATAATAGTTAATATAATAGTAATTGATAATTAATATGATAGCAGGCCATCCGATAAAAATTTTGAGATTACTATTTTGTTAAAAATAGTTCAAAGGTCTGATAAGAAATACAACCCCCCAGGGCCTAGAGGTAGGCGTTGTAAGTTATGCTTTGGAGGCATATAAGGCTTTTATAGAAGGGATGATCGTATTATCTTTAGAGAGGGCTCACTTGATTGAAAATTGAAAATTCTAGTTCACTTCTTAAAGAGTCAAAAGAGATCCGAGGGCAACTAAAACCCACCCCTAGCCCTTTTCCCCAAACCCATCCAATACAAATTTTGAGTAGCCGTTTTGTTGAAAATAGTTCAAAGATCATATAGCAAAAACCTGCATTAGTTGCTACACACCTTGCTCTCATGTTTCTGGTGTTCATGATTTTACCTATAACGAAACATTTAAAGGAGGGTCGTATTAAGAATTTTCGTTTGGGAGGGGGGCTAAGTTTTTACGAGCATACCTTCCATATGAACCATATATGCCCCCAGGGCATAACTTACAGCGCCCGCCCTCGGGTCCTGGGGGTTTGTCGACCCCGGAGTTTTCGTTATGTAATCTTTGATCTTTTTTTAAGAAAATGGTTATCTTAAAGTGTTTTATCAGAAAATGTGGGGGGGGGTAGTTGCAATCCTATATCTTTTGACTCTTAAAAAGTGAACTAGAACTTTCAATTTCCAATCAAATGTACTCTCTCTGAAGTTTATACAAGCATCCCTTTCATAAGAACTATTTATGCCCCCAGGGCGTAACTTACAACGCCTTCGGTCGGGTCCTGGGGAGGGGGGGTGTCGACACCGGAGTTTTTTTATATATGATCTTTGAACTATTTTCAACAAATCGGCTATCTCAAAAAATTTTATCGGATGTGTTTGGGAAAAAAGGGGTGTTGTGAGGGGGGATGGTTACCCTTCGATCTCTTCTGACTCTTAAAAATTGAACTTGAACTTTCAGTATACAATCAAATGTGCCGTCTCTGAAGCTTGTTCGAGCATTTTTTCATTAGAACCATATATTTCCACAGGGCATAACTTACAACACCTGCTCCAGGCCCTTGAAGGGGGGAGGGCTCTGTCGACATCGGAATTTCGCCATATGAACTTGAAATTGATTTTAACAAAATGGCTATCTCAAAAGTTTTATCGGATGCATTTGGGAAAAAAGGGCATGGGTGGGGACTAGTTGCCCTCCGATCACTTTTGACTCATAAAAAGAGCTCTAAAACTTCCGATTTCCAATCGAATGCGCCTTCTCCTACGTTTATGCGACGACCCCTTCCGTATGAAGTGCCCCTGAAAAAAAAATTAAAATATTGGAGCCGCTTGGCCTTTACTATAGTGTTGCCTCTGATTTTTTTTTATGTGGGGTATTTTTTTAGAGGTAGAAAGCTTTATTATACAAGGTTGGCTACCGTAGCCTATAATCGTAACACGTGTTTATTTTTTCCCAGATCCTTTCGTAACATGTACCAAACTCATTAGCTCAAATAGAACCTATTATTTGAAATAATCAAGATTTGTTATCCTTGAAATTGGTTTTTAAGTTTGGATAATTATAGAGCTTTCTGTGTGATCTATTTTTAGCAGTAAATTATTTCTTTTCGAGGAATTATTTTCCGGCAATTTTTTAATGTATGCGGGTAGACTCGTTTTATTTGTTTTTTATGTGGGGTATTTTTTTTAAGAGGTAGAAAGCTTTATTATACAAGGTTGGCTCCCGTATAATTCACTGGTGTTTATGTTTTCCTAAACCCATTGGTAAAATGTAACTAACTCATTAGCTCGAATATAGCCTATCATTTGAAATCAACGGGACTTGTTCTGCATTAACTTAGTTTTTAAGTTTGGTTAATTATAGAGATTTATGTGTGATCTATTTTTAGTAGTATATAATTTCTTTTTGGGCAGTTGTTTTCAGGTTAATGTCATTTTTAATGAATGCGGACAAACCTAAGATTGAAAACTTGCTTTTTTTTTAGCTAAGAAAATTTGCAAGTTATTTTTATATAAGAGTGGCTTTCCTGTAGTGTGAGCTTTTATTCGTTTTTTTTTAATTTTATTTGAAAAACCAAAAATTAAACCCTTTTTATTCTTGCAAATTTATTTCTTGTTTTCTTTTAAATATTAATGTTTAAGTCCTTATTTTATACAACAATTTTCAGGGAGTTATTCACAAAACAATGTTTTTGGTAAATCATTTAGCTATAAATGAAAGTTTTGCTACGAATCCAGGGTTGTACTCAGGAATTCATTTTTTTTTTTTTTTTTGGGGGGGGGGGGTTCGTCAATGCTTAAAAAAAATCTCACTAACGTCTTGAGAGTATCGTCCATTATTCATTAGGATGAAACAAATTTACCGGATAATTTATATTCTAATGCGTAATTTTCTGGCAATTTTTGTTAGTATTTGGAGATGCATCCAAACGGTAATTTGTGTTCCCAACATGTATAAACGTCTTCCCAACATCTATTTTGTGTTCCCATGCATCTTGGCTTCTCTGTAAGCGGTATCTCAGGTGATTTTTTGTTTTTCAAAATTTGGTCTGAAGCCCCTTCAGAATTAAAGATTTTGCATCCCCGTGGACTGAACAAGCTGAGAAATGCGTAGTTGCAAACCAAGAGGGAATTGTAAGCTGTTGTGATACTGTGTTTTCTTTAGTAGCTCATATTGCAATTTAGCATGGGCCGTATTCAGGGTTTTTCTTTGTGGGTGAGGAGAATTACTAAAATAGTTTTTGTTCAAGGGTTGGGGCTTGAAGCTTTTTCACCTGTATTTTTGAGACTGATTTACGAGAAGGAGATTTTTTGCTTTAATAAATGGCCCTTTACCTGCATTTTACGGCCGACTTAATCTTTTTGGCTACTTGAAATGAACACATATATATATATATATATATATATATATATATATATATATATATATATATATATATATATATATATATATATATATATATATATATATATATATATATATATATATATATATATTATGAGCCAGCTGGCCCTCTGTCTACTACAAATATATACAAATGTTGACAGGTTCGACTTATGTAACACACCTGGGTTTTACCTAAAGGTGGCAAAATTAAAAAAAAAAAAAAAAACATGCTTTGGTAAGATAAAGGTTATGGCGTTTGACTTTACAGTTCCTACCGACGGTACTGATCTCCGTTTCGTGGCCCCTCAGCCAGGAAATGTAATGGTGGGAGGGGGGCTGGTGGCCAGTCATCCTGTGCTTTTGCACACCCTTCCCGTTTACCCTCCCCAGGTTTCTCCAGGTACCCATTTAGAGCTGAGTCTACTCTGGCTGAGCTTACATAATCACGCCGATAACTCCAGTTCCAAACCAAATAACCAGCAACATCAGGACTCCACTGTCCTCACGGACAACGCATTTCAAGTCTAGCGTGCTAACCACTCGGTTAAAACGGTTCCCTAGCCACCCCCCCCCGTCAAAAAAAGTTTTTGTATTCAATTTGACAGCGTCCTCTAATTGAATTTCAATTCATTTTCAGCCAATAGCCCAATGGTCTTCAAGTCAAGTGACGGAGTGGCTAGCAAGTGTGAGTTTGTTTCGGTATAGCGATTTGTTCCGGTCAAAGGATATTAAAGGATCCGATTTGATAGCGTTAGACAGAGATAAATTAGCAGTAAGTACTCAACCTCCTATTTTAGGAATTATTGCATTAGTTTTATGTTGAAAGTATAATTTTATATATCTTTTTTTTTTCAAGAAAACAATTTTCCTTTCTTTTGTTAGGAGGTTATTGGAGTAATGCCGAGAAAATTCGTAAGAAAATGGTAGAGTCGAGTTGTTCGTTTGGCGTCTGAGTGGCTAGCATGTGTGTCAATACATCATGTTTATAGGATTGTTCGAAAACTAAAGTGCTCTAAAATTGCTCGGAATGGATTTAAACCAACTACAATCAGCTTTCGTCTTTCTGGGGTCACAATCCTATAAGTGTATTTACGGATGGGGGGTTTATGCCCTCTTTTAAGGTATTGGGTTTTATTGGGAGTAAATACATTTGTGTGTGTCTGGATATGTACATTTGAGATGTAAGATTAAATTATCTGTAACTCCTCGCTTGTTCAAGGTCAAACATGATAACTTGCCAGATACATGCGCACGCGCATCGTAGCTAGTATAGCTGCTGTCGAATTCTTTAAATAGTTCAGGTGATTTTTCTGGCATTATAAATTATTTGTGCTATCATAATTTTATGTGTTGAAGTTGTAAGTAGTCCTCATTAAAAGCTTGTTTCACGACTGTTCATGTTCTCTCGCAAGAATGTATTTACGGGACCCACTCTGGAAGGGGTGGTGGGTAATTTTTTTTTACTGAAAATTAAAAAAATCGCAATTGATTTTGGGGAGAGAAAGACTTCTAACTTCCAGATATTTTTTGGCACGAAAACCAGGCATATATACATACATATTAGGAGGCAATAAAAGAAAATACACGATAATTTGAAAAAATTGCCCAAAATTTGGGAAAATCTAAGATATGCAGGGGGACATGAATCCCCTGCATAAAATTGATTTGCTTCTCTGAAAATAACGATTGTTTGCACCTATTTGTGTTTATTATTCATGCAAATTGAGTTTAGCTTGTTTTCCGTCCTGTGTTCACAAAAAACAGTATTTACTGTTGCTAACCGAACTATAAGACCGCCTAAAGGTTTAAAAGTAAAACTTGTAATAGATAACGTGATTCTTATCTTTATTGGTAATGTATGTAAACCAAGAGTTTTTTTGTAGCATGCACAAGGAAGGTTAGTGAGTGGTTTTGATTAGCGATGGGTTAGCTGCTTCTAGATACTAATTATTGTTACTGAGTAACGACGGAACTTGACAACAAAATGACGAGTGAGCCACGACCCTTGGCTTGCGTCTCTGGATTTTCCGCTCGCATCCATGTTCGATTTCTTTTTTCTGCTATCCTAATAGCCTTTAAATAACAGTAAATGTTAAAAATAAATGTTTGCAACTTTAGAAAATTTTGTCTTGCTCTCCCATCTTCTCATCAGAAAAATTTGTATGAGTGCAATTGTCTTTTTTCATTGTAAACTTTGGTCTCATCCCCGTCTAAAATTCTGTCTTATGTCCTCACTATATTATTTTTATATTTTTAAGTATTTTATATTATTAATTATATATATTTTAATATATTATATTTAATTTAATATATATTATATTTTTTGTTATAATATATTTATATATAATATATTAATATATTATATATTATTATTTTATATTATATTTAATATATATATATATTAATATATTATTTATTAATTATATATATTTTGAATTAGTTTATTTATTTTATATTTTATTTTTAATTTGATTTTTTTCATATTTGATTGCAGTTTCTTTCTATTGCTACTTTTAAATTTTGGAGGAGGAGGAGGCTACTTTTCGAGAATAAAACAACTACTATGAATAATAATTGAAGAATTAAATATTTAACCATAGTTATCCACAGAGGATTAGAGACTCCCTCCTCCCCCAAAATATTAAAAGAATTCCTTAGAAAAAATATTGTGTGAGATGCATTAAAACAATAAAATAAAAAGCAAATTTGAATATGACCTAAATCACAATTGCGTTGTAAACATAAGGCAATTTCAATGACTGGTTTTATATAAGTATATACACATAACATCTACTTCTTTGAAAAGTCTTTGAATCTCTGCTTGTATAGCATCGCTTTTGGCATATTTCATATAAAGACAAGAGACGGAGAAGAAAAAAATTATTATCATTTTGTACCCGGTGCACTTTTGCCAAAATTCTGACTTGGCAATCAAGCACGGGAATCCGTCCAAATGAGAATATTTCGCCAAGTTTTTTCCCCCTTCTCTAACAAAAATAATGTGCTGTTTTCAAGAAAGATGTATTAGAATTATTATTTTGGATGATAATAGTTAGTAGACTAATCCCTCAGTATGCTTTTTTTTTTCGTATCGGACTTGGAAGTTCTTAATGTGACTTAAGGCAACTTCACGAACACTTATGTCATCTTTTATCAGTGAAAAATGAAAGTGAAAATAATATCAGAATATTCTGCCCGATAATCATTTGAAAATATTCTCTATTCTCAGGTGCGCTTGAAGTAAAAAAAATTAACTAACGATATCCTCATTTACCGTATTTTTATCATTATCTTAATTCCCCGTTTTAAGACCACTCTAGTAGTTATAATGAATAATGCTTTTTTTTTCGAAGTAAAAGTTTCGACGACTTTATTCTATTAAAAAACTAAAAAAAAGTAATCAAATAAAAATAATAAAAAAAGTCTTGGGTGCCTTTGTAAAATAAATAACGACCCGAGAGACACTAGCACTGTTTGACAAGAACCCCAGAAGTTTCCCCCCCCCCTAGTAATCGCTTGGAAACCCCCTCCCTTCCTATATGCCGTGTAAGCAATATGCTGGGAAATTTTTGAGGAAAACACAGTAGGCCACAAGATTATTCATGGAGGTCTTTAGGGTTCTCTCACGCTTCACCAATCAAATATTATCGAAGTATAAAATCCAGGGGCCCATCAACATAAAAAAGCGTCAAAATCTGTTTTCGTTGATATTCAGGCACAATTTAAAAAAAACTTCAATATGAAGAAATGACAAGAACAAAAAACCGAGTTTGAAATACTTGAGCTCAAACTCAAAGCATGAAAATGTACATAATTCGTTTTGGTTGTTGTAGGTGGATCTAAAAAACTAGTCCTTGAAAATTCTGGGTTGTGTTTTTTATAATAAATAAAGTCGCAAAAAAGCTTCGCCCAATTCTGCAAAGAACTTGAAAAAAAAACAATATAGACTGAGAAAAATAACTGAATGAAATAATATCTATAAAAATAATAATAAATAATTATAATCCAAATTTTTTGTTAGATTCTGAAAAGGGGGAAAAGAGAATATCTATCCACTTATTCCCCACAAAACCGGAAATATAAAAGATGTGTTAAAAAAAAACAACTTGAAAACATCCCTACCAATCAAACAAAGCGCTTATTTACGAAAAAAAAAATATAAGACCTAGAAAAATAAGTGAATAGAATGCGTCTAATAAAGGACCGACTGTATAAATATTCATTTATTCCCCTGAACATCTTAGAGTAAAAAAGGTAAGTTAAGTAGAAAAAAGTTCTAGAGATTCTCGAGCACACCAAACAAAACACCGATTTACAGAAAAGAAGAGGCATATCATAATGGGCCTTGAAAAATAAGTAAATTGAACACATCCAATAAAAATAATCGAAATCTCCTTTATTTGTTAAAATCTGTGTTAAGGGAATAGTTTGGCCATCGAGGGAATGTTTGTTTGTTTAATCCCCTTCAAAATAGTTTACAAAAGAAAAAAGTCGAAAAAAGTCCAACAAATAAAAAAAAGCCGGTTTAAGAAAGAAACAAAAAAAAACAACGCTTTAGGCCTGGAAAAAAACGGAATAGAATACATCCAATAAAAATAGAACGAAAATAATTAAAATCTACGGTGTTTGCTAAATTCTGAAAAAAGAGGAATAGCTATTAGTCTTGAGAATATTTTCAGATCTGTCCTAACTATTTCCAACTGCTCATTAATCTCGAAAACTAGTTGAATGCAGGGGTGCCAATTCGTGAAAAAATGGGAAGGTGGAGGGCCATATTTTTTTAAAATATGGGGATTTTTTCTTTTCAGTTTTTAATAAGAAAAAAATCTATTTTTGAATTTACGGGTGATTGCCTCCCCCTCCCTGTCTGACCCCTTAATCGGCGTCCCTGGGTCAGTGATGCTAAAACCAGTTTGTAAGTTTCCAAATGTAATTTATTGGCTGATTCTTTGAGGAATTCCCTCTTCCTTTTCTTCTCTCTTTCTCTTTATTTCTTTTTTTACCGGTCACAAATAAAAAAAAAAGCCATAGTGATTGTGGAGTTGATTGTGGTCTTGGGGGGTCTGCAAGTTTGCTTCCGGCTCCTAGGGTTGTAGACCTTTTAATTGCTTTAGTTTTTTTACGATTACTCAAAGAAAGGGAAGTTTTTTAAGGTATAATGAAGAGGATAATCCGGCAAAATTTTAGGTTTACTTATACCTGAATTTCAGGTGTTGCACGTGTAAAGAGAGTTTTTGTAGTAGATGCTGTTTATGTATGTGTTTTAGTGTGTTAAGCATTATTACCTTTAGGCAAAAATGAACCCAAAGCGTTGGCCCTGGAATAAAATTAAAATTGTCTGATTTTCGATTATGTGTTTTAGTTACCAAAATTGGTTGTTATTGTAATACAAACAGGGGAGAAAATGATTGAGAAAAAATGCGTCACGATTTTGATAATACGTCCTTTCCAGCGGCGGATCAAGGATTTTGGGGGGCGGGGTGTATAATTTATAAAAAAAAATGCGAAACTGGCTTTGATAGTACGTCCTGTCCAACGGCTGATCCGCGATTTTTGGTTTGGGACTGGGAAAAAACTTTAAAAGCGCACCAAAAATTTGTTTGTATGTACTTTTGTTATGTTTTAACGAATCAAACAGAAATTTCAAGGGGGGTTCAAACCCGTAGGCTAACCCCCCTGGATATGGCCTTGGTCTTTTGTCCTAATTTTGTGGTGCAGAATTTTTTTTTTTTTTTGCTTGTGTCGGAGCTTGAAGAATTTATTGAAGTTGTTTTGTTAGTAAAATTGACACGTTTAATGATAAATATGCTATATTCAGCGAGAAGTTCTGTCATTCGGGATATTAATTTTATATTCTTAGAAAATATTCTACAAAAGTAAACTCAAAATCTGGACTTTCTTGCAACTTGAATAGGTTATAACGTGAACGGTTTTGCCTTTGAATTCTGTAAATTTTTGAATGGTTTTAAATTTAGTAGCAGTGGTATTTCTGGTATCTGTTGCACCTGGGGCAAAATACTGATTAGTCCCTCTCCCCTCTGTGCCCCATAAAATTATCAGGCCAAATTTTAACAAAATTTTCGTTTATTAACAAGATTATTCTCAATTTTTAAATTAATTAATACTTTATTTTTTTTTAGTTTTTTATTTACTGTTAAAGCATTTAATTATTAATTATTTTTGATATTCTTATTAATTATTTTAATTATTATTGATAATTGGCTATAACCGTTGGATTATTTATTTGAAATTTTGTGCCCCTGAAATTTCTATGCTCGGGGCAAGTGCCCCCTATCCCCCCCTATAACCCTCTATAGTTGCCAAGTTTACCAAAAAATGAATATATATATATATATATATATATATATATATATATATATATATATATATATATATATATATATATATATATATTTGCTGTTCTTTTTCTTTCATAGGCATATATTTTGGGGGTGATACCTGACGCGGGGATGCCATGGATATTCTGTGGTAGCCACAACACTGTGCTGGGTAGAGAATTTAGAGTGGCGAAACCCTATATAGGCCAGTGTATTCTCCTGATGAGCCCTTATGTTGGGTGTTGCCTCTGAATTATTTGTCTATATTATTTTTTCTATTGTTTGGTAAATGACGACTTATACTTATTGACGACATGACTGCCTGTCCATGGATTATTCTTTATGGTTGATTGTGTGTGGCTATGCTGTTTGACCTATGTGATTGTATGGATGAGTAGGGTTAAGGCCTCATTCAAGTGCTGGTCTATACTAATCACTAATTTAGGAAAACAGTCTTCCTTTTCTCCTTCTGTCTCTTTTTATTTTTTTTTTTTTTTGTGTTTGTGCTGTTGCATTGGTGATTTCTCTTTTCATGATATATATATATATATATATATGTATATATATATATATATATATATATATATATATATATATATATATATATATATATATATATATATATATATGTATATATATTACTGATTCAACAAATTAAACAGGTTGCTTCAAAAATTATCAGTGTTCATTTAAATTTTAGCATCAATTTTCTATACTCCATTTTAGCCTAGAAATTTTTTTTTTATATTTTCCTTAATGAATTTTAGCAAAAAATTCAATTTATATTTTGAATTTGTAAAAATTTTATGGCGATATTTTTAAATTATTTAATTGTATTTCCAAAAGTTTGTTGAGGAGACAGTCCTGTGCGCTGCTTCCAGGCTATTTGATCACTCTGGATGATAAACTTTTAAAGTAATAATTTGGAGGTGATTTGTTCTAAGTTGAAACATTGTGTTTTGGAAAAGCCGTGTTCTTTAGTCTCGTGTTCATTTGGCACAAAATAGTTCGCAGTCGAGAAACTCGCTTCAAAGGCTCTACAAGGCAATTTTTGGGGAACTCTCTTGAGTATCAAAATCTAGTCTCAAACCAGGCATTTTACCCCTCTTTCCATCCCCTGGATGACACAAGATACAACTCACACTTTAGCAGTCTTCGAAAACGATAAGGTACTTTTTCTAAGGGCTCTAAGGCTTTTATACCTTTAAGTCCCTAACCTTTCTCAACCCCATAACCTCCTCTAGAATTATTCCCGCAGGCTGCCTCCATAGGAAGAAAAATTGGGGGGGGGTAGGCATGATCACTATTCTAGTTTTTGAAAATGTCTTATTGTCTTTTTTCCTAATAGTAAAGTTAGAAACTATAGGAAGTATGATCTTAGCAGAATAATGTTAGAATCATCTTAGTATAATCTTAGAATTTTTTTTTGGTAGTCTTTTATTTCAAACATTCCTGGAGTGTGCAAATTTTCGTAGTATTTGAAAACAGTATTTTCTTGCATTTGCCCCCCCCCCTCTTCATCCCACCTCCTCGAGAATTATTTCTGTTTATTGCCTCTCCACCCAAAGTTTCTGGGTCGTGCGTGATCCCTGCCCTATTTTATTGAAAAACGGCTTATTAATAATTTGAAAATTTTATTTTGATAGCTAAGTTAGAAACTGCAGAAAGAATAATCTAAGTGGAGATATGGAATCGTTGGTTCTAGAATCTTGTAGATTTAACATTCCAGGAGTGGAATCTCTTATGTCAAGGTATCTAGTCGCGTTTATAAGCACGTGTTTTAGCTAAATATATTCGTAAACCATGACATTTGAATTATTGTAACTTTAGTTTTATTGTGATTATTATTCAAACACTTAGATTGGACATTTAGAAGTCGCGAATGAAGAAACGTTCGTCTGGACATCTTCTTTAGAAGCTGTTACCTATTCTAAGTTAAAAAAAAAAAGTTCGAAAGTTCTAGAAACGACCATAAATGAAAATTTACAATTTAAAAATTAAAAAGAAAAACATGATGAAAAGAAGACCAGAACGAAGAGAGGTAAGGAGCTGAAAAAGGAAAAAAACTGAAAAATTAAAAGAAAACAATTTTTGAGTTTTTATTATTTTATTATAGGCTATTATGGCTATTATCGTCCGTAACGTCTGTAACGAAGCTTCGAGCAAATTTACTTTTTCCGTTTCTATTTGCTAGTCTTTGATTATTTTTCAACCCTTTTTTTCTTTTTCTTTATAATTATCATATCGTCATCATCATCATTTTATTTATAACCCATCACAAAAAACTGGACAGAAAGCCCAGAAAAAGATGGAGTAAAAATCAAGAAAAAAAAAAGACAATAGAAAAACAAACACAGTTTGACAACTACAAACCAAGAGACAAACAGAAATGACCAAAGATGGAAGACTTCTGGTATTCTGTAGTGAAGTCACAAATACGCTTCTCAATAACTCCAGCTGGGCTTACCAAATGATACCGAAAAGATTACCAAACCTTAAAAGATCTTACCAAACCTTAAAAGATCTTACCAAACCTTAAAAAGATTACCAAATGATTTGCAGAAAAGAGTTACTTGTCCAGGTTGGAAGTTCCATTAAATACTTTGCAAATTTAAAGTAAAGGAGATGAACTTGCTTTCTTTTGCCACAATTAAGGAAAGACCAAACAAGAGCAAGGGCAAGTATGTGAGGGACCGTTAGGCTATTATATAAGTGAGAACGGTCAACTCTACTTTGATACGAAACGTTTGAAGCCAGGGAGGCATACGCAGCCTGGATCTTACTGGCATAACTTTTGATTGCCAGGCTTACAGTTTCTTTCAGGTTTGCTCCAATAGGCATGCCCCAGGTAAGTAATGCTGCTAGCAAAAGAAACCTCAGAGCCAGATAGACTTATTGAATTTCTATTCCCTTTATAGTTGAATGGTAGAACAACTGTTTTATCAATAATAAAGCTCAAACCAATGTGTTCGTACTCTTCTTGGAGAAACTCAAAGGTTGAAGAGCATCCTTGAAAAGTGCAGGAAAGGTTTAGTAGGTCATCTGTAAACGTAACTAATGAAAGATCAACTCCTTTGAAGATAAAAGTACAGTTCAGCTTATCCTGAGCACCGGTAAAACAATTGTTAAACAACACTGAAGAAGTGACAGAATCGGATATAGTTGACTACCATCTTTAATTCCAGCCTTCTGATTTCTACACATGTAACTTAAATAATCTTTGGTCCAAGATTTTTATTTTAAAAATTATTTCGACTATACACACATAAAAATGAAAAAGGAATACACACTGACATCTTTTCTAAAAAATCTTCAAACGAAAACTTCCAGGAGCGGGAACTGGTTGTTCAATACTTTTATCACATCCTTCGCCGGATAGCTAAGCACATCATCTTTTTCTGGCCACTTCCAAAGCCCCACCCCACACATTGCCTTAGACTTTATCATTACTGTACCTTCATGTCCTGGCAGATCAACAACAATTCCAGCAAACCTTTCCTCTTCGTATAAGAACAAGGGAAAAAAGGGAAGCGTCAGTCCCCGTTCACCTAATCCCCGCAGTACAAGTACCTGCGGGGAGACTGTCCCCGCAAGTAGTACAACGGAATGTATGTTGTTGTAAAAATGTTTTAATCCGTTGTAATTCGTAATGTACGTATGTTTCGACGTCGTATGTTGGGATTTGTTCTGATGCTTGTTGTCGTATGCTGGGATTCGTTCTGATGCTTGTTGTCGTATGTTGTTTGTTGGGATTCGTTCTGATGCTTGGTCTAACTGGTCGTATGTTGGGATTTGTTCTGATGCCTGTTGTCGTGTGTTGTCGTATGTAGGGATTCGTTCTGATGCCTGGTCGAATTGGTCGTATGTTGGGATTCTTTCTGATGCTTGTTGTCGTATGTTGAGGTTCGTTCTGATGCTTGTCGTATGTTGGGATTCGTTCTGAGGCTTGTTTTTGTATATTGGGCTTCGTTCTGATGCTTGTTGTCGCATGTTGGGATTCGTTCTTATGCTTGATGTCGTATGTTGGGATTCGTTCTGATGCTTGTTGTCGTATGAAAATTCTATTGAAAATTCTAGAAAAAAATCTATTGAAAATTCCACTCCTTTTTTCTGACATGTTCACTTTAACGATTTTGATAATCAAATGATACTGACGCATTTGCAGTTCTTGTTTTTATTAGCGGGATGACGTCATCAAATACTGATGTCATTATCATAGTTTTTACCTTTACCGTCATATATAGTTGTAAGCTCCGATTATGACGTCATTCTTCGTCTTGTATATGAAGATGGATGTTGTTTTTGTCAAGAAACAGGTTTGATGTCACAGATTGCACCACGAAACAGGAGATAGTAGAAAATAGTGGTAACAGGCTTTGGCAGTCTTCCGACAGGAAATGCTCCTGAATCAGAACTAGGTCATGGGACTGCAAGAACTGTGAAAGAATTGGGATTCGATCCGTAACTTTCCCATTAATATTCCACAACAAAATTCAGCATCTGAATCTCATTTTGAACTAGATTTACCTTTCAGCTAGATTCACCTGTGCAATAGGGCATTTGTAACTGTAACATGGGTGACTATCTGATTTGCAAAGAGCGCATTTTTTCGGTTTCTGGCTGGGGGCTGTGAATATAAAATATGTGTGTTTTTAATCTATAAAAACTGATAGACAATAATTTTATGGTTAAAAAGTGCTTTCTAAATAGACTTTCTTAAATGTTTTAAAGATAAGTGGCTGAGCTAGGTGAATAAAGGTTTTACAGATTATCAGAATTTGATATTTGATCCAATTCCAGCAGTTTCAGTTTACTAGGCTGACAACTGTCTTTGGACTTGAAAAAAATGTCTGGATAGCGATTTTTTACCTTATGAATCAATTGTTAGTACATAGGCTGTCTAGCACTAGATAATTTTAAAAGGCGAGCTTATTTGTTGCATTTGAAGTAACTCTTTTCTCCTCTTACCTCCTCTATTTCTCCATCTCTTTCACATCTCTTGAATTTGATTTTCTAAATTGTATGTAGTTATTGTTGTTAATATTTCACTAATTACGCATTACAGCTAATCCTTTATAATGTTAATCATATTATATAGATAGTGGCAATAATGTGTCGGGTAAGCAAAATGATTTTCTTGAATATCTTAAAGATGGGTTAGGCTGTTATAATTACATCAAGTTTGAGTATTGCTGCGTTTGAATTTTAATTTGTGTAAGATTTATTCATATGTTTCAATAGTTTAGTGGTAATCACGTCTCCTTTACTTACAGTACGTCTCCATCTTGTTCTAAGCAAAAACACTTCAGTTTATCCTGTCTTCTGTTATTGTAAATCGTGAATGTGTCTTAAAACTGAAAAATTAAATGACTAGAATCTTAAATATATTATAAAGTTTAAAACCTTAAATATACTTAATTAAAACCATCACAATCTACTTCACCCAATCCTCTCTCCAGTAGGCAGAGGGGGTGCTTGCCCTGGGTACAGATATTTAGGGG
Source organism: Artemia franciscana (assembly GCF_032884065.1). Taxonomy (NCBI): domain Eukaryota; kingdom Metazoa; phylum Arthropoda; class Branchiopoda; order Anostraca; family Artemiidae; genus Artemia; species Artemia franciscana. The sequence continues at coordinate 24,886,906 of NC_088883.1, read as the reverse complement.
TGCAAAATTTCAAACAAATAATCTAACGGTTACAATCATTCTGTAATTTTTGAAAATTTATTAATAAAGTAGAGGGTGCAGTTAATAAAATAGAATTAATTTTTAATTAATTAGTAAAATACTATATTAACAAAATTCTTGTATCATTCAGAAAATTTCTGTTTATCTGTTTTCAGAGTTGTTTCCCCCCCCCCCCTGTCAACTACCCAGACTTTCTACATTTTAAAAGTATCCTTTTTCGTATTTTCACTGAAAAACTAGAAAAATCACCCTTCCTAGGTTTGGAAAAATAGCTTTTTTGGAATCTACATTAAGAAAAAAGAAACAGGAAAAAATCCTGTTGACATCCTGTTTTTGAATCGACTAGATTAATTTCAGTCTCTAATTTCTTAATTTCTAATTATTTTCTAATTAATCTAAGTCTCTAATTTCTAACTCTAATTTCAATCTCAGTCTTTAGTCACCTCTTTTATTCTAGGCTCTTGGAATTCGTGACGAATTTGTACAGCGTTCGATACTAGCTTGTGTAGATGAATTGTGTGATAGGGCGAAGAAAGAGAAGTCTGAAGAAGTACCTGATACCCTGCTGGTGCCCGCTTCGCAGCACCGTCTTCAGGAAACAACTTTTGATGAACTAACCCGGTGTGACAAATGTCACAAATTCCTTAGGGGATTACTACACCAGGGATTGATTTGTCAATGTAAGTTCTATATTTGTTCAAACATGCGCGAAGAAAGATAATCCAAGCTACTTGGGGTAAATCAATGGCCCAAACCACCCCCCTTCCCCACTGGACAGAAGTGGTTTTAGAGGAGGGACAGAGGGGACTTGCCCCGGCAGAGAATTTAATGGTGCAAAATTTCAAACAAATAATCTAACTGTTATAACCAATTTATAATTTTTGGAATTTCATTAATAAAGTAGATTTGCGCAGTTAATAAATTATATTAATTAATAAAAATAAATAAATAATAATCAACATAATTAAATTAGCCTTAAATGAAAAATTGAAATAATAAATTTAAAAATAAATTGTGAATTAGTTAACAAAATGTAAATAATTTTGTTAATAAATAAAAATTCTGTTAAAATTTGTCCTGAAAATGCCCTGGGCGCAAGAGGCCAGAACCGCCACTGCCAACGTATCTTAAGATTTTTACGAATCTCCATTATTTCCAAGAGTTTTGCTGCCTGTTTTTCCGAATTCTCCTTCCAAAAAAAGTTAATTTTATGTGCTTACTTAGCCTTTGAGGCAAACCTTGGTGCAAAGAATTGAAATCGCACGACGAGTACATTTAAAATGTACTTGTTTTGAAATATCAAACCTCTCTTCCGGAGGAAGTTTCCCGAGTCCCTATACTAAATTTTCATTCTCACTTTACTTAAAAATAATTTTTTCTTTATTTATTGTATTTATTGTAAACAGATCTTATTTTAGGAGATATTTCCTAATGGATTATATTACAAAATTATTTAAGCGGGTTTTCTCATTCCAAACAACATGCAAATGTAAAACCGGTTCTCGAAAAAGAATCAGTAGAAAAAAACCTGGTTAGTAACAGAGAATTCTTTGACTTTATTATGAGTTCCTTATTAACTTTTGATTCTCAATGTTGTCTTGTTTGACAAACTTGTTTTAGTGTTCTCTCCCTCATAGACTGTCGTCACTTTTAAATTTGCTATAATATTTAATACGTTGTTAATAAAAGTCGAGACCCTTAAAATAAAAACAGAACAGGAATATTGCAAGCAACACACTGCAGTGTCTGGTGACTGACACCAGCGTTGCCAATGCAGTACAATTGCACTATTTTTGGGACTGCTTAGAGGTCCGGTTGTAGTGTGGTACATTTGGCCGCTTTACGGCACAGTTCAGCATTTCTGATACATTTTTATTGCATTTGCCTTGTCATGGTTTATTTTTCAAAGTTCCTCCACCCACCTCTTAGGAACGTAAGCAAAAGAAAGACGATTTTCGTCCAATACTAATTGGGCACATAAAGGAATATTCGAGAATTCCTAGAATCTTTACGCGAGAAAAAGGCGCTCCAAATTAGTTTCTTAGAGAGATGAATATGTGAGCGAAAAAAACTACTTGCTTTAAAACGCTGACTTATACTGGTTTTTGTTACAAGTTTGTTTTTTCTGTATTTGGCTTTCATTGATTTGATTATATTGATTCAGCAGAGGGGTCATCCACTTTCCACCGCCCGGTGTACACCTGTGAGCGCCGCCGTACAGTTCAACCGCGGCGTAGTCCCCTCAATACTTTGCGCTGCCCCGTACCGTTTGCGACATTTCCACCATGCTTTTCATGCGCCACCTCGTGTACTTGATTTCTGAAATGTAGCGCTCCCTTGGGGCTTACTTCGTCTGCCTTTTTACAAATATGAAAAAAAGAAAATTATTCCGTTGTACATAATTCCCGTTTTGCTAACAAACCTTAAACACAATCTAAGCGTCTTTTACGCTTAACTCAGGAATATACACCGAGGGTAATATGTAAACATCTTAATAAAGAGAGGGGTAATAAATTCAAGGGATGGGTCTATACGTTCCCTTACATGGTATGGGTAACTGACAAGTCGAATCCTCTGCGAATTAACACGGGAAGATAAACTACTAGCGCCAAACCTAGTGTAGGGGCTGGCTAAAGCATTGAAAGTTTCTCTAAATAAGTGGAAAATTTCAAACAGAACTGGATAATTGATATGATAATGGTATAGACCTAGCATAATCTGTATATTTATACTATTTAAAAGCGAAGTATCTGTCTAAGTAGTAAATAACACCGTACTGGTTTTGTTTCAAGAACTAATTTAACTCAATTGACCTGTCCTGTCTGCAAAAAGCTGGTCTAGGTTTAAGTCCTGCTAGTTAAATAGTTTTGGGCTCTTTACCCTCACCTGGATTTCAGACTGCCTAAAAAGGCAAGTATTTGACTGTTGAGGGTAGGCTAATTTTCGTGTTTGAGCAGAACCCATACTCTTTGAGCTGAAATGAAGTTAGAAAATGCGTTGCGAGTTGGTCAAAAGTCGTTGAAAAAAGTCCCGAGTTATGTCATAGTTCTGCCTAGTGAATGGATAGATCGGAAACCAATGAATGGAAGGATTTAAGTTTCTTGTCCTTTTCATGCAAGTTACAGCTGCTTGTCTGAAAGGGTCGTTGTGAAGGTACTGAGAGTGTTAACTCCCTGATTTTTAGGTGGGTAGTTTTATGTCACTAGTAGTCACGGTCACACGTAGTTGCAGGCCCAGTTGTAAGTAGTCAATGGTATATTATTATATTTATGGGTCACTTAGGAACACATAGAAGAAGTGTACTGTGTACTATGGCCTGAAACGGTTTTAGATCAAAAGATAGTAAAAGGTGTTGTCCTGATTATTTTAAGAATGGTTGAAAGTACTGCCCAGACAGTAATTTGGACCTATTTTGGCTGCTGCACGCGCCCTTGGGTGCTATTTGTCAGTTTTTTCACCACAACATCTTGTCAAATTTGCAAGACTGTCCTGCTTGTCTGAGGAAGTGTTGTGAAGGTACTGCACCAGTGAGTGTTGACTCCCTTATTTTTATGTGGCTAGTGCTCTAAATAATATTTCCATCTTATCGTCGCGGTCAGTCTAAACGTTATACCTGACACTATCACCCTTCTAACTACCAAAACCCGTTAAACAGTTTTCGAAGGGAGAATTAGAGGACAATAGGAGGAGGACTAGGAAAGGGTTGTTAAACTGTTTTTGAAGGAAGGATTGCGGATTGCCCCGCTGATCCTTGTTTGACAACAGTAAATATAGTAAAATGAAATAGCCGGGAAAAACAAGGGTAATGTCAGTCAGGGGACAGAAAAGAAGCAATAATGACAAAAGGAGATATTTTGGCAAGGACCTCTGCCAAGCCGTCATCAGAGCTCAAAAAAGAAAAACTAACCTTTTGAAGCACTCAAGGTGACTTGGTAAAAAAAAAAGTAAAAAGTAAAGGATAAAAATAGCCGTTACTTAAAAAACTTTAAACTTTACTTAAAACTTAAAACTTACTTAAAACTTTACTTAAAAAAGTAAAGGATAAAATAGTCTCCTAAAAAGGAGACTTTTTAGTCCGTGCCGGTGGTGATGATCTCCGTTTCTTGGCCCTTCAGCCAGGAAGTGCAATGGAGGGTTGGGGGCCAGCCATTCTGTGCTTTCGCACGCCCTTCCTGTTTACCTTCCCCAGGTCCTTGTCGAAATATCTGCTTTTTTTTTCGCTTCTTTTCTGTCCACCGGCTGACATTACCTTCGTTTTCTCGGCTATTTAACTTCGTTATTATTTTGTTCTTTGTCATACGTTTTATAGAGCCATTGTGGTCTTAGGGTGTTTTTGCGTTTAAAAAAAAAAATTGTATCACAGTCCCCTGATTTATGGATACGCCATTGCGTTATTTGCTCTGTGTTTCACAGGAAAATTGTGCTTAAAAATCGACTCCGTCCACCTGGCACGTATGCAGTGGGGGCCTTTTGCCCCCCCCCACTGAAATTTTGTGAAATGTTTAATTTCCCCATTGTTTCTTGGGATTTCTGGCAAAAGTAGGACATTTATTAGGAATCTAGATGCATGTGTGAAGCCTTTTTTGGGGGAGATTTTACAGTATGCAATTATCCGGTCAAGTCACTGCCCAATTATTAACCCATTTTCTGTCTAACTTTTTACCCTCTTCGAAGTAATTAGAGATTGTACTGTTTTTTTTTCGTAAAGAGAGTTTGCTTTCCGCAACGAAATACAATTATCCTTGATATTAGGGCGTTTATTCCCCCTTTTCAGGATAAAGTACAGCTTTTAATGAATCAATTTTGGAAACGATCATTTTTCATTAAAATCGATGTTTTCGCAATAGAAGAACTACCCCCACAGCACCCATATTGCACTGTTAATCTTAAAATTTCCCTTTCAGTGGAATATAATAGATTAATCACTGGTTTTAAATCGCTATGAACATAACCTGAGCCTAAAACGTACCTTTGAGGCTTCAGTCTTCTTCCCCCCCCCCCCATTCGCTACAATACTACAGATTGAAGTTAATATGTATTTTCCGATATACGCGCTTTTTGCATTTATTTAGTTACTAAATAAAAAAGTGCTACTTTATATCTGCTGTTTCGAAGGTTTTGGGCCCCCTCCTGAAAAAAGTTCCTGCGTACGTGCCTGCCTTCCACGCTTTTTCATGAAAATTTATTTGGCTTGTTTCATTTTTTAAATTTCCCAAATTAGTGTTGCGTAGTTTCTGTTTGTTGCCGTCTGGATTGGGGTCACTGAATTCATCTTGGATACTGCGGAAACATTTAGGTTTCTGTTTTTGCTTCTTTTCCATATAATTTTCTCCCTTGGCCACCTGCATGTTAATCAATGAAGGGTTTGAACATTGTTTTTTAATCATATCTACATTTAGAGGATGTATGGGAAATTCACCCCTTAAAGGACCCCTTTAAGTAGTTGGGAAACCGGGACTTTTCAGTGGGATATTTTAGATGTACATATGGACGTACGTGGGGAGGGGCCTTGGGGCCAGACTTCCGAAAATTCTAATATATCTTGAATTTCTGGGTACTTCTTATTCAAATTATCAAGTAAAATTCATTTTTTGTTGTTCCCCACCCCTCCCTCCAAAAAATAATGACTACGTGCCTGGATGCACGCGCTGCAAGCTATATTAAGGGGGTGCTTTTCAAAGTGTTTTCTAGTAAATGGACACAAATAAGTTTAATGTTAGAAGACATTTTTTTCTAAGGGTCGGTTTGAGTATTTTGGACCAATCTCAGCAGATCGTGATGTTTTCCCCGCCCCCATGTTTTCTGCCCTTTTTTTACTTTGGCTATTCTCCAACTGTGCCAGGATTTGAATGGGCTTTTCAAAAATGACCAGGCTGTTTACAAAAAACGCAGAGAAAGAAACTACTTGTATGCAAGATCCCTGAAGCTCGATTTTAACTGGACCTTTTAAGGAAAAAGCAGAAAACAAATCTACCAATTAGCACAAAAAAGCTGGTTTCCCATTGGATAAACCAGGCATAAATATTGATGGTATCCCTTCGCATGTGTTCTTATTGTACCCCTGACTAGTCTAAAAATCCCCGGTCTTCTTATCGTTTTTTGGTCGAAATTATTGTTTACCTAATCATTATCACGTCTTAAAAGCTAGAAAGAAATGATTCGTGATTGAGCACGACCGAGAAAAAATCGATGCCAGATTAAACTAACAATAAAAAATGTTTGCGTCATTTCCCGAAGAAGCAGAATAACAAGAGATTTGACCGGAATTGAATGTGCTGGTAATTTGCATCATTTTTGGCGAGGTAACCGCAACCGCAGAGCTGTTGCTAAGTCAAATTTCCGCAAAATGATGTTGTCACGTGATGTGTTTCATACTTTCGGCAAATAATACTTCCAGTTTTAGTGATCATGTCATTAAAAAAAAGACAGTTTGGCAAATGTGACAGTTTTGCAAACTCCTAGTTAGCCAAATTCTCCCCAATGAATCCACTATCTACTTTCACTGAAATCTTGGCACCCTTTCAGCCTTTACTAGCTGATATTTTGCAAAGGGCTACATATTCTTTTCCCTTGGTGTATGCGAGGAGCAGTTTCAGGAGTCTGGTGTACATCTTGGAGTGCCACTTGTGCTTCACATTTCCGCCACGCGTGGCAGAGTTTTTGCTCCGCTTGGCACGCTCCGCATGATGCCCGTGGTCTCTGAAAATTGTTGACTCCCGGGGTATACGGCCTCTATCCTTTCTACACTAATATACAAAATGAAAGTAACTTAATTACACAAAAACAAGAATTTAGTCAGGCGCGTACGAAGTTTTTTTTGGTGAGGGTGTTTGAGAAAAAGTAAAAAATACGGGAATTGTACGGAAAATGCATGATATTCTTAGGAATCTTGAGGTTTTTGACGGGCCTAAAACCTAAAGCCCCCCCCCCCCAGGAAACGTTAGAATTTGGACTTTCAGATTGGCTCATTTATGCACTCCTGAAAGTTTGTGAGTACCCTTATAAAGTACTCAATATTGGACCATTTTTTTTGCTCCAAGACCTTAGTTCTCTGAACTTTCATTCTTCTGCCAAGATATTTGTTTGTTGCCTGAATCAAAGTGTTAAGACCATAAGGCTCACACAAAACGCCCTATGAACTAAGACCCCAGTACTATTATTTTCGTGAAAATCTTTTCTGTAAATAGAAATAAGTTCTTAGCAGATTGAATAGCTAAAATACGACCCTACTGTTTTATGAATTATCTTCCGTTAGTCAGAAATGAAGTGACGTAATTTACTATGGAACAGGGGAGACTGCACCTCAATACCTCAGTTACCCCCCCAGCTGAAATTTATTTTTTGCAAAAAAAATTCCCAGAACTAAAATAATCCTAGATAATTCAAGCATCTTGAGAAACAGGTCAGTTTTCTTTAGTATATATTTGCCCTTATGGTACTATATGGCTCATATTTCCTTTTTCACTGTTATTTTCATTTGATTTGGGGAAACTGTCTCCAACTTAGCCCCCCCTCACCCCAGGATTTTGATGAAAATCCCCCTTCGCAGAAATGCTTTCTGTTTCACGGTTTTCGCGGTCGTTAAAATTGTACAACGCCCAAAAGGAAACCTGCATTAGACCGTGTTGTTGTCTTTCTTAGACCGTGGAAGGTGCCTATTATTTTAATCTTTTGAACGAGGTAAAAAGGGCTGTGTCAAGAGTAGCACAACACTCGCCTAAAGAGTGTTTGTGATCTACGATGTGATCTATCTAACTGCTTTGGAAACCTTAAAGAGGAGTTTACTCAAATTTGACTAACAGAGTTAACTACAGTATACAATGGATTTAATTCTAATCTATATATGTGAATAACATTGTCGCCACAATGACATTATTCTCTGGTATTACAAGAGGTTACCTAGTGAGCAGCTCCTGTAAGATTTTATTTATAATCCGGTTTCTTATCTCCTTCTGTCCCGAATATCCAAGTTTTTATTGGTTTTATTGCAACCTGTGGGTGGTTTTTTGCTGTTAACCCTTAGCCAAGTTTCGATTTTGTAAATATAATCTCAGTATTTGAAAACTTTCAGTTTTTAATTGTGCCATATCTTTATTATTATTATTATGTACTCTAGTAATCTGTGAACATGATCTGGTATATTTAATCAGGGAGGGGACGTATTTCTAAACTGACACTTTTCGGGTATTTTCGTTTTCTTCTGTTCATGATTGGAGGAAATTATTTTCACTCCTCAAGAACTTGATACATCTCTATAAAAAAAAACAACATGATTTTTCACCCTTCACAACTTTCACAGTATTTTCGTGCATGTTGAAAAGAGCTTATTTATAATGTTTTGTTCCGTACTGATATCCATAACAATTTGGGAATTGTGGTATAGAAAGTGTTAGTTTACCATTATTACAGTCAAGTTTTGACTGTAGCACCGATAATCCCTGTGTAGCCCGCAAATTTGGGCAATTGTAGCACTTCAGGAACTGACTGCTATGGGAACCCTGATAGACAGGATATATCGAAGGCCCACATCCCCCTTAAAGAACTCCAGAAATAGCTAAGGCATGCACATGTGAGGGGGGGGGGTAAAGCAATGTCTCCCCAGACGACATCTACAAAAGAGTTATATAATCAAGGAAAAGTCACAACTTGCTGATCTGATTGTAATAGCTTATTTTATTCTATTATGCATGGGTCTTTGTGTAGATGTGAGTAAGAATTATTCATAAGTAAGCAAGCCGTTGTCCCAAGAACAGTGCTGGGTCTTATCCCCCGTACAATGACTAGGTTTTTGTATATGCCCCTGAACCTATGCCTATGATTTCTTTTATTCTAAATGATTTTGAGTTAGCTCCTAGGACATTCCCTGGACTACACAGATAATTTTAGCCAAGGGTGGATGGAACACCTCCGAAAAGGGGGAAGGATATTTCGATGAAGGGGCAAAATTTAAATAAATGCCCCAGACTAGGTGATAAAAAAAAGATTTCTCTAGAGATGGGCGGTGCAGTATCAGCCCATCTAGATTTTTTTTTTTTTTTAAAGGTGAAAGCTATCAAAAATGTTTTTAGGGGGAGTGGAAAGGTTTTTAAAAATATTGAGCTTCAAGAAAACGGTTGTACTTTCAAAAAAATTCGTTCCTTATTTATTTTTGGTCTTCTAAGGGGGGGGGGGGGGCTAATTCTCGGTTAACCTGCTACTTCTTTGTGGTTGCCTTAAAGAAGCATATGTTTTTCGCAGGCAGGGGCTCTGGAAGAGCGTTCGCTATTCTGTTAGCCTAAGGCGGTTTAATGCTGCTACCAATTTATAATGGTATTTCGCATTAGTAGTAAGAGTAAAAGTAAGTAGGAGTCAAAATTTCGTCCCAATAATTTGAATGAAAGAAATAGTATAAATTCAAAGATGCCAGCAAAAGACAAATATTGTATAAAAAATACTATGATTTTCCATTATTATTAAAATTGAATTTATAAATTTTATTCAAATTTTCCAATTAAAGTCATTTAATGAAAATGCTTCATTTTTAACTTCGATGTCCTTCGCACCGTAAAGGAAGAGAGAAGTGAAAATAAAATACGATGAAAAATAATATAGGCTGCTGACAGTTTTGTGGTTTTTTTGCAAATTGAACGAATTATTCCGTGAGTTTGAACTTTTGAAAATTACCTGTTATATAGACTAGTACCTCTCAAGCATAAATTCACTCATAGAGTTTAATAATATATTTGCAAGTCGTAAATTTGTTATATAACTACTTTTTTATGGTTAGCTTGAAGAATATGTTGGGAAACGGAATCAGTAATAACTAGTAACTGACTAAGTAAATTGTGTTATTATTTTTTTATGTATTACTATAATTTTAGTTTTTAAGTTGGAAAATGCGACTTTTTCGTTGTTTGATTTGTAATGATTATAGCCATATTTGTAATTAAACGAATTCGTTGCAGGTTCTTGTGGATTTTGTTTTAGGGAAAAGGAAGTTTTTTTTCTAATTTGTTCAACAAATAGCCTGATCTGTCGTAATCCGCATTTGAAAGAACAGCTTTAATACTTGTACAGTATAAGTCTTCCAATTTGTTCTGTGCCTTAAAAGCGCCGTTCGTATTTGTATCATTGCTTACTTTAGAATTATTAATTACTTTATATAATGGGTAAGTGTATGTAACACCCAGCCAGTCATATCCACGTAGGAATTGCGTACAATCTGTAGGTCTCATTTAAAGGTAACAGATATTATACATAGTTTGGTAAGTATACATTGTTTTGTTGAAAAAAAATAATAACAATAAATATAAAATATATATATATAACCAGACTATGAACAAATAATAAGAACGTTGTCCAAATTGTGCCTTTACCAGGTAATCTGTACAAATGGTAGGAAAATCTTTGGGAAACAAGGTGTGAGCCCCTTAAGGCAGTTTTTTAACCTCGTGCAGTACATACAGTTATTGTATTATAATTTCCTTATGTTATTGGCACCTTCAATAACTAGACACTTTTTCTGCCTTTCTCTACAAAACAGCAACAACAGTTGGAAATGTTGTTTCCTGTGAACTCACGATGATGTTTTACAAATATCGAGATAAAACTAACGTTAATTTAAGCCAATTATCTTTTTCATAATCTTATGATTGGTTGAAATATTCTGTGGAATTTCTGATTGGATCAGATAAGCGGTGACTAAATATTGGTATTAGTAAACTATTATTGTCAATTAACCCTAACAGTAACCCTAACAGTAATCAAAATAGCTAGTCGATACAATCCACAAATATTACCTATCGGAGCAATTTTTCTTTGTAAACTCTGTGAGAGTAACGATTGAAGACCCAAATGTGGGATTTCATTTCTAAGGCTGCAACAAAAATGTAGACATTTAAACCTTCAGGATAATGTTTAATTCTTTTTAAGATATGAAATCATATTTTATTAGTTTTTAAGCATTCTTCCCTGTCATTTATGGTTCCCTCTGACTCATATTGCTAGGGTAAGCTACCCCCGCGACTCTTAAGTTGCTGCAGAGAAAAGGGGATTGGGTTTTTACTTCTTTTTGTCTACAAGCATGTTCTTGAATAGATGGCCCGCATAGCTGCTCCGATTCTCAAAGTCCGCTGACCAAATTTGACTAAATGACCAAATTTGGTCAAATTTGACTGACAAAACTTTCAATCTTTATTTTTAGTCAACCTTTTTATATGCTTCAAATGTCTTGTGTTTGCATTTAAAGGCCTTATGTTACGGATTTATTATTTTAAAGTGCGTTCATATGGTATTGAGATTTATTGTTCGAAGTATTCACAATTTTATATTAATCTTCCAACGTTCTATCTTTTGTTTTCTTTTCTTTTTATATCAGGGATTCGAACATTTACGTTTCAGATTTCAGTATTGCAATCTTAGCCTCAAACCGTTTTTTGACATAGAATAGACCTTCAACACTTTACCAAAAATCCTCATTTCTCACTATTTGCAAATAACTGTCCAAATGATATAACTGCCCAAATTAAAACATATAGAGCTCCCACGCATATATAGGTGTAGTTTGGGGGTTTACGATCCCCAATGAAAAAGATTGGCCTGTAATATATTGTTTTGTATTTTATATTTTCTTCCCCCAAAAAACAGACCTATGTACAATTCTGAACACATATTCATACTTGTTTGAAAATGGGGTATAGGACCCCTCCCCCTAGATTAGTCGAAGAGATCAATCCCAAGAAGATTTGAAAAGGCTATTTCTGAAGCTCTTTTCCCATTTATGTGTCTGATGTAGTGCGTTTTGTTTGGAACAGTGATGTCAATCATTGAAAATGTGGAGGAGGATAAATTAATTTTTCGAAGTACAAGGGGCGCAAAATTGTATTGTTTCTGCAATTTTGAGAACGAAAATCCCCCAAAAAAGGATTTTGTAATACAAATGCTATAAAAGGGTATTCCTCAAAATCTAGGGGAAGGGGCAGAAAAACTAGCGGGCAAATATCCCCTTCCCCCAATCTTTGGCATCATAGTCGAAACCCCCCCCCAGCTTTGGAGAACAATTCGTGACAGCAACAACATTAGCAACCCCTTAATTAGCATTTGGCAATAATGTTGCATAACCCCTGTTGAATTACAGCATCAGTATTTTGTATAATTATTTTTCATTATTTTTTATCATTTTTAGCTTGTGGCTTAATATCCCACCGAACATGTTCGGCCACTGGTTTACCCGCTTGTCTCCAAGTCACATCTGAGAAGAATAATCGATATCCAATCGACGAATCAGGTAAGAGATTCAGGGAACAGAGGAAAAAGGGAAGAGCCCTCCCCTGTTGCTAACTCCACTTTCGCCCGGAAATAAAACATTAATTATGAAAAAAGATTGTTTCGCAACTTGAGGGGAAATGGCGAAGGTTTCGCGAAGAATGTTACCCGTATTTAATGACCCATTGTAACTGCTGTGCTGGATGTGGAGGAATTCATTTATTTTAAATTAGGTTTTAAGCTGTGATAAGATTGCGTAAAATTCCAGTTACTAAGGCAAATCATGAAAATCAATTTTTACTTATATTTGTTTTTACCAGTTTCTTTTGATAGCTAATATTTATATACTTTCTAATTTTTAATTGTGTAAGCGATAAAGGGCTAGTTTTTCATTCAATAGAACCAACAGTTTTTGGACATTAAATTGTGAGAATGTCACCTAGTAAAAAAAAAAAGAAGAAATCATCTAAAGTATGGCTGGAACTAAAATTAGAAGCTTAAGGTTTTGGATTCAAAACAGTAGGGTTGAATCTTAAAATGTAGGGCAGGGTAAAATGTATTTTTCCAAACCTGGGGTGATTTTGTTGCGTTTTTTATTTTTTAATGAAAATACCAAAAAAGGGCATTTTCACTGAAATTACCCAAAAGTGTATTTTTTTAAATATGGAGGGTAGAAATCTGAGGGGAAACAAATTTCCCACTACCTTAGTTTGTTATTCAACAGGTTTTAATAAAAAATATAGCCAAATAGCTGGTTATGTCATATTACTGTGAAAATCACAAAAGCAAATCAAGATAAAAACACTTTTACCCCATTATTAAGAAAATTAGTCGCCTACGTAAGAATTTTGAGGGGTAAAAATATGAAAAAAAAAGTTTTTTGATAATTTGAATAGAATTTGCCCAGAAATCGGAGAAAAATTTTTGATTTTTTTGGGGAGCCTCTCCGTCTGCGTTTGTTCGTGGAGTAAGTGCTTTGTTAAGATTTTGTGAAATGGCAGTTGCTAATGCAAAATGGTTTTGGAGGAGTTCCCTCGGCTTGTTTATCTCTAATTTGACAATGTTGGCTAAACTTTACTATAGACTCATCGTCAATCAAATAAGTAGTGGAGAGGGGGGGGTTCTTTAGGCCCATTTCTTTTCGTAAATTTTGATTTTTGAAAGGTTTATTATTATTTTTATGGGTTGGTGCGCTGGATTCGGGATCCTTTATCTGAGAGGACGCGGGTTCGAATCCCAGTGTACCCAATTCTTCAGTTTGGGACGGGGGTCAGTGGCATGACTCTGTAAGCTTAGCCAGAGTCGACGCAGCTCTAAATGGGTACCTGGAGAAATCTGGGGAAGGTAAACAGGAAGGGTGTGCGAAAGCACAGGAGAGCTGGCCCCCATTGCACTTCCTGGCTGAAGGGCCAAGAAACGGAGATCAGCACCGCCGGTAGGGACTGTAAAGTCTAATGCCGTATCCTTTTTTTATTATTTTTTCCGTATTGTTTAGCCTACCTCTTTTTTGAATTTGTGCCCCCTTTGCCTCTGATAAACTTTTATACTTATCCGAAAATCAGTCATTTATTAAATCAATCAATCAATACAAATATTTTGAACCCTCTGAAATAAATCAGTAAATCAATCAATTTATTTAAAAGAAACAGAGAAAAAATTACAAAACTTTGCGTAAAAGGTATAGTTTATTGAAGAAGTAAGGTAAATCAATAGTATTTAAAGATAAAATGCCACATGTAGACACTACCACCCAAAACTTGTCAAAACTTTTTGTTCCTCGTTTAATTGTATGGATTTATGTTTTGTATTTTCTCTTGTTTTTTCGCTTATTTGTGGGGGGAAATCTCGAAATTGGTTTCCGTACAGTTTTTGGAAGGTCAAAACTGTCATTTCGTAGTAGAGTGACACAGTCCCTAAGATCCTTCTACCATGTACTATAAACCATCGGAATAAATTGTTCTTGATAATTATTGAAAATAATTATGAATCTCTTCCAATGTTTGAACAGAAAACATTATATTGTATATATAATAAATTTATAGTCGTATTCTTTTAAATTATTATTATTTATAGTCGTCTTCTTTAAATTACTTCATCGCTAAAAAGTTCAGCACATACATATGTATGTATGGCAAACATCTTGTCGAGGGGGTGCTGGCTTCTCACCACCTGGTGTACATCTCAGAGTGCCATGCATGCTGTCATTGGGGGTTCTGGCCTCTCTTGCGCCCGGGACAAAACATAGATTAGCGCCCCTCTTTCCTTGTCTCCCGAAATTTCCTGGCCGAATTTTGACAAAATTTTCGCTTATTAACAAGTTTTTCGTTTATTAACAAAATCTTGCATTTATTTTTGTCTGATTTCTTACTTTGTACGGGAAAAATCATTGGAAAAGTGAAAATGTTAGATTATTTGAAATTTTACGCCCCTAATATTTCTGAGACCGTGGTAAGGGCTCCCTCTGTCCCCCTAAAACTGCCTCTGTGTGCTGCACAGTTCTGCCACGCGTGGCCTAATCCCAAAAACGATTGACATAGTTCCGCCACGCATGGCACAGGCCTCCTGGTTTACACGATTTCTGAGAGAGAGTGACCTCCGCGTCTTGTTCTTCACCACGATCACCCTTTTGTGATTTCATCTCTTTTTTTTTCCAAATCGCTACAAATGAACCCGGAGACGAAAGAAACTTCTGTTTGAAATATTGACTACAATTTTCTTATTTTTGATTTTTAATTTCTCCTCAAATTTTTTTTTCTGACGTAAAGCCTGTCAGTGCATTCTTGAAATCGCTATCACAGGATTTTAATAAAGCAATACCTTCGTAATTCATTTAATCGCTTATTATATATATATATATATATATATATATATATATATATATATATATATATATATATATATATATATATATATATATATATATATATATAGGGATAACGTGAACATTAACGAATCAAATACTTTTCTTGTACCTATTAAATAAAAAAAAAACAAGTTTTTTTTAACTGAAAGTAAGGAGCGACATTAAAACTTGAAACGAACAGAAATTGCTCCGTGTATGAAAGGGGCTGTTCCTCCCTCAACGTCCCGCTCTTTACGCTAAAGTTTTACTCCTCTCAATTCTACTTTATTAAATAGTTAATAACTTTAGTGTAAAGAGCGGGACGTTGAGGGAGGAACAATGAGCGTGGGAGGGGGCCTAGGTGCCCTCCAATTTTTTGGTCACTTGAGCCCTCTCGCAGAATGAGCCCTCTCGCAACACTCTAAGACCATTCGGTCGATACGATCACCCCTGGGAAAAAACAAATAAACACGCACCCGTGATCGGTCTTCTGGCAAAAAATACTTAAGTTCCACATTTTTGTAGATAAGAGCTTGAAACTTCTACCATAAGGTTCTCTGATACGCTGAATGCGATGGTGTGATTTTCGTTAAGATCGTATGACTTTTAGGGGGTGTTTTCCCCTATTTTCCAAAACAAGGCAAATTTTCTCAGGCTCGTAACTTTTGATAAGTAAGACTAAATTTGGTGAAACTTATATATTTAAAATCAGCATAAAAATCCGTTTTTTTTATATATCTATTGGTATCAAAATTCCGTTTTTTAGAGTTTCGTTTACTATTGAGCGGGTCGCTCCTTACTACAGTTCGTTTCCACGAACTGTTTGATTATTACGAGAACGGCTGGCCCTTTGCAAATATTTGCCATATATAATAGTAAATATGGGGTGCGATTGTATATTGCACTGACAGTTAACGCGGAGAAATGTTTTATTGTGACGTCGTGTGTCTTTCACTAACTGAAATTATGGGGCCAGAATGAGAAAGGAATTTGCAAATTGCTGAGGGGTGAGGTCACGAATGCAATTCATGATTTTGTGTTTTTCATTGAAAAAAAGTATGAGAAATGGCACGTAAAATAGTTTCACAATAATTATTGGTAGATTGCCCTTTTTCGTAATGTAGCCTGTGTGAAAAAACTTTTGTAATTTTTAAATTATTCTGGAAATGATTTCATTTAAGACAACTTTATCGGGGATTGCTTGATTTAGTGTTTGTATTTGAATGTTTATTCCTCACCCTTACGTTTAGCTAACTGTCTTTTGTAGGATGTAATTTTAAGGCTTTATTGTTGTTTGCATGTATGAATAGTGATTCTACATACAATAAAATTACTTACTTTAAAGGATAACGAATATTTTTATACATATCGTGAAAGAAAGGGCAAATTGCCAATATTCTATAAATTTGTTATTTGCCCAGTAAAAACTTTTGTTGGTGGATAAATAGTAACTCAAAACTGAAAACCCAAAAAAGTGGCGTAAGAAAATTTTCCGCAAAAAAGAAATAAAAAATTGGCATCTGGCCTAGAATAAAAACCACCGATTAGGCATCGATGTGAAAAAATAGCAAATTCTCAAACCAAAAACCAGCATAAAAGAAAAACACAAACAAATTGTTAATATTTAGATTGTTTTAAAAATTATTTTACTTTTACTGTAAAAAGTATAGGTGGTGGATAAGCATTCAAACAAGGCTCAAAAATTACTGAAAATTGGAAAAGAGGGATAAGGGAACTGACTGAAAAAAACGGATGGCATTTGGCCAATGATAAAAAAACTGACCCAACACCAAACATGCTCCAGCCTATTTTGGAGATATCCTCTCCAAGGGAAAAAAAATGACATAAAAAAATTTCTTATGTGTTTTTTTAAAGAGAAGTGTTATGTCATAAATGCAAGAAAAGAGGCTTTTATGACTAAGTACTTAAAAAAGAGAGTTGTCGTACTCGAAAGGACAGGTTGTAGGTCGAAGAATTGCATCTCGGATTTGTTGTATTCCGCAAACCAGAGCAATTTCTTCGGAGCGGCTGAAATTGTTTTTAGGGTAGTATTGGTCAAGGCCCATTCACAATGAGATTTTCCATCACCAATATAGATAGTGCTAGTTTGAGCTAATTTGCTCATCCCCCCATTGCACCTCCTGGCTGAAGGGCCTTGAGACGCAGATTAGCACTGCCGTTTAGGACCTTAAGGGTCTAGTGCCGCATCCTTTATCCTTTTTTTTAGTGTTCATTTGAGCCAATCAGAATTTTGTGCAAAATTTGTTGGCCAGTTAGAAAATTCCGTGGAAAATCGGATTGTCTCGAATTAGCACTAGCTAAATCTCTATGTAAATAAAATCTCATTGTGAATGGGTCTTAAAAGTAACTTGAACACTTCTGAACTATGGCACCATTTTCTCCGAAGTAGGCGGTAAATTATGGATAAAATACTATTAAATTAAATGATGTCTTAATTGCCTAAAAACGCTTGAAACCAAGCTTAATGGATATTAAAGGCTTTATTATTGAGGGACATGTAAATTGTTTTCTTATTTCTTTTTCTAGGATTGCAAATTGGGTTTGATTTTATAATTAAAGAAAGTTGCGTTAAAATCCTATATCAAGGGTTTTCATTGATCTTGGAAGGTAGTTTGGTTGAGTGAACGAAACTTTCAGGAGTGAATCCAGAGTATAAAATATACCCTAGGAAGGTATTACCAAGCTACTATTTCTGCCCTTTTCTTATTTTTAGAGCTTAGATTACAAACATAACTGTTGACTGTCAAACTTTTGACAAAAAAAAATGTTTACTTTGATTTTGGGTTTTAAATCTCTTATTATTTGACTCTAGTCTTATTCAGGCAATTCCCGTTGTTTCAGTAGAATTTTAAGCCACACCAAGAGCTCTTTTCCAAAAAATTTACGAAATAGATTTACAAATTTTAAAAACTTCATATGTCGGGATTGGGCAAAGATAAGAGGCTCAAACACTTTTCTTGTGCCTGATTTGAGCAGTATATCTGTTTTTCAATGTTTCACTTTACGAATCAAAGATTGTAAAAGGTCGTCAAAGGTCGGTGTCTTTTGGAGGGGGAAGAAGTGAATTCCTGTGTTTCAAGATATCTTCCCAGAGAATAATTAAGGCTCTTGTATCATTCGTGGCAGTTCCATTCACTTGTTGTAGAATTTATAAAAGTTGTATCTGAAAAACGATTATATATTCAGGCTTGCATACATTTTTTTTTCTAAAGTTAGTGTGAATCATAAGATGTCCAAAGACCTTGTCGGTCTTGATCCACTTATTGCACCTACGAAAGGCCTACGAGAGGTAGAGCCTATCGTGGACTAATTCCCCTGATTAGTACAGAAAAAGGCTCATTCTTGTAGGTCAAACACTGCGTAACATAATTTGATGTACAGCACATACCCAAATGGATTCACATTATTCAGCTGTGCGCTCATTTTTACAGATTTGATCTAATTGAACTTTCAAATAAACATCTGTCCCCGCGGAAAGTTTTAAATCTAATTTTTGCATGTGGCTAAATCTTTTGGCGAAATGTAGCTTTACATGGCAACTGTGTCAGGTGGTCAATGCTTAGGACATGGTTTCAGTTTTATTGAGAGGAGGAAGAGGATAGGATCCGAATAAGAGCTCGTTTATCTTATTCTCCTGAAGTTATTTCCTTTTTCTACGTATATTTTATTAACCTTGAACCTTGTGGAGGGGTCATGACCTTCGGACTTTTTGCCAGTGTTGTCAAATGTTGTCTAGATGACGGGCCGCTCTTGTGGTGCCCGTGATTTTAAATCCCTTTTATTTTGTTGGATCCATAGGCTTTTAATGGCGTTGTACAGATTTCAACTAAATAAATAAGATGCAAAATAAAAAACAAAAATAAATAAATTTTCTGCCCGACCAGGAAGCCGAAGTGAGTAGTAGGCCTAAATGGAGGATTCATGTGGAGCCAGATTTCTGAAAAAATTCTCATTGAAAAAAATTAAATTAAAATTGAAAAAAAAGTTTTTTCAATTAAATTTTTTTTTAAATCTCTTTAAAAAAAAATTTCTGAAAAATTTAAAAAAAAATTTCTGAAAAATAAAAAAAATATTTTTGAAAAATATTTTAATTGAAAATTTTTTTTTAAATTAAAAATGAAAAAAAAATGAAGTTAAAATAATGAAAATGAAATTTCATAGAAATTACAGCCGACGGTTTCTCTACTTTCAAAATTCGTGTTCAATGGGTGTGCATCATGTGGTGGGTGCGCCATACGTGGTGGCACAAGTGGTACTCGAAGATGCATATGTTGCAGGAGAGTCGGTGAACCCTCTCTATTACTCGGTTGTAACCACGCAGAGGCGATGTGGGAAGCCATCTATCGGCGTTATAAAGAAAAAAAAAGTAATAAGGCTGTGAAAGTGCATTTATTAAAGGCCAAAATAAAGTAAGCTCAGTTATATTCTTCAGAAAGTCATCTCAAGGGATTGTGGATCCTCCTGTAAAAAGAATATAGAAGAACTTACTCTTATTCGCTAAGTCCGATTTTGTTTTCATGTTTAGTCAGTTACACTTTGGATATTTCATGTTTCATATCCCTTTACATAAATGGCACTGCATTTGAAAAATCTCCAAAATTTCAAAAAAAAGGCTCTTTGATATTTATGCCATCAAGACTTGGCCATGGGGACAATTTTTTTCATAAGACCCACCTCTCCTTCTAAACGACTAAACATGTAACGTGGATTTTCGTGTACAAAATCGTCCACAGAGCCTTAGGGATTTTGCTTCCTCCCATATATATATATATATATATATATATATATATATATATATATATATATATATATATATATATATATATATATATATATATATATATATATATATATATATATATATATATGTATATATATATATATATATATATATATATATATATATATATATAATATGTATATTATTTGCTCTATTTATGAATTGTCTTTATCTAATTATATTTATTTTAAGACGGTTGTATAAAACAAAAAGAGGGAGCAGAGAGTAAGAAAAAAGTAACATCTTGCAGTAATTAACTCTGATGAAGACAATGACCATATAAATGACTTCAGAGAAGGCAGGAAAAGTTAAAATAAAATAGTGCAATTGGGTCATTCAATTTGAAGGATAGCTTAGCTGGAATAACCGGAATTTTGGTTTCCTGCAGAAATAATGGCATTAGCAGTGTTGTACCTTTTTTCAGAAGATAATTGTTAGAAGTTTATGGGTTAAAAAGAATATATTAGGCCATACCTATGGCGTAAATCTGGACCTGACTTTTTTTTGTCATATAAAATTGTGGGCATTAAATGACATTAAGTTAGGAAAACATCTAAAATGCAAAATATTACTTAGATAGCATGCAGACAGACCACTTTTTTGTTACGGCACTATCAACTGTGGATATAGTCAGACTTCCATTTACTTTTGAAGATAAAGCCCAGATTTTATTGATCGTGCCCTGTCGACATGTAATGAAATATAATGCAAATTCTTAACTCAATAAAACAGAGATGGATAACAAAAGAGAAACAATGCTCCATTCTTTGGATTACTAAACAGTTATTCGTAACATGATGGTAGGTGGAGCTTAGTGTCTCCATAAGGATATTCATAAATGTACGTGGAGACCTGGGGAACTGATGTGCTACTTTGGGAAGAGCAGTAGTTGTGATATCCATCCTCCCTCCCCCCCCTCTCGGGGCTTTACATCTCAGGTTTTTAATGTTCTTTAAAGGGAAGTAAGTTCAGGAAATGAATTCAACGAACGGTTAAAGATTGCTGTGATTCTTGAGTTATCGTTTGATAATGACTCATAAATGACTCAAATTGAAAATGATTGAAAATGACTCAAGATTCTTGTGTCATCGTTTGATTCTCATTGATCACTTTGTTTGCTATCACTGTCAACTGTGATTTAAGTCAGAACTTCATTTACTTGCGAAGATAAAGCTTAGGTTTTTACTGATTTATACCATGTGGATATGTAATGCAAATTGTTAAGTCAATAAAATGGAGATAGGTGACAAAGAAAAGCATTATTTTTCATAATCAGAATGGCTAAACAGTTGTCCGTTACATGATCGTATGTGGAACTTGGTCTCACCATAAGGCCATTTATAAATATACGTGAAGATCTCCTGATGGAGCCATCTATGATTAAATAGACTACTTAGTCATCAGCAGAAGAAGAATAGGAGTCGTGAGGACACATCGTGGTGCTGACTGTTAACCTCACCATGGTTTTGTAGTTCTGGCTACCAAACTGACACCGACACCACTGAAGAGAAGAGCCGGAATCAAAATCTAAAGATAGCACAGACTCTAGTAAGCATTTTTGCAAAGTCAAAGAAAGTGAAATAGATCAGTGACCGCATATTGATATTTATTGAGAAACAGGGTGTTGCTGACAAAGAGTGTTGCAGGCTCGCTGACAAAGAACCATCTAGTTGAATTTGTTATAAGGCATATTGTGATAATTTGAAGCAGCAACGCAAAATGTTGCATAAAGATGTTAATAAAGCTACAATGAATGATAAAAGATAGTATGTAGAGAACATGGCAGAGGAGTTAAGACAGTAAATACAGGGTTTAGGCAGTAAAACTCTATATATATTTACGATTGTAAAACTTATACAAGGTTCAACCGGTTTAGGTAAAAAAAAGGGGAAATAACTAAACTTGAAGTACACTGCTCTGTGACAAAACTCACGTTGAGACCCATAAAAACTCACATTGGGACCCATAATACTGATGATCGTACATATACTGTACTTAGATCGTAGATACTCTACCTCAGTAGGGTAACTACTGAGTACTGAAGATAAAAGAAAGGCGACTCTTTTCTTGCACAGAGGACGTCAGCAAACGGTGAAAAAGTTGTTTTGACAACGCATAAAATTAGCCAGTTCCCGAACAACCACTTAGTATTCGCGATATACCCAGATTTGTCCTTGGAATATACTCGTGCTATTTTGTGCGGAGAGATTGATTCTGAACTGAGGATTCCGGACTAAGACAGGAAGATCTCCAGTCTCCAACGTTGTCCCTAGTTGTCATTGACTTGGTTCTGCGAGCGTGTCAATTCTTCAGGGGTTTCCAACTCGATCCTGAGTGGCTGTTTCGTGAAGGCAATTTTGCACTTTGGAAGAGAATGGTCCTCAGAGAGTACAAAACAACCCTTGATAAATGACGAAATTTCAATTATACGCTTAAGACATTGGAACCATAGGACTTTTGTGAAGTAAAGCACCACTCACGATGAGGCTTCACTAACACCAAGGTTTATCTAGCGCTAATTTGGGCCAGTCAAGAATTTTTAATAGAATCTTTCAGCCAATCAGAAATTAAAGGAAGAACCTAATAGCATCAATAGCGCTTGCTATATCTCGGTATTATTAAAACATCATTGCGAACGAGTCTTAAGGAATGCTACCTCTTGTTGTTTGTGGCTTTACACCGCCTGGTCTGTGGAAAAGTGGTAAATAGTGGGCAACACCAGATCCTTTCCTATAAAATTAGACTGCTATGGTAAGCAAATCAGTGGGAGGGAGACTTTGGTCACGGTTCAGGGTTATGAGGCAGGAAGGATAACTTTCAGCCTTATGCACCTCAAGGCTTGGATGCGCTAAAGTCGCCGTAAGTGCTTGTAAAATGAAACGTGTTTATTCTCGATTTGAACTTTACTTTTGTAACTGCATTTCAGGTCTTTTGGTGAAAAATGTCCATGTGAGCTTTTTTTTTTTTTTTTTTGCAGAGGAATTTTTTATGAGAGGGTGGGTAAGGGCAAAATTAAGGCTTTATTTGGTGCTTCACTAGTGTTCTAATGGCCAGGTATAGTTCCGTATGCATGAATTCATTGGGAGGAGGAGTATTTGAAAGGGTAATGTAGACAAGTCACATAATACATGGGGAAAATTGTTGGGAAAGTTGAAAATAGATTGCAAGATCAGTAAACCGGCATGAAGGTAGCACTTCAATGAATTTTTTAAAGAAATTTCAAAAATTGCAAGAAACTTTTGCCAAAAAATTTCCCCTGCACTTGTATTAAAGCAAAATAATTGCTACTTAAAGGTGGAAAAAATCTTCCAAAGATTGGTTTTAAGGACCTCCCCTCCTCCGTAGAAAAACTGAATAAACGCGACCTAAAAATAGATTTCTGTGACCTAAAAATAAATTATATGAACGATTCACAATTTATGAATGATTCACAAGGAACGAGGACATTTTTAACGTTTTTCAAAAGTGAAAAAAAATCTAAAATAAATACTTTGTCTTAGAAACAAAGCACTGTTGGAGTGTAAAATTATCTACCCTCCCCAAGTAAAGAATCTGGGGTTATCCTATTATTATTTTTTCATCGTTTGATCTCCCATAGACATAGACATAGATATTTTGTTTTTATTTTCATCCAAAACATATAAATTAAACAAATAATTTACCATTAACGGCCACTCTTAAGACAAGATAGTCCTGGCTACGGCCGCAATTCTAACCAACATGAATCTGCTAAATCATTTCTTTCCCCCACCCCCCAAAAAAGGGAAAAATCCTTGGGGGGTAAAAAACAAAATAATTAATATTAAATACTAAATAAATAAATACCCTTTCCTCTTATCACACTTCTATCCTCAAACAAACTGAACTGAGGATTCATGTCCATATTTCCCATAAATTTGCCACTAAACAAGACATGTATACTGGGAAGGGAAATGAGAGAAATTTTTCTTTCTCATGAGCAATATTTTAGAAAAATATGTTTGTGTGCCACTAAATCCATTCTCTTTAATGTTAAAGAGCAATAGCTACAAATGTTGATTTCAAGTCATTTCTATCGGTATCATGTTATATAGATTCGCAGAAAGCCAACATTTCTCGGGTCGTTAAATATGATATTGCCTAGTAATTCTTTAGTCGACATTTTACAACTTTCCTTTCCACGAAAAACGGACATGGAACTAATAACTAAGGGGAAGTCCCGCAATAATTATCCGTGTTATACCGTCTTATGACGATAAACTTTTTTGTTCGTAGTTTTTGATTTAGACTCTAGTTGCTAGCTTGTTTTGTGATTAAATTTTCATAAATCAAAGTATGCGGGGTGGGAGGTATAATTTAAATTTGTCAAGTGCATACAGTAAAAAATTCTTGCGGGGAGGGGGGGGGAGAATTTTTGGGAGATTTTTCTGATATTTTTAAATCGTAAGGTATTGAAGTGTTACCCTTCTAGTGACTACCTGTATCTGTATCACGAAAATGTAGGGGAGCAAATATTCTTTTTCATTTTTTTGTATTTTTCACACAAAAAAGTATTTTTCACAGTGTAGAGGGGGGGGGGCAAATTTTTCAATGAAAATACTAAAAATACATGATTCCCAAAATCATGTTTCTTTTTCGTCTCTGCAGGTTCAGTAAATGAATTCCAACAACGCGAGGCTTACAGGGAGGGGCGAGGGTGATAATTCCTCCTCCCCTTAAATCCTAAATTTTCCTGAATTTCTTGGTACTGTTCATTGAAATTATCATAGAAAATGTTTATATATAAAACAAAGTTC
Organism: Artemia franciscana; assembly: GCF_032884065.1. Classification (NCBI taxonomy): domain Eukaryota; kingdom Metazoa; phylum Arthropoda; class Branchiopoda; order Anostraca; family Artemiidae; genus Artemia; species Artemia franciscana. The sequence continues at coordinate 24,862,224 of NC_088883.1, read as the reverse complement.
ACAAATAAAATAAACTTTATATAAAAATGTTTATGTATAAAGTAAGATATCTTTTTTTGTTATTTATTTACTACTCTTTTATTATTATGCATGAATAAAGGATTCAGTATAAAAGTGGATCATCTTCAGGAAAAAGCTCCTGGATATGGGATTAGGATTGAATAAGGAACTAAAAATAACAACCGAAAGTATCTGCACTTTAAAAGGTAATTTAAAAAAAAAAAGGATTTCTGCTATTCATAAGGATTATGTTCCTGTTGTAGAGTTTGTCGTCTCAAGGTATAATTTTCTGATGTTTTTTTCAGTAGATACCATTTTATTTTATCTTTATTTTAAATTGTTCGGTTTTTATAATCAGCATTTTTCTTTTATTTCACTACTTTTATTTCGTATAACCGTATAAATTAATCAAATATGCTTCTGATTGAAATGATTCACTTAAACTTTAAGCCTTATAAGCATGACTTGATTTAAGAATAATCAAATTATTTGCTGATGTAAAGCATTTAACTCTTATTTTTCTATTGCTTTAATAGAGGTGTTACCCACAATTACTCCCCTCCCCGTCAATAATATATCCGATTTATGGCAATAGCCGTACGAGTAGGATAACGGCCAAACATTTTATTTAATCTAATTTAACCACTATTTGGGGTTCTTGTTTCATCGTGCAATCGGAGAAAAGGGCTATAGGCGCTGAGAACTGACCCTGCTTGCCCTTAGTACTATTTTGAATTTATTGCCAACTTTTTTTTCAAAAGTGAAGTGGCCCTAAAACAAATGTATTGTTCAGGGATGTGCTGAGGGGAAGACCTATGAGCTCGCTACCTTTTCCCGAGTTTCCCTGGCACTTCTTATTCAAACATCAATTAAAACTATTGTTATTGTTGCCTTCTCCCCCCCCCCACCTGACGAAAAAGTCCCCTTGTATCTGTCTGATAATGTTATAGATTCAAAAATACGTAACTATCACCACGGAAACCACTTGTATTATGGCCAGGTATGTAGAAAAGGGGACGATGCTTTAAGTCTCTCCTCCCGGGGTCTGGAGATCTCGGGAATTTCGTTATATTTTTTTTTCCATATTTCTGTTAAAATCTCCTACTGAATCAGGCATGAGTGCTGGCAAGATATTTTTAGATTCTATACTTCCTTGTAAACAAAATACTGTGTCCGTGTATATGCAATACAATAATATAGTTATTTTTGTACGTGGGATGTCCCTTCTTCAAGTGTATTAAATCTTTTGGAAAATGGAATTTCTCATTGCCCACTTTCATTGTCTTATAAACCAATATAATTTTCAACAAATTTTTGGTGACTTTCTAAAAGATTGTTGCCTTTGTTCTCCCTTTTTTTTCTTTAAATTAGTTTTTCTCCTTAGAAATTGTATCTCCTAGTTTTCAATATTGTTGCTACCTAAGATTTTCCGATCAATAGAAAATACTGTTTCTGTGGGAAAATATTTTCAGAGAAGATTTTCTAGTTTCCTTAGCATTCATTTAATATTTGAATTTTATGCAAATGCAGCTTTGAAAAGGATTATCTGAAGTCTCTTATTTTTGTTTCTTAACGTTTCATGCTTAAATTATTTATGTTTCTAGAATATTCTTCTAAGAAGCAGCTTTTCAAGGTTCGTTTTTTTATGATGCAGGAAAATTTTTGTCTGATTATTCAGTGCCAGTAAATTATTTAAAAAATTTCAAGGGGTTGTCCACTTCTCCATCAAATAGAGTACAGCCGTAAGCGCCACCTGCTCTCTCATGTTTGATAACCTTCACGTCACTCTTAGACGCACTTCCGCCATGTCACACCTCCTCGCGCCAAGGGTGGCCTTCTTCTACCAAGCGTTGTGCGCGTCACATAGTATACATGATTTTCGAAAATAGGCCACCCCTCAAAAAGCTTATACTGTATCTGAAATAGTCCAGTCGGCAAATATTTTGTCCGATATTACCTTCTAAGGTAAAATGATATATTGGTTAGATAATTATAGCTAATCCTAGTTTGCTTTCTCAAACAGCTCGTGATAACGAACTGTTAGTTCAGCTCAGTTCTGCTCGGGTAGTTCGGTAAGTTCGGCTCGGTTTAATATTAAAAGAAACCTAAGAACAAAATTTTTATAACAATAGATACGCCAAAAGAATTGGCTTTTTATACTGATTTCAAGGTGTATAAGTTCATTAAGTTTAATGTTGCCCTCCAAGCGCCACGAGCCTAAAAAAAAAAATGCCCGATTTTGGAAAAAGATGGGAAACACCCCCAAAATTTCAAGCAATCTTGATGAAAAGTACACCATTAAATTCAGTATGTCAGAGAACCCTACTGCAGAGGTTTCAAGCTACTATATACAAAAATGTGTAATTATATTTTTTTATCAGACATAAGATCATGGATGCGCTTTATTTGTTGTTGTTTCTTATATATTTATATCTGCTGTATAAAATTGAGACAAAAGGAGCATCAGGAAATTTATAATTTTTATTTTAGGGAGAGAAAGACCAGGAATAAATTAGTGTATATGTATTAAGTTGAATCGCTGAACTCGCCTCTTGTCTACATAAGCCTTTAGCATGTACTTGAACATCTCTTCAATTAAATAACATTCGAATAAATAACGTATTGATTTAACAAATAATTTTGTAAACTTATTTAAATAGATACACAAAGCTGAACCTATAAGAAGACTGAAAGATTGTAGGGGGGCTTTAAGAGGGGGAGGTAGACACTATAAATCGTCATTGGGCTAGCAGTATCGATTAATGAAATGTTTTTGTATACTTTTTTAATATTTCTAGCAATTTTCAACTGTTTTCAAAAGCAAATTTCAACAATTCACAATGTGTGTGTTTTGATATTCGACGGCCAAATACAACAAAGACTAACTTTGAAGAATCAATAGCTTAGAAAGTGGTTATTTTAGTATAAGATATTGTTCTAGGGAATTTCGTTTCTTTGTTGTCTCGGGAATAAGAAGTTGACCTCTTTTTGCTAGAAGTCCTGTCTCTTGGTTAGCAACAGTGAGTGCATTTTCATTTTATTTCTTCAAAAGAGAATTCATGCATATAGGAAATCATTAAATGTTTGCCTTCGAATTTTTGTTTGTTTTTCCTTGAAGCAAAATCCAGAACTTTTTTGGATCACAAAACTGGCTATATGTGCCTTGCAAGGGTTACTGACGAAAGCGGTTTTAGGGGAGGGACAATTTACCCGGGTGAAGAAATTTTAGGGGCATTTACGGTTATAATCATTTTAAAAAAATTCAATTTTAATTTTTATTAAAATAAAGTATAGGGCATAGTTAATAAATACAGCGATGAGTAATAGATTAGTTAATTAACGAAATAAATTAAAAATTAACAAATTTAAATATTAATAATATAAATTTTTAAATTAATAATGTTTAAATGCTTAAATAATTTAAATAATAATCTAGAAAATAATCAAAAATCAAACTATTGATTAATAATCAAATTGAGAAATTTTGTTGGTAAACGAAAATTTGTTGAAATTTGGCTTGAAAATTTTGTGAGAGACAGGAGTGGGTACAAATCGAAATTTCGCATCGGGCAGAAGGGAGGCCAGAACCACCACTGGGGCTGGGTATTTGCCTCCTATTTTTCGGAAACTGAAAACATTTGTAAAAAGGTGTAATTTCGCTATGTACATGAGAAAAACAATTCCTTTCTGGAAAAATAGCTACCCTTTCCTTTGGGATGGTTGTTTGTATATTTGTTCGGTGGATATATTTCCGCATGTGTCTCTTTGGATATTTCTCCAGGGGACTACCGATGCAATATACAATTTCTTGAGACTTAATATTAGGCCGATTTAGTATCCTGGATAGTAACAGTATTATTCCGTCATTTTGTTTATTCCCAAAAATATTTCGTTTTGGGGCCTCGAAATTTAAGCAAGCTGTGTTTTTTTTGTAGTTTTAGAGCAAAATGAGATTCGGGAGCTGCTTATCTGAAAGAAATTATTGTAACGTTTTAAGGGGATTAGGTACTTTTGATTTTGGTATATAAGAATATGGGTTAGAGCCTTTAACTGGGATTTTTTAAAGTTTCAGTATGCTAAAAATAAGATGTGAATTATTCACAAATTCTCGGGAATTGTGGGGTCTGCACCCCCCTTTCTATCAAGTACCGTCATGGGATTAGTTCTGAACCCTATCCTTGCACCCCAAACCTGGTATCTATGGTAATGTACGCCCACGGGTGGAATTATCCTAAAATTCTTATGATTTGTCGCTGCTAAATGAAGTTTTGGTTGTTTATGTTTCTGTAAAAAAAAAGAAAGAATAAAAAAAATACTATTTGTGAAATTTATATAAGTTTCTAGGGAAAATTATGTGCACACGATATGTTAATTTGACAGTCTAATGCACTAACACTGGCCTTCAAAAAGAGGTGATATGAGAAGACCTTAATATCAAATTTGCTATTCAATTAAGCACAATATTTATGCTTATTCAATAAACAATTGGAATTACTGTCAATCAATTGTAATAAGCTCTGTTGAGCGCATGCCTACTATGCAAGTATTTAAGCGTAGGCTGGTTCTGACACCATTTCATAAAAATTAGTTTACTACCTTGTAGGCTGTCAATTATGCTAGTATATTTTTTCAGGGAAGGGGGGGGGGGGTCTTGTTTTTACTTCAGCTTCTGTCTCTGTAAATTTAAAGAAAATATAAATATATGCAAACATTAAGCGTTTTATTAAAAATGGATCTATTACATATATTTGAATACAATTAATACTGCAAAGGTTGAATACGTTGCAGGAATCGACGTGGGAAATTGGACTAAATGATTGTAGAACATTAATATATATCCTAGCATTTCTGTCGCAAATATTATTTTAATTTACAAACAGTCGTGTTTAATTGCTCAAATTTGCTTTTTAGTTTTTGGCGCTCCATTGTGCAAGTCTTTCGACCCCTCTTTACAACCAGCACCAAGCATAGTCATGAGATGTGTTGAAACTATCGAGTCTCAACTGAATGCTAATCCCTCGTTAGATGGCTCTAAAGTATACCTAACAACTGTTCTTACTAAAGATATGCGACAAATTAAAGCCGATATTGAAAAATGTAAGTCTTGGTTTCTCTTGTTTTGATTTCCTTCTATCCTACTGAATCTAGGGACTTCAGAAGGGGAAAGGTAATATTCTGGGTAGGAGGGTTACAGCGTTTCAGACCTCTTGTCCGATTCTTGAAGAAAAATCGTGAGTCGTGAAATTTCTCTCCGACTCGTGAAAAAAAAATCAATAAAACCCAAACTAAAAAAAAATAAACTACTCCGAATATTTCGGCCCCACGTCCGGGAGCCTTTCTCTACGGAAAAAAAATTACAACCGACAATTTAAGACTTATTTAAGACATAACAAACAACTAAAACACAACGAAAAAAAAAACATATATAAACAATAAAATAAATAAGAAAAACTCACTTCTTATTTATTTTTATTGTTTATATGTTTTTTTTCGTTGTGTTTTAGTTGTTGTTTGTGATGTCTTTGAAAAGTCTTAAATAGTCGGTTGTAATTTTTTTTTGTTGAGAAAGGCTCCCGGGTGTGGGGCCGAAATATTCGGAGTAGTTTATTTTTTTGTTAGTTAAAGTGTAGTTTTTATATTTTATTTTTTGTTCACTGCTTTGTTGAAATTAAACCCGTTGCTCAATTTTCTCAATTGTTGCTCAATTTCTTTGAGCAACAATTTCTTTGAGCAACAACAGCATCTCCCGTTGCTCAATTTCTTTGCTCAATTTTTCGTTATTATTATATGTTATAAATTTCGATGTAGAAATGAATTTCCAGGCGGAATAAAACGTAATTCAGTCTTCTGTCATTGTTGAATATGAGATGTTTGGTCACGAAGTATAATAAACAAATTATTAATGCCCTTGAAATCTATCTAATCGTGAAGTTCGATAACTGCGACTTGAATAGTCGAATTTTTTGCATAAAAAAGTTTATATGTCCGCCCTTGTAAATCAATGATTACCGTGCCGTTAAATTCATATACTGGATATTTAGCAAAGAAATTATTAATCGCTAATTTTGCCCCTTTTTTAAATGGTAAATAATTTGGGATTTATGTTTTGTCTCTAGAGTTGTTATTATGTTAATTTAGAGCTCGTTGCAGAGAATTTTAAATTAATTAATTCTGCACTTCTTTTCATGTTCATAGTTGCATGACTAATCAATGACAGTTAAACAGGATATGAATTTTTAATATTTGTAGTAGATTTTTTCATAAATACTTTAATATAGAATAAAAGATATAATATAGAAGAGCTCGACACGGCGCTCTAGTCTGTGAGATACTTTTGCTATTGAAGTTGGTATATCTTTAAACCACAGCTTAGATACCAATATACAGTTATGAAAACTCGATTTATTTTTGGGACTCAGTGCGCGGTAGCGATGCTAGTGGCTGGAGACAGGAAACTGTTAGTTTGAATCTAAAAGATCGGAGCAATTGGACAAACAAAACAAAATTGCGTTCTCACCTATGTTGTACCATCTAGGAGGCGCCAAGTTCAGAGCTTTGTACCAAAAACTTCTCATGGGCAAAATAGTTTTCATAACTGTATTATATATCTAAGCTGTGCTTTAATCTGAAACTAAGAGACAACCAGATATAACTTATAAAAATTGCGAATTCAGTTTTTAATGAAAATAGTCTTCATGTGCAGCTCTTTAGTTTTTAATTGCAGCGGACAAAAAAAAAAAAAAAAAAAAAAAAAAAAAAAAAAAAAAAAAAAAAAAAAAAAAAAAAAAAAAAAAAAAAACGCGGTTGAAAATCAGCAAAAAAATAAGCTCTAAGTATAAGGTACATAAGAGCTTAAGAAGCTGTGACTTTCCTTTATATGGTGTATTTGCCTTTGAGAATTTTAATTTCCAATTTTTGAGAAAGTGTTGTCAAATTTAACTAGTTAATTATGTTTATTTATTTTTACGGTTCAACGTGGCAACACTGACATGAATATTTAACTGCCCCAAAAGTTTCGCAATTTTGAAACAACGAAAAGTAAAATATTAGAAAATCCCAATTATTAGATAGAAATCGACTTTAGATGGGTCCAGGGCGCAAAAAATGTTTTTTAGGTAATGTCCTTGGCATTTCGGTACAAGCTACGCACGGGTTACATCCTTAGGGGTGTGAATAATATAATTTCACCACTGAACACAATAATTGGATAGGGAAAATTATATTTTTATTTTTGAAAGTATTATCATTTAATATTAATTCATAGGCTCCTTGTCGAAATAATTTTAATTTTATGGCTCTTTACTTTATCGTCGTGCAGTTTATTGACTGTATAGTTGCGTGACTAATCAATGGCAGTTAAACAGGAAATGACTTTTTGATATTTTTCTTGAAAAGTTTCTATTGTGGATATTTGTATGGGTTTTTTTATGAAAATTTTTTTTCTTGTTGATATTTCAAAAAAGATTTGTTAACAAGCATAAAATAAGTTTTGATTAAGTATCAAGCCTCACTTCTGAATTCTGGAAGATAGAGAGATTTCGTTGGTATGGCTATGTCAGTAACACCAACCTCATGTCCTGCACGATGCAGGTTCCATTCTCCCTGCATGTTGCGCAACGTACACTGTACAACGTACAACGTACTAATATACACCTCAGAAGTGATGTGCAAGCTTTGGCAGCCATGCGCATGCAAATTTTTGACTTGCACACTTTTTGAGAAAAAATCACTTTTTTTACCTTTTTTTTTGTACTCTTTTTGGACGTCAGTGGTTGGCAACCATGGTCAGCAGGAGAATTAAGTCACTACAGAAATCTGCCATGAAAACGTCTCTTCTCTTTTATTTTTGTCTTTAATATCTGTTTGCCTCTTTTTTTGTTCCATATATTCTTTTTTTATTCCTCGTTTTTGCAATATAACTGAGCGGAGGTCTCAACGAAAATATTTACATTTTTTTTTTATTTGTTTACTAGTTGTGAATTCCTTCGTTTTCTTCTTTCTCCTTCGTTTTCTTCGTTCTCCTTCGTTTTCTTCGTTCTCCTTCGTTTTCTTGTGTTTTGCCAGTGTGGTCCCAAAATTTATTTCATTAGATTTGCTACGTCTTGACGTTTCATCCCAAAATTCCTGAAGATCTCATTCTAACATAAATTGTACGTAACCTATCCCGAATTCTACTTTCAAATAGCGGTTTTAAATACCATGAATATTAGATTACATTACAGATGCCAGCGAAAGTGAGAATAACTAGATTCGAGACTCCCCCAAACTTCATGATATATACGTATTTTTTTCCATGTTTTCTTTAACAAGTATAGAATTTACAATTTTTTTAATAATTTCCATTTTTGCATAATGCAGCCTCCTCCTCAAACAAACACCTGCAAACATACATTCGTATTTCGATGTCAGGGTCCAAGCGGTTTACAAGTTTCATTTGTGTAGCACCCAAGTATCACAATTTTGGACCAGTGCGCTTGCGCAATGTCAATGTGCATGTATGGTGGGTATTAGAAACCGTACCAGAAGTATCAAATTCGAACCAGAAGGATCGTAAAATTCTTATTTTGCTTGAAAAAAGAGAGGGTTTTCATTGGTGGTGACTGTGGAAACTTTTTAATTTGTTCCGCCGACTTTTGTCAATTTTTTGCTTTTCTTTGTTTTTCTACCTGTAAAATACTCAATTTTGTTCTTCTTGTTTATCTTCTCGTTTTATCTTTGTCCTTCTCGTCATCTTCTCGTTAATCTTCTGGTTTTATCGGTAAGTGTAATCAGCATATTCCTTAGCCTTGATTTTAACGAACCATACTGCTTTCTGAGACATAAATATATAAGTTTTATTACGTTCTAAATATCCGTTTCGAAACTGCTTTTTAGCAAATTAATCAATTAATTTGGTCACGGATCTTATGATTCAGTTAGACCCAGAAAACTGTGAAATAATTTATTTTGACGAGAATTGTTTTATTTCGTGACAGAACGTGTATAGCGGAAAAAAATGCGGTGGAAATAATAGTTGTTCCTTCCTGTCCTTGCAGCACGCACACAAATGAACGGATCCTACGAGAACCATAAAATTTGCAAGTTTGGGAATTTGCAAATTTATGTCTTTTAGCAGATTTATAATTTCTTTTCCTTCCTGTCCTTGCAGCACGGACGCAATTTGAGCGGATCCTAAGAGAACCATAAATTCTGCGATTTTGGGGGTTTCCCGAATTATATGTTTAAGCGGATTTCTAATTTCTGATTATTCGTTTTGAAGTTCTTATCTTTTTCAATGAAACCCCTTGGGGAAGTTCCTTCAATGAAATCCTCTCATTGTAAGCTTACTTGGGAGGAATAGGGCCATGGCCATATTTTCAAACATGAGGATGTTCCAATTAGATTGTTAAATGAAGATCTAAAAAAGTACTTTATTTAACCCAGGGGGGGGGGGGGTTCGATTTTACGATTATTATTTTTGCTGAAAACTCCCAAAATGGAATTCTTCTAAATCTAGGGGGAGGGAGGCATCCCTTTCTGTGAAATGTTGTGTAGTGTTTAATATAATATATTATAGTTTTTAATATAATATTGTAATTTATATAGTTTTTAATATAATTACCTGGGGAAATAGGGCATGGCCATATCTTTGAAGGTGATTTTTAATTAGAGATACAGAAAAGCTTTTTTTATATCAAGGGAAACACCCAAAAAAATCGTTTTACAACGAAAACACCCAAGAAAAGGAATTATTCTAACTAGGTTCAAGCCGAAGGACAAGACCGAGTCCGTCGATTTTCTTCAAGTTGGTGTGATAAAAAAGTTAAGAGCCATGGCTCTTAACTGGGAAAAAGCCAAGACAAATAGTCTGAGTGAGAGGCAAAGCTTGGTATAAGACTTTTCCGAAATGTATAAAAATGATACTATTTCACTTGTTGATAGATAGTCTATTATTGTGTTTTAGCAGATTTCTAATTTCTTATTATTAGTTTTTGAAGATCTTATCCTTTTTTTATGAAATCCTGGGGGTGTTTTCAGTAAAGTGTACCTGAGAGGAATGGAGCCATTGCTATATCTTCAAACAGGATGTTATTTGAAGGAGATTTTTTAATGTGAATACGAAAAAGATGTTTTGCACCATGTAATAGCGACGGTGGTTTTTATTTGTTAAAAATACCCAAAAGGCTATTTTTTATATTTCCAGAGGGGGGAGGGCAGATATGTTTTAGTAGATTTATAATTATTTTTTGAAGTTGTTATTCTTTCGATGAAGTCGCTTGAGTGTTTAAATTTTAAGTTGACCAGGGAGGAATTCGACCATGACCATATCTTCAAACAGAAGGGTCATTTCCAATTATCTTTCCAAGAACTGTCTGAGAGCAGCATCTGTGTGATAGCGCAAAGGATGAAGCTTCAAATGCATCCGGAGTCCTGGGGAGTCATATCGCCATCAAGTATTGACAACCCTGTCAGCCCTCGACATAAAATGGCCTAGAAACTGGCACAAACGGCACAAGTCAAAATGGTTTCACTAAGATTATTTAGTAATTGATTACCAGCGATGCTAGTGTAACGCATGTTTGTGCTGTTGTAATGGTCTCTGGATACTTAATGCTACGATGAGATTCTTCTTCATGTAGCATAAAATAGCTTAAAACAAACCAGACTGGATGACAGTTATCAGTATTTATTTGGATTTTCCTTTCCACTTTAACATCTTATTAAAAATAGCTTTTGCCAAGAATAATTGAGACATTTGGTAAATAAATCTTCGAATAACATATGTGAAAACAGCATTTTAATGAATAAAAATATAGATGTTTAAAGCTAAAGACATGAATATGGAGATCGCCAGAGCTCGGGGTAGGAACCACCCCTTAAAACGCTTCATAGAATTTTATATATTCCTGAAGTATTCACTTTTAGCATACTGAAGTCGGTTTAGGTTTAATATGACGGGCCCCAATCCCTCCAGGAAAATTTCATCCGTGACTGAAAATTTTGCTTTTTAAAGTATTTGGCAACAATAAAAAAAAATAAATAAAGTAACTAAGTAAAAAAAATGGAAAATGTACCTTAACTATTAATCATAAGGTCACTCCATAGCCTGAGGTAATTATGTGACCAATCTCTGGAAAAGCTCATACTTCTGCGCCTAAAATATACCCAGAAGCTTCGCTTAGCGTATCCATTCAACGGTGGAGGGGCGAATTTTGAAATTGGAGACACGATAAGAAAGAACCAATATAGTCGGATTATACGGGTTGGAAGATAGACTGCTTTAGATATTTTGGTGACCTCTTCCTCTCGGAATGGTTGACTCCTCTGATTCTCCTTATAAATGTTTGGAAGAAACACTTAACCCATGTGCTTGAACCCCTAATTGAACTTCTAATCTGGTAAACTCTAACTTCTTTTTTTTCTTTAATGTTTTTTTTTACTACTGTAATTCTTCATCAGTCTACCTTCCCAGATGATGCATCCCCCCTCCAAACACTAATGTATAAGCATATTAGTAAACACAGGTTAGACCCTTGTTTAGAGTTAAAAGGTGAAAAAAGTCTAGTTTAAGCCACGATTTCTTAGTGCGAAGTCCTTGGGAGAATATCAGGGAAATTCCTCCTCCCTTCTACTCCCTGCCTCTGTCCTACGAGTGCTGGCATGTAAAAATATATACTGATTGCCATTGTTTTTTGTTTTGTTTTTTTTGTATGTTTTTATGTTTTGGATGGACTATAAACCGCAGGGGCACCGAGTTTCAGGAATCACATACGCCAGGTTCTACTTGTCTAGCATGGTGGCATTGTGCCAAACGTTACGGATACTATGCCACGCGTAACAGAACTGTATCACGCATGGTGAGAGTCGGCCGATGGTGCTCAAGGATATAAATTGGCTATCGGGAAGTGGGTGGCCCTTCGCTTTAGACTTGGGATTTGTGTGGTCATTTTATTATGTATTTTTAATACTTAATGAATACTAATGATAAGAATTTTAACACTTTTTTAGCATTGGACCATTTCAAATTGAAGCAACTGGATACACACATTGTTGCCAACGTTTTGAAGAAATATCTGAGGGAATTGTTAGATCCTGTTATACCAACACATTGGTACGAGAAATTCATCGAATTAGCAAGTATGTAATTTGTATTTATATTGTTTTATAAAACACTATTGTATATATATATAGTATGCATATATATATACTTTTCAACGAGTGTTCGTATTGTTATGAAGTGCATCGAATTAGCAACTATGTAAATTTATTTGGATTGTTACATTGCTGTGTAACAATACTATTGTTACTGTTACGTGTCAATATAATATTATATTGATATTCTATTGAAATGTTTGTCACACTTTTCCGACATTCTAGTGTTCTTTTTCATTCCTAAGGTTTAATGACGGTATTAAGACAATTCATGGATCTTCTTATGCCAAACCATTAGTAAGATCGGTTCATCAAGTTTGTTAAGATTTGATTAAGTTTGATAAGTTTGATTAAGTTTTGATATAAGTTTTGATATAGTTTTGATTTAATGGTTTATGCCAACGGTCCCAACGCTTTATAGAAATATTTAAAATAATCTTTCGATCTATTTTTGTGTAAAATTTGAATAATAATTTTACAATAATCTGGACTTAAGGCAACTTGTGATATCAGAGAAATAATTTAAGCTTTTCCAGTGATAAATGAATTTAGGTACTTGTGAATTATCTGGTACACACTCGAGAACTTAAGTTTAGGTTTATCATAATCAAATATGCACAAATATGATGAAAACACTATACTTTAGTTACAAAATTATGAAATCTACAACAAAGAATTATGGAAGGGAGGTAGCAGAGAACGCATTATATTAAATACCTAACCCAAACAAAATACCATCTCTAAATATTGATGTTTACAAAAAATAAACCTCAAAAATGTTTACCTCAAAATACATAAGCGGAGGCAATTAGTTAGATATTACAAACGTTTTCATCCATAAAAATTCAAACATTAATTATCATGTTGATTTCCAGAGACAACTACACCTTTGACGGCAAATAGCGTCTTAGGCTGTTTTGGGTCATATATTTTTAGTTAATTTTTTTCGCGCATGCTTCTCTTCAAATTTAGTGCCCACCAAGTTACTACCGAAAACTTATTTTTCAAGATGTAAATAGTTGTTTAAGATTCCTCTTAATCAATTCTATTAATCTGATTTCATTGCCACTGTCCTAAGCAAAAGTACTTTGGTATTCTAAGCAAAGGTACGTAGTACTCTAATCAAAGGTGGGATTCTATGCGATTCTTTTGTAACGGAAAAAGGAAATTAAAATTCTGGAAAAGAGAGAAAAGAATAAATTACTGGAGATAGAGATGGAATCACTAAAGAATATACAATGTATTAGAATAACCCTCTACTGTAGGCAGAAAGAATCATCTGTAAGTAAGTAATTAACTAATTGACGAAAGTAAAGGCTAGGGTTCTGATTTGGATTACAATTTTGATGATGGTGGTGATTCCTAAATGTTTGTGCTTGATATTGCTCAATCTGTAACTCTGGATTCACACAGGAGCAAAATCGCCCATCGCCGCAATTTAGTTGCCAGCATAAGCAATTTTAGTTGCTCCATTGAGCAACTTCGCAGAGTTGAAAAAATTCAACTTTATTCGGGCGACAAAGCAATATTTTGCGCACAGCAGCAACATAATGGAAGATACTGATAATATTATTGAGAAGCTGATAATGGCTGTTCAGTTTAATTCTATAATATATGAAAAGAAAGCAAAAGGTCACAAAAACCTTGCATTTTTTTGCAATTTTATCCGCAAATTTTTCATTTTTTCAGTTTTATCCGCAATTTTTTTTGCGGATAAAAACTGACCAGTGCGAAAATCCTGTGTGAACAACAAGATGACGACAATTGCTAATTGTCGCGATTGACGAAAATTGTCTATCACAGCAACTTCTTGTGTGTGAACCTGAGGTAAATGTCCGCCCTCGCTAAAGTGCAAATTTGATGCGTCATTAATAGAGGAAACAGCTTTCGTATCTCTTTTATTTACTTTTGAAATTGTCGATTGCTTTTTTTGTGTTTAAGTCTTTACATATACACAATATTCGGTGCATTGTTTGCAAAACGTTCTGCTTTTTTTTTTTTTTTTTTTTTTTTTTTTTTTTTTTTTCTTTTTTTTTTTTACTATTCTGCTGAATTTTTTCGTTAAGGTCACCACGTTCTAATTCTGAAATGTCTCTTGTGTTAAAATGTCTTTTTTTTTCAATTAAAAATGTCTTTTTTAATTTTGTCTTTCAAAGATTGCAGATTTTTTTTTTCCAATCATTATACCAACAATTTTTTCTTTCCAATGAAAATACCAAAAAAGGCATTTTTCAAAATCTAGGGATAGAGGGGTAAAACACTGTAGGGTTAAAGCCCCCCTCCAATTGGCGCATCTGTATGTAGAATGTAACATCAGACACAGTATAGGACTTAAAAAATTGGAAATCCAAACTGCCAAAAAATTTCTCAAAATAGGTGAATTATATGAGAAATGTAACATACACATTGAAAATTCTAAATTTTTACAAGATCTTCCTGTAATTTATCAAGGGAAGGGAGTCATACCATATGCACCTACGTAAAAAAAAATAATCGGCTTTGTTGTTTGTTAGTTCGTTTGATATATGAAAAGGAATGCAGCTCAAAAACGGCTTTTAGTAATAACTTTATAAGTTAATATATATATATATATATATATATATATATATATATATATATATATATATATATATATATATATATATATATATATATATATATATATATATATATATATATATATATAGCTGGCTTTGAGGGCTCTTTTAGCTTTTGAAACTATATTCAAATAGTACAGTTCTTCGTCTGTCAGTTAACCTATGATAATCTATAGAGCTCATCTTCTTTTTTCTCAAATGGTGTTTATTATGTTGCATAGTTGGAGTTTTAGATTGAGTCTATTTTCCATATTTTAGCCCTAGAGGAAAATTCAGTTGTTGGTGCTTCATGAAGAGTTTTATACCAGTATGCTCAGTTGCTTAGTTTTTCTTTTCCTAGCGTCATGATAAGTTGTATTAAAACTAAATCGCATGGTAATTAGTTATCAATATGCTAAACTTGCAGTTTTCAGTAATCACGCCTTAAAAACCACATTTTAATTGACGAGCGGGGCTTCCCCGTTTAATTTTCTCTCTGCCCGTCACTGAGCTGATATTTGATAGGCCTAAACTTTTTTTTCTGCTTACTCCAGGGGGTTTTTCGTTACAAGCTTGGGTTACAATCCCTTAAGGTTTTTATTGCAGTGATGGTTGATTTTGGGGTTTTTAAATTAGTAGTTTGAAAATGTGTTAAGAAAGGACTACACAACTACCCCTCGCGAAAATGTCGTAACTGTTCTTTTGTAAGATTTCAGCACAAATGAAATACGATCTTCCACAAGCGGGTCATGTCATGTGGATATGTCAAACTGGCAAGACCTATCCAACTAAAAGAAAAACATTTTTGGACCTCGGATTATTTATGATGAATTACTTATTGAGCTTCAAAGAATTATCGATTAGATCTAAAATCGGATCAAAAATTTCGACCGGGTTTATAGGCTATTTGAAGAAATTCGAGAAAATTATTAGTTTTCAGTAAAATACGTTTTAGTTTCAGGGAAATACGACCTGGCGCAAGCGGGTCATGTGGATATGATAAGTTGGCTCTACCTAGCTAAAAAAAAAAAATATTTCTATACCGCAGATTATGTCTGATGGAAAATTTGATGTAAAATCAAAGGAAATACCCGACCCGTTTTAGAGGGTGGAGATGTTTGGATAACTTTTAAGAAATTTATTGTATCTTTTTAGTTTAAAAAAAAAAAATATTCTAGCCTTAGAATATTAATATCGATGTCCTGTTTTTAATATCGATTTTAATATCTATGCCATATTTGATCTAAAATCGAAGCAAAAGGACGACGAGGTTTGGAAGGTGGGGCTTTTCGGATCTGATTTTTGTTTTACAAATATATTAGTTTTTTAGTTCACAAAGAAAGGAACAAACTTCGAAGACAATAGGGAAAACCTTCCTAAGATAGTAGAGTTCGATTCAGTGAATATTTTGGCCCTTTGTCCAAGGGCCGTCCTCAGCAAAACACAAGCAAAAATAATTAAAAGGACTTAAATTAAAATGCGAACTTTAAAACTAAAAATGTTTTTTAAAAGCTTTAAAACAGCCCTAGCATCATGAGTTCAACGAACTTCAATCAGGACTGATAGATATTGTGAGGTGAGATGATTAAAGTCATTCAAACGAAATAAATATATTAAATACGCGCTTTCAAAGCTATTCTTGCTTTAGTAAAATATTTTGATAAAGTATTTGCAATGAATTTTGTGTACAAAGAATTTAATGAGTTTTTCCCTAAGTCCCTATTTAAAGAAATATTTTGAGTCTAATTTCAACTAATTCTCGAACCACCTGTTTTATGCAGAAACCATTACTAATGAGAGTATTTTTCAAACAGTATTGTATTGCTGAATTGAAAATATTATTATCATAATATTTCTTTAAATAGGGACTTAGGGGAACAATCATTAAATTTTCTAAATATATTTCTTTATTTGTGATCGAAAGGCAGTGTGGTCTTCTGGTTTAAGGATACACGACGCTTGTTTGTGGCGAATTTTGTTCCTTTTGAAGTTTAACTTCGTTTAGGTTTTATTTCATTTCCTTTTGGGGTGCATTACTAAACTCACTCTTCAACTTACAGGGAAAACTTTCCTTTTAAATCTAAAATTCATTCAGTTTTAGAGAATGAAGCTTCTCGAATCTAGAAATTACAGTTCTTAGCATTCTAGATTTTACAATGAAGCTCTTAACATCCGCTGACATAAAAAGAACTCCACGCAACGATCCAATGAAATTAAAGCATGTTCATTCTGTTTTTTTTTTTTTTTTTTTTTTTTTTTTTTTTTTTTTTTTTTTTTTTTTTTTTTTTTTTTTTTTTTAACCTATTACATCTGGTGATCTTTGTTTACACCATACTAAAAAGAACCATTTTTCTGAAAAATATATTTTTTTCGGTATGCCTCAACAACGTTACAAAACCGTATTGGGGCCTGTTTTTCCTGAAATTTTGAGCAAAAGAATATGCCATATTTGGTTGATAGCTTGGCCCAATTTGCTTGGATAAGAAGAGACATATGAAAAAAAAAGTTACTTAAACCTTTTTTCTGACATTTTTAGGAAAATTTAGACTTAGAAGAGAAAAGAAAGCAGAGGTGTAAGACACTTGTTTTGAAATCTTTTAGTTTTCAGTAAAATACATTTATGCTGTTAATGGTATGGTCCAATTTTCTTGGCTGAGAAGAGACATATAAAAGATAAGGAAGCAAAGCTGTAATTAGGTCTTTTTCCGCTAAAATTTCGTGGGGTTAAAATATGCGATATTCTGTTCATAGTTGGACCAATTTGCTTGGTTGAGAAGAGACATAAGAGAAAAGACCGCAAATCCCTAGCTGGGCTTGGGATTTGCCCTGAATTTTTGAGAAAGGGGAATGCCTTATGCTGTGAATGGTGCGGCCTAATTCTCTTGGAAGAGAAGAGATATATGTATAAAAATATAGAAAACTAAAGATTTATTAGATAACTCCTACTGTTCTTTTTGTAGCTTGATTCTCTTTGGGTAATAAAAAGAAAACTTTGTCTTTATGTACGTTCATATATTAACCATGATTTGATGTTTTTAGGTATTAAATCAGCATGACAACTGTCGACATCTGGAACTGAGTTCCTTTACAATGATTTAAATTTGTTCTTTTTTTTACGAGTTTATGCGTGATATCTGCTGTATGCCATTAAAAATATGAAGAAATTTTTTATCCGGCATTCTTCACAAGCATTATTCTCGTTATTCAAGTTATATATTAAGAGTATTCAAATCAAGAACTATTAAATCTAGATTGAATCGGTCAATAGTTTGAAACTACCAAAAATTATGGTGACAGGTTCTTGTATTACCAGCCAAACTTCCGTCTTGAGTCATCGTCTGTTTTGGGTCACATAGAACATTTTCACTGTCTAAGAGGATTTGCTGCTTCTATTGTAGATGTATATCAACCTCTGACCTCGTTCCTGGGTAATCATGTGTGAATTGGAGTTACTTCAGTGTTTCTGATGGGGGATATACCTTGAAAAAATGGGAAGGTCTTGGTCGCGTTTGCACTGTTCCAGAAAGCCTGTCCTTAAGTAACGCCAAATATTTAATTTGAGCTTCAAAAATAATTCGTGTTTGTATTTTCAAAACAGTTGAAAAAAAGACTAGCGGCAAATGAGATATTTAAATATACCTCGCACCACGAATTTAGGAGTAAAAAGAGCTGGCTGAATGAGACTTTCGGAAGTAATTCTACAGCTCAAATTAGAGTGCCCCCCCCCCCAATGCGTTTAAAAAAAAGCTTATCCCCGTCCCTCAAGATACAGTCATTGATAAATTAATAGCTGGTCAGACTGCTCCAAGCTATTCTAATAAAATTTTAATCGATTATATAAATTCTGGAAGCACCGCAGTACAGAATCCAGGATTTTTTTTCGTTCTGGGGTGCCAAAATCATTTTTTTCGGGGAGTTGCTGAAATAATCTTTGGTTGGTGGGGTGTTTAAGAGTTTCTTTTGCATTTTTATGCCCCAATCTAAGTGTTAATGGAACATTTTGGGAGAAGAGGGGGCTCAAACCTTTGGCGTATAGGGAAAAACTTATTACAGCGCCCCCTCCTGACTCAAACATAGGCCAAAGATTCCGAATCAATAGTGAAAAATTTTATCGAAGTGGGCAACCCCCTAGCTGTGGCACAAGCACTGGTACCTGGGGCAGTTGACCCGATTGCTCAGATTTCTCCAGGTACCTATTTAGAGCTGAAATGACTCTGGCTTAGCTTACAGAGTCACGTCACAGACCCCCGTCCCAAACCAAATTATTGGGTACGCTGGGATTCGAACCCTCGCCCTTCCGGACAAAGAATCCTAAATTCAGCGCACCAATCCACTCGGATTGAACCTGTTGATACATCAATAACAGATCAGGCAGCTACAACCCATTCAGTTGGAAAGTTTGTGTAGGACATTCATTCGTGGACTTTTGGTTTTGGACCGCATTTAGTTTCTCAAACCTGCATATCATATGGCTAACCAATTTATTTTACTTTGGTCCAACGTGTCTGCAATGATGATATGATGTATTTAGCGTTGTCAAAATTTGAATTGAATCAAAATTTAAACGAAAATAAAATAAAATCAAATTTATACAAACATTTTCCAATTGTACAAACAGTAATTTTTTGATGACTCAAGTTGTTAGCCTTTAGAATCAATGTAGAGGAGGATGGTGGTATCTAACCTTATCACCTCGCTTCATTAGAAGGTATATAATGAGACTAGCCGTTCAATATAGAGAGTTGGCAGGTCCCTCTTTTATTGCAGGTAAACTTCGACTCATAGATGAACCATTACGTTTCAGTATTTATTTGAAGAGAGGGGGAAGGACAGAGAAGTCATTTGGGAACAAGATATACCTGTAGGTCTCCCACCTCCGCCCTTGACAAATTGACAAAAATGAAGTTCATCTCATTTTCTGTTCATATTTTCATTATCTTAGGATCCCTTAATGGGAATCATGAGAAAAACAAATCAGTGTTTATACATTCAAATATCCACTCATCTAAATTCTTGGGGAGAGGATTATGTTAAAAATTTTTTCTTCTTGGGCTAAATGTTTCAAACCGTTGAGTGGGATTTTTGTGTTTTTAAATGTGCCTGTATGAGAGGGGGGGGGGTAATCTACATTTCGTGACATAAATTCAGCTTTGCTTGGTCGAAGTTATTGTCAAAATGTTGCATTTTGGCATAGACACATGCCATTGTTTGCTAGGCTTAGTCCAGTTTTTAGCCGAACCTGTATTTTGATTTATCAATTATTCAGCTGTTTGAACATGTGCCCTTTTCTTTCCTTTTTTTCTCTTTTCGTATTTCATCTTCTGTGTTTTTCTTATTTTTTCTCATCTTATTTTTTCTCTTTTCGTATTTCATCTTCTGTGTTTTTCTTATTTTTTCTCATCTTATTTTTTCTCTTTTCGTATTTCATCTTCTGTGTTTTTCTTATTTTTTCTCATCTTATTTTTTCTCTTTTCGTATTTCATCTTCTGTGTTTTTCTTATTTCTTCTCATCTTATTTTTTCTCTTTTCGTATTTCATCTTCTGTGTTTTTCTTATTTTTTCTCATCTTATTTTTTCTCTTTTCGTATTTCATCTTCTGTGTTTTTTCTTATTTTTTCTCATCTTATTTTTTCTCTTTTCGTATTTCATCTTCTGTGTTTTTTCTTATTTTTTCTCATCTTATTTTTTCTCTTTTCGTATTTCATCTTCTGTGTTTTTTCTTATTTTTTCTCATCTTATTTTTTCTCTTTTCATATTTCATCTTCTGTGTTTTTTCTTATTTTTTCTCATCTTATTTTTTCTCTTTTCGTATTTCATCTTCTGTGTTTTTCTTATTTTCTCTCATCTTATTTTTTCTCTTTTCGTATTTCATCTTCTGTGTTTTTCTTATTTTTTCTCATCTTATTTTTTCTCTTTTCGTATTTCATCTTCTGTGTTTAATTTTTAGAAATTCGGGACGATAGTGCTGCCGCGAAGATATGTCACTTGGCGCGTCAGCTTCCTGAACACCATCTATCCACCTTAACGTATATTATGGATCATTTAAGAAGACTTATGGACATTTATAGCGAAAGGGGTGGTTTAAGTAGAGTGAAAGATGTCCCCACGGGTCTTATACAAGTTTTTTCGCATATTTTGCTGCGGCCGCCTTGGGAGAAAATTATGTAAGAAGAATATTTTTACTCATTTAAGGTTTTACATACTTTTTTTTATTTATTTATTTAATTTTCTCAGAAGACAACTGCAATGAAAATATATTTAAAATAAGTAAATAAAAACAGTTTTTTTATCTTTGGTAAAGGCTTCTGGATGTGAAGCCTAATTATCAGATTTTAATTGTTATATATGTATTAAAAAGTTTTTTTTCTTTTTTCAATGTCTTATGAAAAGATTTTACCCGTTTTATGATATTTTAAATGCAATTGTTAGTGGTAAGATAGTTTAATCTAAGAACTTATTTACTTCAGAAAAATGCCTGCAATTTTTTTATTGATTGTTTATGTGTATATTTATTTTTTCTGTTTATTCAACAGAACATCTTTTGTGGCTCCGGTTTCTCTCCCCTCGAAAAAATTAAAACAAATGACTTTGGGTATTTAACCACTGACTGCACTTTTTTTTTGAGAGCCTGTTCTGCGGTAGCCATTAAAAGAAAATAACTTAAATACTAATAATTATATAACTTTATTTATATAAATAAATTTTATTTATTAATTTTTTTTATTTATATAAATAAAAATAATTAAATAACTTAAAGAATACTTTTTTGTAAGGATCGGAGAAACACTATTTTGCCTCTTTGTCCCACAAAAAAATTCCAGATCCACTCACCCCTCCCCATAAAAAATGTCCTGAAAGTCAATTTGACCCTGCAGCTATGAGGCAAAACATGTTATGCTTACCAAATTGCGTATAAGATTTATCATGTTTTTATGAAACATGTTGACTGCACACAGCCTATAAAATGAGAGATCGCCTTCAGCCTCTAATCCTTATTTTCTAGCCCATTTTTATAGTTTTAATTGGAACTGTTTCAAGGTTTTCAATTCCAGCAGAAAAATTTCAAAGTCTTTTTTGGGTATTTTCATTGAAAATGTCTGTTTTAGGTATTTTCATTGATAGTGTTTTTTTTTGTTTTGTTTTTTCGTTTGCAATCTTAGTTCCTCTATCTTTCTATCTTGAAGAAGATGTATCCTTCCTGTCATATTTAGTATAATGAAGTGGTTAGTATTCCTAAAGCATCGTAGAAACAATGCCTGGAAATGCGGCTAGACATTCCCCATAGAATTCTTGAAAACTTGGCAGTTAAGTATTTTATTAAAAAAAAAGTGCTATCTCAAAAATGGTTGTTTTGTTATTTTTTTTGCGTTGTACTCTCAGAGAACAAGTAAATTGAAATTGTTTTTCGTGAACGAATGAATTTTCGTTTGTTTGGCTATTATCTTTTGTGCTAATTTTAAGCTATTTTAATTTTTTTTTTATTTTTTGCGCAGAATTCATTGGCATCTATTTATTCTATATAACCTATCTAATTTATTTAATTTTGTATTCTACAACTTTTCTCCTTTTTTTCTTCTTTTCTCTATAAGTGACCTTTTTCTTTGAATAAGCGGCTCGTATGTCTTTTTACAGGCCAAGGAGTCTTTCGCGGAATAGTATGGTGTTTTATTGTATGTATATTTAATCATGAATATATCTTATCTGTTGTAATCGTTACTTGGGTATCCCCCCCCCCTATTTCTTTATCCAAGTTTTAGTAACTTCAGACTCGAGCACTAGAATTATTAGACACTCATCTCCAGAACTAAGACCTATACTCGACGTGCTGGATACAATTTTCCTCCATCTCATCCTTTTCAAAGTCTTTTTTGACTATCCAGACAACCTTCCTCCCGCTAAATCTATTATGGTATAATATGAAAAAAACTTCGTTTCCTTAAAGAGTTAAAGAGGCTGCGTCCCAAAGTCGAACCTTAAAACGTACAGGAATTAGAAGAGGCAGTTGGGGGGCTGCCGCCCCCCAAACCCCCAGCTTTTAAAGACTCTTTTGTACAGGTTTTTTTTGGGGGGGAGACTTCATTGTTACTAATTACTAGTTTCGGCGCAATGGTTCTCCTGTCCTCTTGTGTTTAACATTTTTCGAAGTTATTCCATTATTCATTCATTTCAATTTTTTGTTAATTAAAAGAGGGCCTTTCCGAAGCCAAGAGCTGGGGGTTAGCAAAAAAACAAAAAACCTGTACAAAAGAGTCTTTAAAAGCTGGGGGTTTGGGGGGCGGCAGCCCCCCAACTGCCTCTTCTAATTCCTGTACGTTTTAAGGTTCGACTTTGGGACGCAGCCTCTTTAACTCTTTAAGAAAACGAAGTTTTTTTCATATTATTTCTGTACGTTTTTCTACAATCCATGGTGGATGTAATTTAATAATTCCTGTACTCCTCGTACAGGAATTAGGAGAGGAACTTGGGTGGCTGCCGCCCCCCTCCCGCTTTTAAATCACTGTATAAAATAGAAAAAAAAATAGATAGAATGACCGAAATGTTTCTTTTGCTCATAAGAAGCTAATATTCTGTTATCTCTCAAATGATAAGCTGTCCAGGTGTTATCAAAAATTTTTCTGGAATGGAGCTGGATTTTTATGATGCTTGCAGTCATTCTCGCCGTGCCGAGCTGATTATTTTGATGTACTTGAATGTTGATATTCGTAACTTTTAAGAATTTCAAAATTAACATGGGACTATTAGACTATTAGGACTATAAGAAGACTATTAGGAGAGGCAAACCCCCCGCTTTTAAAGACTCTTTTGTACAGGTTTAATTTTTTTTCATATTAATTCTGTACGTTTTTCTACAATCCATGGTGGATGTAATTTAATAGTTCCTGTACTCCTCGTACAGGAATTAGGAGAGGAACCTACCCCCGCTTTTAAATCATTGTATAAAATAGAAAAAAAAATAGATAGACTGACCAAAATGTTTCTTTTGCTCATAAGAAGCTAATATTCTGTTATCTCTCAAATGATAAGCTGTCCAGGTGTTATCAAAATTTTTTTGATGTTGTGAAAAAAAATCGCCCGTAAGGGACTTGAACCCTTGACCAGAGGATTAAAAGTCTCACGCTCTACCAGCTGAGCTAATAACTTGCATGTGTGTAAATATAACTTCTCAATAGCTTTTAAAAATTTCAAATTAACATGGGCTCTTATGGAGAGAAATCCGTTAATTTAAATAGCTAATGGGTGGTTTCTGGAAAACAGGGAAGGAGTTATCGGATCAAGCTGAAATTTCGCGGATAAGCTCCTGGGCCGTAGGGGACCTTAACTTGTGAATTTCAGCCCGATCGGACAACGTTAAAAGGGGTGGGGGGGGGGGGGGGTTCGAGGGTCGAAACTTTCGGGGGGTTAAGATTTTCCTACGAAACTTTCATGGGCACTTACTCGGAGAATTCCGCATCGAATGAGTCTTCGTACACCCAGATCCGATGTCGGATGTGACCTGTAGGCGTGGCGAAAAAGAAAGTAAATGAATTTTAAGTGGCTATGCGTGGTTTCTGGAAAACAGGGAAGGAGTTATCGGATCAAGCTGAAATTTCGCGGATAAGCTCCTGGGCCCTAGGGGACCTTAACTTGTGAATTTCAGCCCGATCGGACAACGTTAAAGGGGGGCTTGGGTTGACAGGTCGAAACTTTCGGCCAGATTTTCCCCATGAAGAAAAAGTTGGAGGGGGATGAAATTTTGCAGGTTTCTTAGTTGGAGCTCGGGCTACGAAATGCATCCCTCCCCATCCGTCTGCGACCACTGGAACCGAAGATCGCTTAACATTGTCGTGTGTCGCCTCTTTATAGAGGCACGAGTGTGCCTCCTTGATTGTGTCTACTCAAATCGTAGAAAATTCTGAGGTTTAATTTTTATAAGAGGTGTTTTTGACATGACAAAATTTTTAACTTAAAATGTGTGTTGATTAGCCATTGCTGCATCCAGAATCTGATTTGAGGAAGTTTTTTTTATCTGTAGAAAGTCATTTTAGATATTTTTCTGTCATCAAAATATTTTTATGTAATTTTTCACATTTTTTGTCTGGTGGGGGTTTTGGTTCCTTATCTCTTGACCATAATTTAGTGATTAAACATGGGGAGAATAGTGAGAAAAATTTTACGTGCTACTTTACGTATTAAGCTTGAGTGTCGGAGGTGTCGTAAGGTATCAACTCTTAATGCGCATGAGGGTTACCCCCCAATTTCGTCGAGGATAAACACGCGTTGACTGGTCGGCCCATTTCTTCGTATAGAATGTTGTCTATGGAGAATTTTCTTTGGGTTCATCACCCATAAGTATATGCTAGCGACCCATACGAGCTATCCAACTGTAGAGGTGATAGGAATTAAGTGACTGTCAAGATTAGCGGTTGGTTTGTGTTTGAATTTGCTTGGTAGGAAGGGGACAAAACTTGGAAGGAACTGACCAGTGGGTATCGAAGCAATGGACCTTTGTGGCCTGAACCATGACTTATTGTGGTGAGACTTCCCATGGTAATAATAATCGCACTGGGTAGACAGCGCCAGATTGACCCTGTATGTAGTACTATGTAGTACTGCAGTACCTACATAGTGCCTACTATGTAGGTATGTAGTACTACATATGTAGTACTCTGCTGCTATGCAGTATACACCGTTACTACTTACTGTAGATATGGATAAAGCAAGAATAAAATCAAAGTATTTTCAAATTAGTAGTATCGATTTGTGACACCTGAGACTTACACAACGTGTAGACAGAGACTACGGAATCTCATTGAAGAAAAAAATGAAACAAACTGTGGCGTTGGTTAAGAGACGAGTAATAAGCCCAAACTTGCTTTGTCTCTGATCGGCTATTAACCTAGCAATGTGTACTGGGCCCAACCATCCTAAAGGGGAAAAGCGTTTTGAAAAATCAAAGGGGCTCTATCAATTCATGCTTTTCATAATAGGCGAAACATTGTTTTTGTCCGATTGAAGTAGAAATTTCCGGGTGAGTACGTACCTTAACGAGGACAATTATGTCATAAACAATTTATGATAAAAAAAAATAATGATAAAAAGTTGTTGTGACTTTAAGCGGGACGGGGTCCTAAACATTTCTTGCGCATGTCCCTGACTAGCGAGATGGAGGACAAATGCGGAAGAAGATCCCTCAGATCCTTGAACTAAAGTTCGAGTCTACGTGGCTTCGGCTCCAACAGTCCTTCTTTATGGATGCAAAAGTTGGCCCGTGAAGCGACTCTATGAAAATGCACTGAATGAGTCTGGGCATATCAGTCTGCGTAGTGCCCTCAGGGTATACCTGAGTGATCACATATCAAACGTGGGCATATGACGAGTGGTATCAAGAGATGCTTTGCCACCACGATCAAGGAGCGTTGACTGAAATGGTGTGGCCATGTCTCACGGAGGCCATTAGAGTACTTGCCTCGTTGTATTCTTCTATCTGACTCCCCCCCCCCCCCAAGCTCATGGAAAACACGCCAAGGAGGACAGTGGAAAAACTGGTGGAACTGGGTTAAATCAGATTCTGAAGCTATTGGGGGTTTGGTCTCAGATGGACTGTCTAATGGCTCCGTTTGATTCCCGCCACAAGTACAAGTAGAGAGAGAGAGAGAGAGTGAGAGAGAGAGAGAGAGAGAGAGAGAGAGAGAGAGAGAGAGAGAGAGAGAGAGAGGAGAGAGAGAGAGAGAGAGAGAGAGAGAGAGAGAGAGAGAGAGAGAGAGAAGAGAGAGAGAGAGAGAGAGAGAGAGAGAGAGAGAGAGAGGGAGAATCGTAGCTCAAATGGCTAAGTTGATCTTGAAATACAAAACAAGTTATTATGTGCTGTTAAATAATGACATAAAAATGGGACGAAAGAGTTCTAAAGTAAGATAATACTCTGGATATTTCTATAACAAAAAGATTCTGTTTGCTTCATTTACATTGTTTTATTTTTATTTTGTCTTGTTTATTCTTTCAGACAAATTGTATATAATTCAGAATTGCACCTTCGAGTGACGGAAGCACTGCTATTGAAAGGGGAGTGGAATACCCCTTTATCCGATATCTTCTCTGTATATTCTTCATTTTCGGCGAAAACAAACCAGGTAAGAAGATATAAAAATTATTTTTGATCCGGATTTTATGTACGGCACGTCATAGGCTTCACTTATTTAAAAATTTTCACTGTAAAATATTGATTAATAATTAAAAAACGCGATTTTTGTTTTGAAAGTCAATTTTAATATTAATACATTAATCATCAATAATTAATTAGGTAAAAAAGTATCAATTCCATTTTTGTTTTATTCAAAGCCCATTAAGAATATCAGAACATTAAAAGGGTTTCAATGAAAAGAACAAAACCGCAGTTGAATGTATGATTTATTTGAAATACAATTGTGTATTTTGAGAAAGATAGTTTCTATTATAGGTTATTGAAGACACTCTACTACCATAAAACACTCCCCTGCTCTCCACAGAGCTACATTATTATTATTATTATTAGTATTAGCGGACTTACAAAACTGAGTCGATACTCACGCCGCAAACACCATTAGGCTATTGGTGCCCTTTAGCTCCAATTGTATTTTGGGATTGGGTTTGCCCATTTCTTTTTTTTTTTTTTTTTTTTGAAGAGCCTTCCTTTGGTAGTGTCAAGCTGGTTCACTATTGTTTTCACCCATCCTTAGAACACCCTCGCTAGTCTCAGACAGCTTATGCACGCAGCAACTGTCCCTCAAAAGAGATGAGAGTCACGTCTCGGCAGCCATAAGTGGCAAGTGGTACTTGAACCTCAGAACTGGCTCTTGTACCATAGTTAGCTCTTCATATGTCCACGGAATGTCAATCCAAGGGGATTTTAGCCCTCCCGCCCCTCCAGAATTATTTTGACATTTATTGTTATTTTCAGTCCTTACAACCTCGGCCACGCATTACATAGAATACTTCGTCTCATATTCAGACACTGGGCAGAACAGTCAGTTGCTGGTCGGTGACTAGAATTATCAGTAGGGGACATCTGTTCGTGCCTACTACTTGCTGGAGTAGCACAAGAATGTTACCACCACTGCCCCCACGAGACCAACCCCTCAAGATATAGTTTATTTCCATAAAGAGAGCAGTAATTAGTTTATGATCCTTGAAGGATGTAGGAGCACTCTTAAAAGGCTAATTTACTAGATGATATTTTACGTTGAGAAGATTGCTGCAGTGGTCAGCAATGTATACGTTTGTTCTTTTTTTTGGGGGGGGGGGGGGAGTGTCTCGCATTTTATTCTAGTGGTTTGGCAACCCTGCTTTATATGTTCTCGACCTTTAGCACAATTTTTGTTGAAGACAAATATTAGGTGATTAACCGTTTTTTGTATTGTAAAGCGACATTGTCTTTGGAGAAAATTTGTCTTTCCTTTTTTTTTTAATCTTGGCTAACTGCCATCATAGCTGGTAATTACCCTCCTCATTGTGTCAGTGCTATTGCAGTTGCCACAAATGTTTATATGAAAAAAAAATGTTCGACCTCGTTAAACCTTCACCCATCATTTTAGGTAAATGTTAAATGTCTTAATTAATCTTAACGAAGTAGTCTGTGGACAAACAACTTTTCAATTTCAGTAGGGGAAAAGGTGTGGGATTTTCCTATGGCCCGAAAAACGATCAAATAAAAATTAGATGCGAATAATCTGATGAAATGAATCTAGAACATACAATGTTTTGATTCAACTGGATGGAAGTAAAAAGGAACTAGAATTTGGCTGCATTAATTCAAGTGTGTTATGTGAAATATTTTATAAAATCAATTTGTTTAATCCATTTTTTCTCACCTTAGTTCATTATTTATTATTTATTTAGTTCAATTACCTCATTATTTCTTGTTTAACTAAATAGGCTCATTATCATTTATTAATTATTTGAATTATTTGGTTCTCAAGATATTTAAAATCTTGCGTTTTTACTAATTCAACCAGTGGCGTCTATTTGGGGGGGATGTATCCCCCAAATATATTGTTTTCCTCTTTCAACTTTTCCACTCACAACTAATCGTGTTTTTTTTTTACTCTAAATGTTGTTTTTTTTTTGTATAGTATGGCAATTCAAATCGTGCTTGTATCAGTATTGGGTTAGCATGTTATTTTTTTTTTACATTAGTTTATATTTAGTGTATTATCTATATTTTAATAATTTAATTTCAGTTAATGTCAATACCCACCATCAGTGGATTCAGGATTTGCCACATGTCTAGGAGAAATTTATTAATTCATCTCATAATCAATTAACAAATAAATATAAGTTAATTAATTATATATTAAATCCTTTTTTCAATCAACTCTGTAACCATTATAAGCTAACTTAAGATAGTTTAAATTAGCCAGGTTTGCTTCATTTTGTTCCCTAATTTATATTATTTTTTGTCGGCTGTTGTGACAATTTGAAACCTGCTTTTATCAATTCTATTGTATTGTTTACATGAGCTTACATTTTATATATTATTAGGCTATATTATTTTGATAAACTAATTCCAGTTTATGTCAATTCCAGCTACCAGTGGACTCTGGATTCGTTACATACCCAGGGGAAATTCAACCAGTCCCGATTCCTAGGTCATTGGGTGAAGCAGAATGGTACTGGGGAAGCATCACCAGGTAAATACATTTTTGTTATAAAATCAAATTATAATTTGTCAGTTTGAGGAAAATTTATTTAGGTTTGATTTTGTAGAAGCTATTCAAGAGCCAGAATAATGACTCAACTCTTCTAAATTTGATATTTTGATAAAATAGAACATCATTAATTCTTAATTTTAATCTTAATTTATTCTTAAAATTCTCAATTATAAAATTCATCTTAAATAAAACCTTAAAATTAATTCTTAATCTTGATTAACTCTTTCTAGTATATCGTTCAGGTCATTAATTTAAGTAGGTAATGACGAAGGCCCCACTAAAGGCGGCCAAAAAGTATAAATCGTTTTATTTTTTTAGGGGGGGGGGCTTTCAAATAACCAAATTTTCTTTAGGGGAAAGTGCCAGCACTGGTTAAATTATAGTACATTCTAACATAAGTCAACATGGTATCCTCTTTATCGGCTTTTTCCTTTGCTTGTCTTATGGGTTAAACAATTTTTGCACTATGCTAGCTTTAACTTCGATTTACGGTCTAAAAAAGCATAATTATGTGAATTATAAATATATAATCTTTTTTTTTAATTTAGCATATAAACTGTGCGTTCAGTTTGTTATAGTTCTTCTTCTTTCTTCTATCATAGTTGCAGCAATACCCACCTAAAGAGATCAAGCCCTCGTTACTTGTTACTAGTAGGTCTTACTCTCCTTTTGTACCCCTCCAGTTGTTTTTGCTGCATCACTAAATTGCGGAAAATACCTTTTTTTGGATTTAAAAAAAAAACTAAACTAATTTGACTCCCTCGTAGATTTTGAAAAATATGTCTTCCCCTCCCCCCAGCATTTCATGAATTGGCGTCTGTATTATTCTTATTATATTATTCGCATTACTACCCTAAATTGAAAAATTGCTATAATCGGTGTTTGCCAATTAGGACAAGGGGTTGCAACAATTTAGACGGGGGTTCGGTAAAGTTATCTGTTAACGTTTGAATTAGCATCTCTGTATGTACACTAAGGAATTCTGCTCTTTTATTTGATTCTCTATGGACACGGCTGTTGTTTGATTTGTAAAGTGTTGACATTATGTTCACGACGTAAAAAAGACCCGTTGCTTTCCTGGTTGGCATAGAAATTATCCATTTGAGCGGCAAATTTAAAATTGAAGGTGAATTAAAGATGACATTTAATTTAGTATTAAATAGCATTTAAGTATTATATTTTTAAAATACTGCCCAAAATGCGTTAAGAGGTGAGGTCTCCACCCCCCTTCACCCCTAGATTTTTTTTGTCCTCTTAGTTTTCAAAAAATACCTTTTTGGGAGAATTTTATTAGGAAGAAACAAATTTACTCCTCCAAACATTTCCATGAATCGGTGTCACCGACTCGAAATCCCGAACAATGTATTGATTTCATACTAAGATGAATTTAAGAGATAGAAATGAAATACTAAAAAAAAAAATAGAAGGGTATTCTTCTTTGGCTGTATTAGCGCTATTAACTTTAATCGTGTTATTACCATTAAATGGTGAATTCTTGTGACTGATATTTGTCAATGAGGACAAGGGGCTACACCAATTAAGACGAGGCATTAGTAAACTATTGAACTGAATAAAAGCTAACAGTTAGCTATTTTAGCATTAAATTATTTATTTTTCAGAATGCCACTAAAAAAATATGTTCGATACCCTATTCCAAGTCGACATGAAAGACACAAATCAAATGCTAAAGAGCAGTTGTCGACACTAGGTCCACCTTGTAATGTTATCTTAAACGCGGCATATCTTTCTCAGTGTTAATCCGTATATCTTCAACATATTAAACATCTGGGTGTGTAAGTTTTAGTAACTTTTAGCTTTTGACACTCTTTTATGTTTTTATTCCCCATTTTGAGCGATTTGACAAGTTCCTGGTGGTCGCTAGATTCTTTTTGCATTTGCATTTAAAAGGAGTAAAAGTATTTGAGATGATTATAAAAATCTCTCTCTGGAGCCAAATAAATTTGGAATCAGGTTTGTTCTGCGTATTTGGCAAAATCTAATGAGATAGAACCCAATTTTCTTTTGGTGGATTCTTTCAATGTTTGATCTGAATAATTGGATTTCTTGCCGTGGAATTGTTGAAATTTTATACTTTGCTTTCAAGGGGGCACCCACTTTGAGAAATAATGTACACCAAGTGGCGCGTGCCAGGCTTGATGGAAACTTCTAATCGTGGTGGAACTGTGTGGCACACGTGGCGTTCTGAATTGTACACCAGGTGGCGGAGATTGGGCGCCTCTCGTATGTTCGGTTATATGATTGAGTTTTACGGAGGCGTCATTTTCTGTGCCCTCCCTCTGCTCAAATTTAGAATCTTTAAAAATCTTTTCAAAACTAATATACGCCCGAATAATTTAAGCATCCAAAGAAACATATCAGTTTTTCATTTTGCATTCTTCACTGTCATTTTCACTTGACTTCGTAAAATTAGCTCCAACTTTGCCCCCTCCCTCCTCCCAGGATTTTGACGAAATTTTGCCACTGGAGTTTTAGCAACTGTTATATGTGGAAATAATGTCGTTTTTTCTTCTTCTTTGCTTTCCTTGGTGAAAGCACATAATGTTAAAGTTTGTTTACCATTGCCTAAAACTTTTCTTTTTTTAAATTAGTAATTAGCTTATTACGGTTAGTTCATCACGCTCTTGAAAAGACATTGGCTTTTGGTTATGAAGCAAATAAAATTGTTTACACTGTTGCACGCAGGTCCAACTTTGAGGATGAGCATTTTTCTTAAGGGGATCGAACAACCCGACAAGCTTTATTTCAACATAGCTTCTTTTTCTGATGGGTGGAGGTTCTATGCTTTCAGATTTTTTTTTTTTTTTTTTTTTTTTTTTTTTTTTTTTTTTTTTTTTTTTTTTTTTTTTTTTTTTTATTCTGCAGCTTTTTTGTTAGAAATTAATGTTTTTTTTTCTCTTCGTCCCTTATTGACAGAAAATGTAAATTTTCAACAGTTTTTGCCATCACGTAAAAATTTAATTAGTCATTTTTAAAAAACCTAAAAAAAAATAGGTGTATTTGTTGCTGCAACTCGGAGGCATTACACAAGATAAACTTAGTAGCCGATTCATGCTTTTAAAAGGAATACCTCAAGCTTTGTTTATTGCAGAAAACTGGAAAGATGTTTCGTATTATTTAATATTATTGTTAAAGTTATTATTGTTAATATTATTGTTAAATATTGTTAATATTATATTATTGTTAAAGAAGAGTTGATTGCATAAACAGATTTTTTTTAGCGTCCAAGACACGGGAAAAAAACTTAAAAAATTTAAGGCTTGATTTTCAGATTATTTCTATGAGGGAAAAAATAGGATAAAACATATTTTCGGAGAAACAACTTTTTATATTTATTCAAAGTAGAAGTGAATTGGAGCAGTCGATTGACCTTGCGTGTTTTGAGGTGTGAGATCAGGCACTTGCATAGTAATTTTGTCGGAAAAAAACTATTTGTTGAATGTAGTGGCCATAGAATCAGATAAATTTGGGATTTTGGGAAGTCTTTGCCCCTATCTCCCCCATCGCCCTCCTTGTCCTTCTTTGATCTGTAATTTTTGTGGAAAAAACTCTCGTTTTCAACGCTTTCGTTAAAAACACGTTTTAAAATACCATAGCTGATTTGTTGAATTACGACTTAAGTATTCATTTTGCATTCCATTTACCTGTGTGTAGTCAGATTATTTTCAGGACCTCTTTCAATCAAGTCTAAAGTGTCTGCTAGTCAAAACTATATAATTCAATAATATTCTACTCGGAAACCGTATTTTCAAACATTTCGGTATATAAGGGCAAACCCTGTTCAATCTGTCTTTTGTTCTGAAACGACCCAATCTGTTCGTCTGTTTTTAACCTATTATCAAAGTTATAATTGGAATTATAATTATAATTATCAAAGTTATAATTGGAAATGTTTTGAAGTTCTATTTCCTAATCTAAAAGTTTGAAAGAAACTTCGAAAAATCACCGCTTGAAAACTGTAAAAGATTAATAAGTCATCGATTTCCCTACTTTATTTTCCAGCCGCATAATTTTAATCTTCCTCCTCTGAAGATTTAAAGTCATTGTTGTCCTAGAATTCTGAAAATCCCTGCTGCAGATCCTGGTGGGTATGATAAAAGATACGACGGCCACTGACTGCATTGTTTTTCTTAGAGCCTTTCGTACGGTAGCCATTTGAAAAGAAAAAACTTAAACTGCTCTTTTAAGAACAGGAGAAACATTATTTTGCCTCTTTTTCCCAACACAAAATTCCAAAGCCGCTTACCCCTCCCCCATAGAAACTTTCCTGGAAGTCCCAACCCGAACTCCGAGCCACGAAGGAAAACAGGACATGCTTACCGTACTACGTATAAAGTTCATGACGTTTTCATGAAACTTGCTGACTGCATGCCCCTATAAAATGAGAGATGCTCGCTTGCCTTCAGCCTCTATTTTTTTACCAATTTCAAGTTTGAATCAGAACTGTTTCAAAGTTTTCAATTTTAATACGAAAGTTTTCGGAAAATCACTTTATAAAATCTGTAGGTCCCTTAAAAAATCCTCACATTCCACCAAAAATGCTGCATTAGAGTAACAAATTTTAGTTTTCGAGCCACAAAATTTTAATCTTCTTCCTCTGCAAGTTCAAACTTATTGTTGCCTCACAATTACGAAAATCCTGTTGTTGAAAATCATGGTTGAAATTGGGAAATAGATATAATGATCAGTGACCGTAATAAAAAGGCTGAATATGAGAAGCAAGGTACTAGTCAAAATGATCCAACATAGATTTATTCATGGATGTGAATAGTTGGCTGTTAATATGTGGACTGAATGCTAATGAGTTTTAGCAAACTAACTCAAAGCTCTATCAGTAGTTCATTTTTATGATTAATTAGCTTTTGATGCTTCTGCTGAAAATTCTAACTATTTAAGGTGGATCTCCGAGGTTTGAAGCCAATGCTATTTTCTTATAGCAGTGAAATGCGTATTAACAGCAGACACGAGCAGATTCTTTGATGAAAAAAATTATTGTGGCTTCATTGAAAGCTTTAACATGAATAGGCCGAACAAATTCGCATTTTTATTCTTTAGAGCTTCATAAGAAATTAATTAGTGGGGGACACCTCTAATTTTTAAAAGTAGTAATAAAATTACTTTTAGAAGATGTAGAGAATTGTAAAGTAGCCTCTCGATTTGCCACAAGATTTCAAAATTTTTGGCCGGGAATTTTTTTTTTTATTATCATCAGTTTCCTTTAAAATTTGCTATTTAAGATATCCTTCCTTTACTATTTAAAAGAGTTGTACTAATTATACAGCCTTGATTTTTGTGTCATTTTGTAGATCTTATATTGATTAATAATCCCAAAGATTCTTAAGTTTGTAGTTATAAGAGATGATTTTTAGCAATAATTCTTAGTATTCAAGATTTTCTCCTTTCTCATTGGCTTAAGCACTCCTTAAGGGGTTTGCCAGAATATCATTAAGAATGTTGACATCTCCTTATTATTACGACCAGATTTAAAAGGAAGTTGAAAACATGTATAATTGGCAACAACACCTTGAGGCAATATCATTTTTAACACCTCATACGAATGGGAATTTGTTAGGTTACACAGCTGTTACAAAGCAGATAAAATTATTGGCCTTTAAAAGTAAAGAAACACCGATTTTAGGCCTATGAAATGTATGAACATTATTTTTAAAAAGAACAATATTCTTAAAAACAAATCATTTTAAACATTATTGGCCTTTAAAAGTAAAGAAACACAGATTTTAGCCCTATAAAATGTATGAACGTTATTTTTAAAAAGAACTTTATTCTTAAAAAGAACATTATTCTTAAAAACACATCATTTTAAACATTATTGGCCTTGAAAAGTAAAGAAACACCG